>NC_079417.1:26016517-26321517 GCF_026213295.1 Gadus chalcogrammus | reverse complement strand
GGTCTCCTATCCGCTTATCCGGGGTCGGGTCGCGGGGGGAGCAGCTCATGCAGGGGGCCCCAGACTTCCCTTTCCCGGGCCACATTGACCAACTCTGACAGGGGGATCCCGAGGCGTTCCCAGGCCAGTGTTGAGATATAATCTCTCCAACTAGTCCTGGGTCTTCCCCGAGGTCTCCTCCCCACTGGACGTGCCTGAAACACCTCCCAAGGAAGGCGCCCAGTGGGCATCCTTACCAGATACCCGAACCACCTCAGCTGACTCCTTTCTAAGTAAAGGAGCAGCGGCTCTAATCCGAGTTAGGGAGACGCCAGCCACCCTTCTGAGAAAACTCATCTCGGCCGCTTGTACCCGCGATCTCGTCCTTTCGGTCATCACCCAGCCCTCATGACCATAGGTGAGGATAGGAACGAAGATCGACCGGTAGATCGAGAGCTTTGCCTTGCGGCTCAGCTCTCTTTTCGTCACAACGGTGCGGTAAAGCGAACGCAATACCGCCCCCGCTGCTCCGATTCTCCGGCCAATCTCACGCTCCATAGTACCCTCACTCGCGAACAAGACCCCGAGGTACTTGAACTCCTTCATTTGGGCACTCATTTCCTACCCGGAGTAAGCAATCCGCTGATTTCTCCTAACATCTTTTGTCCGTAAATAAATTCATGCCCGTACGTAAAACACTAGCGACTCCTTCCGTAAATTTACGGAAGCACGGACACGAAAAACATACGTATGTGGAAACGAGGCGTAATAGCCACGGCTATTAGTCATTCAAAACCGTACGGTTTCCGTACGGTTTCCGTACGAATTCCGTGCGGTTTTGCACTTTTACCATCCATTCTAGGGCCGGATTGTGGCCTTCTTGGCTTTCCATAGGCAGGATTTGGAGGGAGAGGGTCCTCAAGGACCATAACGATTTATTGGTACATAAAAAAATATGAACCTTTATGTCAGAGCACTTCTTTTTTAAATCTGGGACTGTGCGCTCCATGCCACTGACAGAGTTCACTGCTGCAGCAACATGTTGCCACTCACTCTGCTTTTTGTTGTCCCACGCAACGAGTTCAATGAGACCAGGGGTCTCATTTATAAAACTGTGCGTGGGATCGTTACTAAAAGTGTACGTACGCCCAAAAGACAAGTTTTGCGTGCGGCAAAAAATATTCAGACGTATAAAACCCTGCGTACGCACACCTCTAAGCAATCTTTACTTCATAAATCACAGAGTGCCTACATGTGCGCGGCTGAATCAGCTTCACGTTCCGCCCTGACTACGCCCCTTTTTAACCATAAATGGTCAATGCAAACGACCTCATGAATGTGATCTGCATATAAAACAGACTCAGATGCAAGTATTATGTCTTGCCGGAAACAATGGCAGAAGGATTTTCACGGAGGTTGAAGTGGAGACACTTGTGGGTGATGTGGAGGCCCGAAAAGTAGTTTTGTTGGGCGGTCACGAGATTGGGATCGCTAACAACAAAAAGCAGAGTGAGTGGCAACATGTTGCTGCAGCAGTGAACTCTGTCCAACCCGGTATCACGCCAAAGTGTGAAATAGATACGTTGGTCCACCTCGGCGTGTTCAGTGTCACGCTTTGCCTGACCAAACGTGAGGAGTACACGCTTTCTTCCGCTCATCTAAATGAATGGAGGAATAGCACCAACAGGGGGCGAGACGTTCTCCCAGCATTTGGTGAAATTGTTACGTAGCCTATATTAATTTATTACTTTATTATCAATGGGAAATGCAATATTTTAGGACAGATACACCATTAATCGTGTTTCTAATGACATTTCTGGGGAGAAATATACTTTTTCCTTGTCTTCAGTAGGCTAAGTGAATGTGTATGAGCTTTGTTAATCTTTATCTGAATGGGAAATGCAATAGCCTATGTTAGGACCGCTTCACAATTAAACGTGTTTCTAATGACATTTCTAGCGAGAAATATACTTTTTACTTGCATAATCTTCAGTCAGTGATTGTGTCTGATCTTTAGTTTTATGGTTATTAGGACGATTTTATCGGCTCGCTCGCATGTTTCAACGACGTCAGGATAGGGACGCTGCTTTCGCTAAACTAGCAGCTCACGTGTTTTCTGCGGTTGTGTTATTAAACCGTTACTTTATGTAACTTTTAACGATATCATCTTGTTAGAAACATGTATATCTGAGAGCCAACCCAGTCGCCAAAATCATACGTTGACAGTGTACGTTTTCGTGAACACTGGATTACGTCGCATTAAACATAAAATAGTGTAGCGCTGACCAGTGCCCTATACCACGAAGCTCGCTGAACATACCCAGGCTTTCTTGGGAAAACCTGGCTCGACAGAGCCGCAACTCGCAATCAGAGTTAAATGGTACCACGAAGCTCACTTTAGATTCAATTAGTTGAACCAGGTTTTTCCGCTTTACGTTCAGTGCGCGTTCACGTGAAAGGGGCGTTTTTTGCGTAATTTTTCTCACCTTTACGATAGATCAAGCAGTCTATACAGAGCCGGTTCAGACCTCCATGGGGCCCTAGGCAAAATTCTGCCAAGGGGCCCTCCTAACTGAACCCCCAAAATGTTCAACCGTCGCACCTGACACCCAGTGCTTCCACTCATCCATTTTATTTAGCAGATCCATATTGTCCGTTTTCTGTTGAAGTGGTTGCTAGGCAAACAAATTGAGTCGTGAGAAGACTTGAGCTTAACAAAACGACATGTTTTCGATTTACAATGAACGTGTCTTTATAAAATGAAAGGAGAGTAAAATGTCATAATAAACAACGTACTAACCTCGAAACATCAAACCAATACTTCAAGCAACAGTTTGATATTTATCGGTATGATCTCACTCTATTAATAAGTGTTTATTATTTAGCATCATTGTCATAATATTTCACGAGTTTTATTTATTCACCAAGAATAAATCGTATCTGCGTCTATATTTGCCTGTGGGCTATCCAAGCAAACAAACTTCAATCTTAGTCAATATGTATCCATTACTTTCCATTTTGTTAAGTGCAGTTGTAACTATACAAGGCTACAACTAAAATTATAGAAGCTAGCAAGACGCACACAGAGACCGGGGATCCCCAAGGGCTCACCGCCCTGTAGGTCTAACACGGACTGTCCCTCCCTCTCTCCCACCAGGAGAGGAGAGATAAAGGCTTTACCTGACTGCTGCTTCCGCAGTTAATTTTCAAGTTCCTTCCTCTTCCTTTTTTCATTCCCCGAGGGATAGCTCCGCTTCATCTTTCTACACTGATGATGCAATGATGCGCATGGGTAGCTATCTGACGTCCGCGACGGACAGTTACGTTGTCAGGTTTTTTTTTTTTGGTTTTTTTTTCACGGGGCCTTTATTATAAATAATACATTTGCGGGGCCCTACGCAACGTGCGTAGTGTGCGTATTGAAAGAACCGGTACTGAGTCTATATGCGCATAAGTGAAAAGGTTCTGCATATTGTCTATAAAATAACTATGCCAAATTCAGAATTGTTCGCCATTAATCCAAATAGAATGATGATGATTTAAAAATGCATAATCAACGTCCATCCTGCCTTATTCTATCATTTAGGGAATTCACTTTAAAACACCCTATGTAAGAAAGGGATCGCATGTTTTCAACCGCTAAGAGGTAGCGGCTGTATCGTAGTGGATTAGTATAAGACCTGAACGACAGCGACCGGGGTCCAAATTCGCCGGTGTATCATCATGCATTTTACCCCCATAGATGTGGTGCCAGCACGGCCTTGAAAATATGGGTTCAAGTTCGAAATAAGCACAAAAATATAATTCCATAAGCTTTAGTGAATAAGTATTCCATGAGAATTGGGACTTCTTAAGCTTCACATAAATTCGTGTCACTTGGGAGTCGAACCCCCCGCGCAGAAATTCAAGACTGACGCGCTACCTTCACTCTAGCACTCTGTCACGGCGACACAATGCGCAACAGTGAGCATTGTCTACATAAGGTCCAAAAGGACGATTAAATAACGAACACCCTCTGATGAGAATCTGTATCTCTCATGAAGAACCCCAATTTCGTTGTTTGCACAATGACAATAAAGTCTGAAATCTGAATATCGTCAGACAATGCCAAGGGATCGGTTCTGTCCCGTAAAACCCTCTGTCTCCGGAGAGACGCCTGTACGAGAAGTGCGCCGAGGTCCACGGGAACACCCACAAATGGTGACGCCATTGTCAGAGGAGGGGCTAGGAAGCTGCGCACGCCGATTTAAGTATCCGATCTCCGGCTAGACTAAGCCGAAAAACTGCTCCCGACCAGGTTTGGTCATAAGGTCATAAGTCACCATGGTGATACAACGACGTTAAAAGAGATCGACTTTCGTGGTACAACTAACCCAGGCTTGGAGCTCAACATACCTCGCTAACCCTCTAAGCGAGCTTCATGGTACAGGGCCCAGGAAGAACACGGAGTCAGGCTTTTGGTCAACTAGGGGTTCTGTGCCTCATACACCGCTCGACTACAGAAACACCCTCTTTTATTGATTCACCAACACGTACATAGAACAGCACACCTAACTAACACACAAGGGATTCTCGGTGATGGTGGCAACAACGACACACAACAGAACAACACACAACAATGAACAATCCCAACCCATTAACCCCACTGATCATTAATAACACCAACAACTATCAACGGACCCAGAACAACAACAATAACAGCAACAATAACCGCAACAACAAGCGCTTCGAGAATCCCCCAGAATCCCCGGCACGAACCCGGAAGAGAACGAACACGTTGCGAACACTGGTCGCTACACAGCTCCCATCTGAGGGGTCAGTCGTCCCCGACGACCCCATCACCCGACACATAGTCCTTAAGGTGTTCAGGGGCCCGGCGCCGCCGGTTCGGCCGCTGAGCCCCCCTAGGGGCGACAGCCGCAGGACCAACGGCCCCATCCGGGGAGCCGGCAGGGACAGGGGAGCCGGCAGGGGAACCACGAGGAGTTCCGCCTCCCTCAGCAGCAACAACCGGGGCGAGGGGGCGGTACGGCGAGAGTCTGTCCTGGTGCAACACTACCACACGCCCCCGGGCGCCCGGCATCCGCAGCCGGTACACCACCTCGGCACCCTGTCGAGGATTTCCCCCGGTCCCTGCCAGTGGCTCCGCAGCTTAGGGCAGACCCCCCTCTTTCTGACGGGACAGTACACCCACACCCTGTCCCCTGGTGTGAACGCTCGTCCCCGGCAGCGAGTGTCATAGCCCCTCTTCTGCCTCACCCCTGAGCAGGGCTCCAGACTAACTTTCCTTGGGTGCACTGGTGCGCCTAAAGTTTTAATTTGGGTGCACCAGCACGTATTTATGGTGCACCCAAGTTTTGAGTTGTTGACGGGGGGGAAGGGGCGTTGAACCGTGCCTGCCTTGCGCTGAGTTGTTGAAGGGGGGGGGCAACTGCACCGGTTGCACCGGCAATATTTACGCCATTGATTAATAATATTTTGACCATTAAATAAATGCCTTAAATAAATGCCGAATCTGCATCTCTAATAAAGAATATCGTCGGACAATGCCAAGGGATCGGTTCTGTCCCGAAAAACCCTCTGTCTCCGGAAACGCCTGTATGTACGATAAGTGCGCCGTGGTCCATGGGAACACCCACAAATGGTGACGCCATTATCGGAGGAGGGGCTAGGAAGCTGCGCACGCCGATATAAGTAGCCGATCTCCGGGTAGACTCGCTGAAAAGCTGCTCCCGACCAGGTTTGGTTGCGAGCGTAAGTCACCAATGGTGATACAGCGACGCTTAAAGAGATCGACTTTCATGGTACAGCTAACCCAGCCTTTCAGCTCAACATACCTCGCTAACCCTCTAATCGAGCTTCGTAGTACAGGCCCCTGGATTGGGCTTCGCGGGTTTGTTTACCGGCGTTGCTATTGTTACCGGTCTTGCGTGTTCCAACGGTTTATTAGGTATCTAATAAATCGCTGTCTAATCAATACTTCATTCACTGCCTCTTCCGTGGTTATTACAATATTATGAATAGACTGCTCTGTAAAAAAATAAAATAATAATAATTATACCAGATACATTTTCAGTCGCACCGGTGCGCCCAAATAAAATATTTGGTCGCACTACCCCGAATTCTAGGCTCATGTGCGCCCAAATTAGGCGCACTCTGGAGCCCTGCCCCTGAGGCAGCCTGAGCCTGGCGGGTGTAGTCGTGGACCACCAGCAGGCAATCCCTCAGCCTGCGGAAATATTCCATAGCCGCACCCCCAGTGATCTCAGGCTCGAGAGGGGATCCGAACACCAAGTCCAGCGGTGTCCGGAGCTCCCGCCCGAACATGAGGGCAGCCGGCGTGCAGTGACTGGATTCCTGCACGGCCGTCCAATAGGACCACAGGACCAAGGGCAGGTGGCGGTCCCAGTCCCGCTGGTGCTGGCTGGTGAGGATGGCGAGCTGGGTGGCCAGGGTGCGGTTAAACCGCTCCACCAAACCGTCACTCTGGGGATGGAGCGGCGTCGTCCTGGTCTTGTGCACTACCAGCCGCCGGCAGACCTCCCCGAAGACCTGGGACTCAAAGTTCCGCCCCTGGTCGCTGTGGAGCTCGGCAGGAACCCCGAAACGGGCAAACATCTCCTCCACCAGCCTCTCCGCGGTGGTGGCAGCGCTCTGATCTGGCACCGCATACGCCTCGGGCCATTTGGTGAAGTAGTCCATTTGGTGAAGTAGGCGACGGGACGTTCCCCCTCCCCCACCCCCTGGGAGAGGACCGCACCGACCCCCACGTTACTGGCATCGGTGTCGAGGACGAAAGGGTGACCAGCGTCGGGGTACGCCAGGACCCCGACGCTGGTCGGGGTCCTGGCCAGCAGGGAACACTTGGCAGGGTTCAGCCGCAACCCGGCCTGGCGGATGGCCCCAAGAACCTCCCGCAGGTTCGCCAGCGCCCCCCCGAAATCGCGGGCGTGCACCAACAAATCGTCCAGGTACACGACACAACGACTCCGGGGGATGCTCGCTAGCACCCTCTCCATCATCCGCTCGAACGTCGCCGGTGCGTTGCATAGTCCGAACGGCATGACACGGAACTGCCACAGCCCCTGTCCAATGGTGAAGGCAGTCTTAGGTCGGGCCTCGGGCGCCAACTCCACCTGCCAGTAGCCGCTACGCAGGTCCAGGGAGCTGAACCAGCTAGACCCCCCGATAGTCCAGGGCGGCGTCGATCCGTGGAAGCGAGTACGAGTCCTTCCGGGTGACCTCGTTGAGGCGCCGGTAGTCCACGCAGAACCTCCAGCTACCGTCCTTCTTCTTCACCAGGACGGCCGGGGCCGCCCATGGACTGGACGAGGGCTCGATCACTCCCCCGGCAGCCATCTCGCGGACCTTGTCCTCCGCCGCCTGGCGCTTGGCTAATGCTAATCGGTGGGGCCGCAGGCGGATGGGCCGAGCAGAGCCGGTGTCGATGGCATGCTGCACCAACCCTGTCCGCCTGCAGTCCTCATCCCGAGCCGCAAAAATGTCCCCGTACTCCTCGAGTAACAGCCTCAGCTGCAGACTCTGCTGTACGTCGAGGCCAGCTCCACTGCGCAACCAAAACGCATTGACGGCCTCGGCGGTCTCAGGGGAAGGAAAGGTGGCAGATACAGGGCCGCGGGGAATGCAGGGACCGAGCAGAGGCAGAGGCTCCTGGGGTATAACCCGGCGACTACTCCGCTGGCCGCCGGGTAGGCGACGGGACGTTCCCCCTCCCCCACCCCCTGGGAGAGGACCGCACCGACCCCCACGTTACTGGCATCGGTGTCGAGGACGAAAGGGCGACCAGCGTCGGGGTACGCCAGGACCGGGGCCTCGGTGAGCACCGCTTGGAGTCGGGCGAAGGCCGTGGCGCAGGCGTTGTCCCAGACGTAGTTCACCGGTGTTAGTGGGGGTCGGCCAGTCCCGGACTGCAGCTGCCTTGGCCGGGTTAGTGGCTATGCCATGCTCGTTCACCACGTGCCCCAAGAACAGCGTTTCCCTGGCCAGCAGGGAACACTTGGCAGGGTTCAGCCGCAACCCGGCCTGGCGGATGGCCCCAAGAACCTCCCGCAGGTTCGCCAGCGCCCCCCCGAAATCGCGGGCGTGCACCAACAAATCGTCCAGGTACACGACACAACGACTCCGGGGGATGCTCGCTAGCACCCTCTCCATCATCCGCTCGAACGTCGCCGGTGTGTTGCATAGTCCGAACGGCATGACACGGAACTGCCACAGCCCCTGTCCAATGGTGAAGGCAGTCTTAGGTCGGGCCTCGGGCGCCAACTCCACCTGCCAGTTGCCGCTACGCAGGTCCAGGGAGCTGAACCAGCTAGACCCCCCGATAGTCCAGGGCGGCGTCGATCCGTGGAAGCGGGTACGAGTCCTTCCGGGTGACCTTGTTGAGGCGCCGGTAGTCCACGCAGAACCTCCAGCTACCGTCCTTCTTCTTCACCAGGACGGCCGGGGCCGCCCATGGACTGGACGAGGGCTCGATCACTCCCCCGGCAGCCATCTCGCGGATCTTGTCCTCCGCCGCCTGGCGCTTGGCTAATGCTAATCGGTGGGGCCGCAGGCGGATGGGCCGAGCAGAGCCGGTGTCGATGGCATGCTGCACCAACCCTGTCCGCCTGCAGTCCTCATCCCGAGCCGCAAAAATGTCCCCGTACTCCTCGAGTAACAGCCTCAGCTGCAGACTCTGCTGTACGTCGAGGCCAGCTCCACTGCCCAACCAAAGCGCATTGACGGCCTCGGCGGTCTCAGGGGAAGGAAAGGTGGCAGATACAGGGCCGCGGGGAATGCAGGGACCGGGCAGAGGCAGAGGCTCCTGGGGTATAACCCGGCGACTACTCCGCTGGCCGCCAGAGCCCCCGTGCTCCCCCCGTCCGGACTGGAGCGCCACCGTCTCCGTGCCGGCGGTGATGGTTGCTCCAGCCATGTCCATCCTGGCACCCCAACGGTTCAGCAGATCCAGGCCGATGATGCGCGAGTCACGATGTCGGCGAGCCAAAACTCATTCATCACCTCCTGGTCACCCACCCTGACGGCCAGCCACTTCCTTCCTTCCCCTCATTCCGGTCTCTTGTCCCGTAACGGTCGTCAGGCGGACGCTGGTCGCCGTCCACCCCCCCGAGAGTGCGCCGGTGGTACCCGGAAAAACGCCCGGACGCACCAGGGAGATGGTCGACCCAGTGTCCACCAGGGCCATGCAGGGTCGTGCAGGTAAAGGCCCCTGGCGCGGCCCGGGCCGCCAACCAGAGCGCACCGACCGTGGAGAGGGGCAGGAATCCGGAGCGGCGGTCCCCTCACTGGGCAGCTCCGCCGCCGTTTTCCGCCGGACGAGATGGTCTAGCCCGTGGTGCCGGTGCATCGCATCGGAAACAGCGCCGGTCAGCTCCGGACCTACGTCTGTCGTCGGGTGGTGGACGCTGTGGTGGACGCTGCCAGGGACGCTGGGGCGAGATCCAGGCCTGGAAACACTCTTCCTCGTCATCCTCGTCCTCGTCCCGCTCGTAGTCCGCCTGCCGGACGTGAGGTCGGAGGGCACCGGACGGCTGTGGGTTGGACAGCTCCTGCTCCGCCCGTTCCGCCAGCTCAAGAGCCACATCGAGGTTCGGGGGCCCGGCGAGGCGGACGTGCCGTCCCAGCCGCGGCGGGGCAAGTCCTCGGAGGAACGATTGAAGGGCTAGTTCCTCCCTAGCCGCAGCAGGGAAGTCTGGGTAGCCCCGTTGGGCGTACAGCAGTACGTCCGCTGCGTAGGCCCCCAAACGTTCCCCCTCCTGGTGGCGGCAGCTGGTCAGCAACTCCCGGCTGTGGCTCACGACCCTCCGCTGCCCGAAACGCCTCTCCAAGGCCAGGGTCAGGGCCTGGAGGTCCAGCTGGTCTGCTGGGGCCAGGTCCAGCAGAACCTGCAACGCCGTTCCCTCCAAAGCTAGGGCAAGCTGGGCGGCGGACTCGTCCATACCCCAGCAGTAGTATCGCGCAGCGATCCTCAACTGCGCCAGGTAAGGTTCCAGTGGCGTTGCTCCAGAAAACTTGGGCAGCCTGGCCACCAGGTGGCGACCAACCGCCGCCGATCCTGCGACACCACCAACGGCCACTGGGTGGTGCTATTTCGCAGCCGTCGCGCCAAGCCATTCCTCCGAGTCTTCCTCCTTTGGACGCGTCATGTCGGAAAACGTGTCTTTTTCCATAATCCCACTTCTGACACCAATGTAGCGCCGACCAGGAAGAACACGGAGTCAGGCTTTTGGTCAACTAGGGGTTCTGTGCCTCATACACCGCTCGACTACAGAAACACCCTCTTTTATTGATTCACCAACACGTACATAGAACAGCACACCTAACTAACACACAAGTCATTCTCGGTGATGGTGGCAACAACGACACACAACAGAACAACACACAACAATGAACAATCCCAACCCATTAACCCCACTGAGCATTAATAACACCAACAACTAGCAACGGACCCAGAACAACAACAATAACAGCAACAATAACGATATTTATGTTATTATAACTCTAGTTCTATGATTGTAGGCGTAGCCGTCTAGGCTTCGCCTTATGGGCTTTCCCGTGGGGGCTGAAAATTCTAACTATGCACCTATCAGCGTGGGCACCGCCCACATTTCCCACGGTATCGTGTCTATATAACGCGGCGTATACCGTTGCTCATCCTCCACGCTTTTCTTTCAGCATTTGGAGGGTACAGCAGGTGGGAAACTAGACGGCTACGCCTACAATCATAGAACTAGAGTTATAATAACATAACTATCGTTCTATTTCATGTAGGCTACGCCGTCTAGGCTTCGCCTTATGGGCTAAGGTGAAGCTGCGAGCGGAGCCCGATCAATGTACTCCTGCTGGACCCCAGTCAAAGTCACCAGAGCACATTAAGACTCAAAAAGCTAAGGAAGTGTAAAACACAACAGCTTGATAAAAAACGAATTCCTCCTAGATCAAGCAAGGCAATGATCAAGGGAGAAAAAAGTGAGTCTGTAAAGACGGACCTAATGGAAACCTAATGGACGGTTTCCATTAGGTCCGCTACCACCGGGGGCGGAGCTACGGAATCCAGCTCTCCAAAAATGGGACTCTCTCGGCCGTTTCTTATTTGAAGAAAACGGCGGGAGTGCCAAGCTGGTAAACAAAACCACCAGACAATTGGCGAGCCAATAGAAAACTCCCTAGCCTGTTTTTCATTTGAAAAAAGGTGGAAGAATAAGACTGGTAATCAAGTCCAACTCGCCAGCCGGCGAGAGGAAATCCAACCACGCCGCTTTAAAGAACATGTCTATATTCTTAAGCCGTAAAAGGGGTCCCGGACTCCAGCACAGAGTTGCCGAGTGAGCCCCTGGACATGTCTAACATGTAAAAACGGACAAAGGGGCCGGGGGAAGACCATGACGCAGCCGCGCAGATGTCTTCCACCGAAACGCCCTTGAGTAGAGCCGTTGAAGCGGCCATGCTCCGTGTGGAGTGAGCTTTAACGCCCAACGTTGGCGCCAAGCCCTGCCGAGAGTAGGCTAAGCAAACACCCTCACATATCCTGCGAGAAAACCGCTGCTTAGAGAGAGCGCGGCCCCTGCTAGCATCGCTATAAAACACAAACAACTGTTGTGTGGTGCGGAACGCGGCCGAGCGATTCACGTACATAGCCATTGCCGAACCGGGCACAGGAGATGCAACTCCGCCTCCGCCTCACTAGAATGAGGCGGGGGGTGAAAAGCCTTAAGCACAATATCCCTCGACCGAAAATAACTATTAATGTTCTTCGGGAGGAACGCAGGATTAGGTCTGAGCAATGCGAAGGAGCTGTCCTCGTTTAGCAACAAGCAACTCGGGCTGACAGACAGAGCGGTTAGCTCACCGGCCCGCTTTGCAGAAACCAAAGCCAACAAGAGCGCCGTCTTAAATGACAGGGCATCCAAAGGGGCCTGAGAAAGAGGCTCGAAAGGATCCCTGGACAATCCGCGCAACACGTGGGGAGATCCCAGCGTGGTGTAAGCACGCGTGAAACAGGCCTAACCCGTCTAGCCCCACGCAAGAATCTCTTGACTAGTGGACGGCTGAAGATCGGTCCACCATCACAGCCTGCATGGCCAGCCGAAACGGCTGCCGCATAGACCTTGATAGTGGAGAAGGCCAAACCTTTTTCCAATATGTTTTGCAGAAACGAAAGCACGCTTCCCACCTCACATTGAGATGGGACAGCGTGGTTCGTCTCACACCAATTAGAGAAGGCGCACCACTTCGCCGCATAGAGGGAAGAAGTAGAAGGCGCACGAGCACTCTGAATAGTGTTGATAACCGTCTCAGGCAAACCTTTGCCCTGCAGGATCAACCTCTCAGGAGCCAAACCAACAGCCGTCCCGAGACATCAGGCGGGTGGTGCACCGTCCCGTGGGCCTGTGAAAGCACATCCGGCCTGAAGGGTACTGGCCAAGGCGCCGACCGCGAGAGCGCGGCCAGCTCTGGAAACCACAGAGCTGAACGGTTCTCCGGGGCCACTAATATCAGGGACAGTCTCTCCTGTCTGACCCGTTCCAGAAGAGGAAGGATCAGCTGGAGCGGGGGAAACGCATACAAGAGAGCCCGCGGCCAAGGTGTGTGTGCCAACGCATCTACCCCCAACGGGGGAAGATCCCGAGGGCTGAGGGAGAACCACCACCTGCAGTGCGTGTTCTCCCTGGACGCGAAGAGGTCCACCTGTGCTGTCCCGAACCTCTGCCAGATCAGTCTGACAATGTCGGGATGTAACCGCCACTCGTCTCGGCGGGGACCGCCTCGAGACATGAGGTCCGCCCCAAAGTTCTGGGCGCCCGCGATATGCAGGGCTCTCAGACTGAGGAGATACTGATGAGCCCAAAGCCAGAGCTCGACCGCCTTTCGGTGGAGAGCAGGGGAGCGGCCGCGCACCAGGTGAAAGAAATGCAACAGCATTTTCCTCACAGCGTCGAGCTCCAACACATTTAAGTGTGCTGTAGTGGGCGTGCGCCACTCGTCCCCGACCGAGTGAGAGAGGCACGTTCCTCCCCAACCCGTCAATGAGGCATCTGTGAAGACCACTACGTAGGACGCCACCCTGCCCAGGGGAACACCCCTGAGAAGGGCGGAGGGTCTTTTCCAATATTCCAGGTCTGGCGACACCGAACGGGAAACGAGGAGCACCCTGAGCTTGTGTCGCCTGGAGTCTAACCGTTGGCGAGCAAACCCCCGCTGGAGTCTGCGCATAAAAAGCAGACCCAGGGGGACCACGGGGTGGGCAGCTGCCATCAGCCCTAACAGGCGCATGGTGGACAGTGCGGTCACGTTTCTGCGAACGCGAAAACGAGAGAGCGTCGACAGGATGGCGTCTCGCCGAGGAGGTGAAAGCATCGCAGTCATGGTGGCTGAGTCTAGGCAAAGCCCCAAGTAGACTGTCTGCCGGCTGGGGAGCGGGGAGCTCTTCTCCCAGTTGATGGCAAAACCCAGGAAGGCGAGATGGTTTATCACCAACATGGTGTCCCTTCTCGCGGTCTCTTCTGAGTTGCTCAGAAGAAGCAGGTCATCTAGGTAGAAGAGAATCCTCTTTTCCTGACGCCTGAGCGGTTCCAACGCCGTGTCCACACACTTCGAGAAGGTGCGCGGAGTCAGGGAATAGCCGAACGGCAGACACTGGTACTCGTATGCCATCCCCATAAAGGCAAAGCAGAGAAACTTCCTGTGCGCCTGCCGAACAGGGACGTGGAAGTAATCATCCTTGAGATCCAGGGATGTGAACCAATCGCCCTCTCTCACACACCGGAACAACGCTCCGACAGTGAGCATTCTGAACTTCCTCGTGGCAACGGATCTGTTGAACACGCGAAGATCCAGAATAGGTCTCTTTTCCCCTGGCTTCTTGGAAACCAGGAAGTAGCGGGAATAAAACCCTAGGTGAGACTCGTGGGGGGGAACGACAGTGATGGCCCCCTTTACCAAGAGACGTGTCACCTCTGCTGCCAGAGCCCTGCTCGCAGCCGGGTCCCGTAGCGTGGTCTCCACCAACCCCATAAAGGGTGGGGGACGACGCTTGAACTGTATGGGATGGCCCCATCTCAACGTGGTGTCCAACAACGATGGCAGAACGCACCGCTCTTGCCAACACGCATAGCGGTCGGAGAGAGGGCGAGCCGACAGCTGAGGAAGACCGTCCAGGAATAACCCGTATTCCTCTGCCCCTACCGCCTCCACACTGCGTGTGAGCCAAGGGGGGCTTCCCATGAAAGGGAGGAGGCTCAGCGAGCGTAGGAGACGTACCAGATCCAGCCGCTGTAAAAACAACGAGCTGTCTAGACGTCGCGCTCGTGCCCGCTGAACAGGGAGCGAGCCGTCCGGCCGCCACACCTGTGCGCATGCGCTGTCCGCAGGCTGTAGCCACAGCGCGCGGACCCGTCTCCTCACCAAAAATGTGGGGAACTGGGAGACCGGTACAAGCGGCCGTATCCACGGGCTCGTGCAACGAGTCTCTGATCCGTCCACGAGGCTCCAAGGGACGCCGCTTCTTAGAAGCAGGTGAACCAGAGGCCATGTGAACACGCCGTCCGACCGCCACCCTACAGCCACAGGGCTGAGAGGGGGGAAGAGGCAACATGGAGGAACGCACCACAAGCGTAGTACCCAGGTGGCCTGAGGAATATCTTCTTAAGAAGATAAGGAATATCTTATCTTCTTAATAGTAGTTCTCAATTTCTCGCTGATAAGCACAAGTGCTGAAAGAAAAGGGAGGATGAGCAACGGTATTCACCGCGCTATATACACGATACCGTGGGAAATGTGGGCGGTGCCCACGCTGATAGGTGCATAGTTTGAATTTTCAGCGCGCGCTGAGGCGCGCACGGGACAAGCCCATAAGGCGAAGCCTAGACGGCGTAGCCTACATGAAATAGAACTGCAACCACCAATGGTCAGATGATGCAACGCATCGTAGCAACTTAGGAGACTGATTAATTTGTTGAGAGCTACCAGTATGACTGTACAGACATTCATTTGGTGAATAGGGTTCCACGTTAAATGAGGAGGACAAGACCAGGGCTCAATTTTCAAAATGTTACAATTATATTAGGGTGATGTTTCTTACTTTTTTCTTTTATAATGAAGTTACACATTAAAAGAATAAAGTAATATTCCAAAAACATTACATAATTTGTATTTATGTTTAAGCTTTGTGATCTGGTGCAAAATATTTCGATGAAAAGTTATCACAACCACCCTTAAATAAGGTTAGACATTCTGATGTTTGACACAAAATATTTTCTTTATGAAAACTTCCTTCAAGTAATGAAAATCTAGATAGATATTCCTTCATCAGCAGATTTTTTTAGGACCCGCATTGATTTAGCATCCGTGATTATTACTTTGTCACATTACGTATGTTAGGACGTTTCAAGTCCGGATCAGAAAGTTTGAGGCACACATCGTAACAAGATGGCTGCGCCTGTCACAGACGTCCTGTGAATGAACCATTCATCATATGCATGAAACATGGAAAAATCACGACCTGCAACTGAGTGAGGTGACACTTTGTATGAGTTACTGACACTGTACATAATGGTCACAGCGAAAAATTCATTTAGGATTTCCTTCGGAATAATAATAAAAAAAAGTATGCTTCAGGAGAGATCGCACTTATGGGACAAAATTCAGCAATACTTGAAATAAAAAAAGTTATTTTCCCATTCTTAATAATGCATTGGATAGGCCTGTATGTTTCTTCCCACGTTTCAAATTTCCATTCTGCCTGAACATAGATCCATTCATTATTACGAAAATATCAGATGACTTTTCCTCATTAAAGATAGCCCATATAGCTTTCTTAACACCAATATGTTATAAATGTGTGCAAGGAAATGCACTGCAACAATACAGTGTTAGCATATGTTTCGGAAAAACTGCAACCAGTCATGATCAGAAGATTCAAGGCAACTCATCGTAGAGACAGCGCAAACGTATGTGAACAAATCTTTCAGCGTCTTCATGAAGCTTAGGAAAGATCAATGTGTTTGTTGAGAGCTTGCTACCAGTATTAATTTATTATAGTGACTTCATTTAGGTGATCAGGGTTTGGTTAAGACCAGGGCTCAGGAAACACATGCGATTTCATTTATGAATAATGAATAAAATGTTGCAAATATGGTATAGAAATGTTTCTCAAATGTTTAATCTGGAATAATAAAGTTACAAATCAGAAGAATCAGTATTATAAATATAAAACACTGCACATTTTATTTTAGCTTTGTGTTATGTTGCAAATAATGTAGCATAGAAGCCATTTGATTAACATCAAATCATTGATTTAAGAAATAATTTATTTTTAGTAATGAAAATCTAGAAGCAGGTAGGCCTATGCAAATTAACATGTATGTCCGTCAGAGGGATGTGTTAGAACTTGTCACATGTTATTATATAACAGAAAAGAATAAGCAGGACTAACACAATTTGCCGACATTTGGCGGAGAAGATCTCAAGTCAGGATCAGAAAGTCTGAGGCACCAATCGTAACAAGCTGGCTGCGCCTTTCACGGAAAGCCGTGAACAAACCTTTCATCATTTGCATGAAACTTGGAAAGATCATAGCAATGAGCAAGCGAGGTGAAAATATATATGATTTGACTCACTGTGTGAGTAACGGTCTCATCAATACCTTTCTTTTGGCGTGTTGCATGTTTCAACTGCACTTTTCTTCATTAACACACCACCGATCAAGACATTGAGATGTTGTTTTTGATTAAAAAAAACTGCAACCACCAATGGTCAGATGATGCAACACATCGTAGCAACTTAGGAGACTGATTAATTTGTTGAGAGCTACCAGTATGACTGTACAGTACACATTCATTTGGTGAATAGGGTTCCACGTTAATTGAGGACGACAAGACCAGGGCTCACATTTTGTGAACATGAATTTTCAAAATGTTACAATTATATTATGGTGATGTTTCTTACTTTTTTTTTTATGATGAAGTTACACATTAAAAGAATAGTAATATTCCAAAAACATTATATAATTTGTATTTATGTTTAAGCTTTGTGATCTGGTGCAAAATATTTAGATGAAAAGTTATCACAACCACCCTTAAATAAGGTTAGACATTCTGATGTTTGACACAAAATATTTTCTTGATGAAAACTTCCTTCAAGTAATGAAAATCTAGATAAATATTCCTTCATCAGCAGATTTTTTTAGGACCCGCATTGATTTAGCATCCGTGATTATTACTTTGTCACATTACGTATGTTAGGACGTATCAAGTCCGGATCAGAAAGTTTGAGGTAGTAATGTTCTATTTCATGTAGGCTACGCCGTCTAGGCTTCGCCTTATGGGCTTGTCCCGTGCGCGCCAACCTATCAGCGTGGGCACCGCCCACATTTCCCACGGTATCGTGTATATAGCGCGGTGAATACCGTCGCTCATCCTCCCTTTTCTTTCAGCACTTGTGCTTATCAGCGAGAAATTGAGAACTACTATTAAGAAGAAGATGAAGACTTAAACACGGATCTCCCGAGCCGGTGGCAGCGGCTCGGGCGAGGCAGCGGACAAACGGCCCCTTTTCAGGGCCACCTGAGAGCGCTCCTGGAGCTAGGTCCTTTTCAGGACTCCTTTGCGCCTCCTGTCCCGCCTCCCTGGCACCGGGTGACGGGCACTTGGCGTGCTCTGTGTGCCTCGGCACCGACCACGCCGAGGCTGCTATGGCGGCCCCCGTCTCCTGTGTCGCCTGCCGGGAGCTGCCTGAAGAGGGGATCCTCTCCAGGCATCTCTTCTTTTCCCCTGCGGTGGACCTGACGCGATGGCATCATCGACGCCGACGACGACGCCTCCATGGACGGCGACTCGGCGTCCGGTTTTTCCCGCTCTTGGGTTACAACCGCCACCGTCGCGGGGAGATCATGGGTGAGGCGGCGGCCATCAAAGGGTTTCCCATGCCGGCCCCGCCTCTCGCCCCCGTATCTGACGATATGCAGGGCGAATGCTTTCGCACCCCATGTGCTTCCCGGCGGGTTACCCCTTGTTCCCGCCTGTGCAGCACTTGTTTACTGCTGCAGGACCCTTCTACCCTGAAGGCTCCGGTAAGCGAGGGGGATCCCTCGCCTGGAGCCTCCACTGGCAGCGCTTCTCTGTCCGGGCGCCGGATGGCGCCCTAACGAAAAGCCGCTGCTCCCCGACCGCCTCCAGATGCAGATTGGAGGCAATCCGCGGCGGCGGTCAACAACATCGCCCTGCTCTCCTCTGCCATGGTCTCCTTGTTTGCTGACAGGGAGGCCTACGGCCCGGAGGAAGCCGCGAGATGGCTGGCGGTTTCCCGCTTTTTCCAGCGCCATCCTCCAGCTATGCCAGCCGATAGCCGTTTCGGCCGGCCGGCATATGGCGTGGGCTACCATGATTCAAAGGGTCATATGGCTCTCCCACACTGCGGTGCAGGAACGAGAGCGGGCCAGCCTCGTCCAGGGTCCACTAGCGCCTGATGGCCTATTTGGTCCCCGGTTCTCCGAGGTACTCACGCACCAGCAGTCAGTCCGTGAGAATGGTTCCCGGTTCGGGGCGATTCTCACGGGCTCCTCCCACCAGCAGGCTGGGAGGAGGCGGGATGATGACTGAGAATGCGTGTGATTAATTACATAGCCATAAAAGTGATCTTGGAACAGGGTAGGGTCTTCTTTTTGTAAAAATGTGCCAATTGTGAACCCATATCGCGGAACAGCCCGAGATGAAGCCTCGAACGTCACACGCTACGTCATTTCGCCTATGGGAATCCTACTCGATACGGAGCTTCGCTGGGGGAGTTCTATGACTCTAGTTCTATGATTGTAGGCGTAGCTGTCTAGGCTTCGCCTTATGGGCTTGTCCCCCTGAAAATTCAAACTGCACCTATCAGCGTGGGCACCGCCCACATTTCCCACGGTATCGTGTATATAGCGCGGTGAATACCGTCGCTCATCCTCCACGCTTTTCTTTCAGCATTTGGAGGGTACAGCAGGTGGGAAACTAGACGGCTACGCCTACAATCATAGAACTAGAGTTATAATAACATAACTATCGTTCTATTTCATGTAGGCTACGCCGTCTAGGCTTCGCCTTATGGGCTAAGGTGAAGCTGCGAGCGGAGCCCGATCAATGTACTCCTGCTGGACCCCAGTCAAAACGACCTAAGTCACCAGAACACATTAAGACTCAAAAAAGCCAAGGAAGTGTAAAACACAACAGCTTAATAAAAAACTAATTCCTCCTAGATCAAGCAAGGCAATGATCAAGGGAGAAAAAAGTGAGTCTGTAAAGACTCCGGCTCTAATCCGTGCTTCATGGAACCCATGAAAAGGAAAAGAAAAAAACCAGAGCAACACGGTTTCCATTAGGTCCGCTACTACCGGGGACGGAGCCACATAATCCGGCTCTCCAATAAGGGGACTCTCTCGGCCGTTTTTAGAAGAAAAAACGGCGGGAGTGCCACACTGGCAAACCAAGCCACCTGACAATTGCCGAGCCAATAGAAAAACCTCCCTAGCCTGTTTTTCATTTGAAAAAAGGTGGGAGAGTGAGACTGGTAATCAAGTCCAACTCGCCAGCCGGCGAGAGGAAATTCAACCACGCCGCTTTAAAGAACATGTCTATATTCTTAAGCCGTAAAAGGGGTCCCAGACTCTAGCACAGAGTTACAGAGTGAGCCCCTGGACATGTCTAACATGTACAAACGGACAAAGGGGCCGGGGGAAGACCAAGACGCAGCCGCGCAGATGTCTTCCACCGAAACGCCCTTGAGCAGAGCCGTTGAAGCGGCCACGCTCCGTGTGGAGTGAGCTTCAACGCCCAACAGTGGCGCCAAGCCCTGCCGAGAGTAGGCTAAGCAAACACCCTCACATACCCAGCGAGAAAACCGCTGCTTAGAGAGAGCGCGGCCCCTGCTAGCGTCGCTATAACACACAAACAACTGTTGTGTGGAGCGGAACGCGGCCGAGCGATTCACGTACATAGCCAATGCCCGAACCGGGCACAGGAGATGCAACTCCGCCTCCGCCTCACTAGAATGAGGCGGGGGGTGAAACGCCTTAAGCACAATATCCCTCGACCGAAAATAACTATTAATGTTCTTCGGGAGGAACGCAGGATTAGGTCTGAGCAACGCAAAGGAGCTGTCCTCGTTTAGCAACAAGCAACTCGGGCTGACAGACAGAGCGGTTAGCTCACCGGCCTGCTTGGCAGAAACCAAGGCCAACAAGAGTGCCTTCTTAAATGACAAGGCATCCAAGGGGGCCTGAGAAAGAGGCTCGAAAGGATCCCTGGACAATCCGCGCAACACGGTGGGGAGATCCCAGCGTGGTGTAAGCACGCGTGAAAACAGGCCTAACCCGTCTAGCCCCACGCAAGAATCTCATGACCAGTGGATGGCTGAAGATCGGTCCACCATCACAGCCTGCATGGCCAGCCGAAACGGCTGCCGCATAGACCTTGATAGTGGAGATGGCCAAACCTTTTTCCAATAAGTTTTGCAGAAACGAAAGCACGCTTCCCACCTCGCATTGAGATGGGACAGCGTGGTTCCTCTCACACCAATTAGAGAAAGGCGCACCACTTCGCCGCATAGAGGGAAGAAGTAGAAGGCGCACGAGCGCTCTGAATAGAGTTGATAACCGTCTCAGGCAAACCTTTGCCCTGCAGAATCAACCGCTCAGGAGCCAAACCAACAGCCGTCCCGAGACATCGGGCGGGTGGTGCACCGTCCCGTGGGCCTGTGAGAGCGCATCCGGCCTGAACGGTACTGGCCACGGCGCTGACCGCAAGAGCGCGGCCAGCTCTGGAAATCACAGAGCTGAACGGTTCTCCGGGGCCACTAATATCAGGGACAGACTCTCCTGTCTGACCCGTTCCAGAAGAGGAAGGATCAGCTGGAGCGGGGGAAACGCATACAAGAGAGCCCGCGGCCAAGGTGTGTGTGCCAACGCATCTACCCCCAACGGGGGAAGATCCCGAGGGCTGAGGGAGAACCACCACCTGCAGTGCGTGTTCTCCCTGGACGCGAAGAGGTCCACCTGTGCTGTCCCGAACTTCTGCCAGATCAGTCTGACAATGTCGGGATGTAACCGCCACTCGTCTCGGCGGGGACCGCCTCGAGACATGAGGTCCGCCCCAAAGTTCTGAACGCCCGCGATATGCAGGGCTCTCAGACTGAGGAGATACTGATGAGCCCAAAGCCAGAGCTCGACCGCCTTTCGGTGGAGAACAGGGGAGCGGCCGCGCACCAGGTGAAAGAAATGCAACAGCATTTTCCTCACAGCGTCGAGCTCCAACACATTTAAGTGTGCTGTAGTGGGCGTGCGCCACTTGTCCCCGACCGAGTGAGAGAGGCACGTTCCTCCCCAACCTGTCAATGAGGCGTCCGTGAAGACCACTACGTAGGACGCCACCCTGCCCAGAGGAACACCCCTGAGAAGGGCGGGGGGTCTTTTCCAATATTCCAGGTCTGGCGACACCGAACGGGAAACGAGGAGCACCCTGAGCTTGTGTCGCCTGGAGTCTAACCGTTGGCGAGCAAACCACCGCTGGAGTCTGCGCATAAAAAGCAGACCCAGGGGGACCACGGGGTGGGCAGCTGCCATCAGCCCTAACAGGCGCATGGTGGACAGTGCGGTCACGTTTCTGCGAACGCGAAAACGAGAGAGCGTCGGCAGGATGGCGTCTCGCCGAAGAGGCGAAAGCATCGCAGTCATGGTGGCTGAGTCTAGGCAAAGCCCCAAGTAGACTGTCTGCCGGCTGGGGAGCGGGGAGCTCTTCTCCCAGTTGATGGCAAAACCCAGGAAGGCGAGATGGTTTATCACCAACATGGTGTCCCTTCTCGCGGTCTCTTCTGAATTGCTCAGAAGAAGCAGGTCATCTAGGTAGAAGAGAATCCTCTTTTCCTGACGCCTGAGCGGTTCCAACGCCGTCTCCACACACTTCGAGAAGGTGCGCGGAGCCAGGGAATAGCCGAACGGCAGACACTGGTACTCGTATGCCATCCCCATAAAGGCAAAGCGGAGAAACTTCCTGTGCGCCTGCCGAACAGGGACGTGGAAGCAGGCGCGGTCTTTGCATAGAGGCGTTGCTAGGCAACGGCCTCTGGCCCCTCCAACTGTAGGGGCCACTCCTGACTGGGAGCTGCAAACTTCCCATAGGCCTACAGCTGGTAATTGGGGCCCTTTGGACAGTAATTCACAGATAAATGTTGATTTTTTTCTTAATTGGTGATTTTTTGTATGTTTAAATTGGAAAGAAGAACAACAGAATAAATTACAAAGAAATACCGATTACGTGCACACCCCCTCTCTTTCGCGTTAAAATGGAATATTCCATCCATGCAGTTGTTGTGACTCGTGAGCAAAGACGTGAACTTAGCAACATTAGCAACATGAAGCGCCACTACCCAAGTGGCGCTACAAAAAGAAAAAAGAAGGAAGAGGCTAAACTAAAAACAGATGCTCTCCCAAAATTAACAAGCTTTTTTAGCGTGACAACACCACCGGACACGAATGTTTTGGTGGAGGGGGAGGGGGGGGAGGAGGTGCCGCCGGGCCCGGCTGTTGATGCAGCAGGAGGAGGAGGAGAGGAGCTAAAAGCATCGTGCACTGATGACAAAGATGACGAAAATGCCGTGGAGGATGCGGTGAGTAGGCCTACTGCTGCCGTTTCTGATTCTGACCACCCAGAAGAAAGTGATGCTCTAAGTGATGACCCGGGTTTGTGGCCCACAGTAGTCAATGACAGGGAACGGTGCGAATTGGTTAAAAGAGATAAAAAGATATGTTTATTGATTGCACATATAAAAAATACAGTTAGCACTGAAAGCTTCAATTTCCTTTTAAAACTATTTTTGTTAAATAAATATTTTGCATTTTGACATACGATGGTGTGATATCTGAAAACTTATTTCTCGCATATGAATGTTGAGGGCCCCACTAGCTAAATTCGCCTTGAGCCCCCAAATTGCTAAGTCCGCCACTGCGCGGAAGTAATCATCCTTGAGATCCAGGGATGTGAACCAATCGCCCTCTCTCACACACCGGAACAACGCTCCGACAGTGAGCATTCTGAACTTCCTCGTGGAAACGGATCTGTTGAACACGCGAAGATCCAGAATAGGTCTCTTTTCCCCTGGCTTCTTGGAAACCAGGAAGTAGCGGGAATAAAACCCTAGTTGAGACTCGTGGGGGGGAACGACAGTGATGGCCCCCTTTACCAAGAGACGTGTCACCTCTGCTGCCAGAGCCCTGCTCGCAGCCGGGTCCCGTAGCGTGGTCTCCACCAACCCCATAAAGGGTGGGGGACGACGCTTGAACTGTATGGGATGGCCCCATCTCAACGTGGTGTCCAACCACGATGGCAGAACGCACCGCTCTTGCCAACACGCATAGCGGTCAGAGAGAGGGCGAGCCAACAGCTGAGGAAGACCGTCCAGGAATAACCCGTATTCCTCTGCCCCTACCGCCTCCACACTGCGTGTGAGCCAAGGGGGGCTTCCCATGAAAGGGAGGAGGCTCAGCGAGCGTAGGTGACGTACCAGATCCAGCCGCTGTAAAAACAACGAGCTGTCTAGACGTCGCGCTCGTGCCCGCTGAACAGGGAGCGAGCCGTCCGGCCGCCGCACCTGTGCGCATGTGCTGTCCGCAGGCTGTAGCCACAGCGCGCGGACCCGTCTCCTCACCTATAATGTGGGGAACTGGGAGACCGGTACAACAACGAGTGCAACGAGTCTCTGATCCGTCCACGAGGCTCCAAGGGACGCCGCTTCTTAGAAGCAGGTGAACCAGAGGCCATGTGAACACGCCGTCCGACCGCCACCCTACAGCCACAGGGCTGAGAGGGGGGAAGAGGCAACATGGTGGAACGCACCACAAGCGTAGGACGCAGGTGGCCTGAGGAATATCGGTCTTTAGGTACCATGTAGCCTACCGGTGTTCGGCCGAACGGTCTTTACTTTTTATTTTTTTAATAGGGAAAGAAAAAGTAGGAGCAAGCTTCCGGAACTTACCGGTCCGTGGCGCTGCTCTACCCGGCTGCTGCGGAACCGGGGCTGGAGTCTGAGGCGGCCCCCTGGAATGCTGGGACCGGCCTGGACCCCGCCTCCTCCCAGCCTGCTGGTGGGAGGAGCCCGTGAGAATCGCCCCGAACCGGGAACCATTCTCACGGACTGACTGCTGGTGCGCGAGCACCTCGGAGAACCGGGGACCAAATAGGCCATCAGGCGCTAGTGGACCCTGGACGAGGCTGGCCCGCTCTCGTTCCTGCACCGCAGTGTGGGAGAGCCATATGACCCTTTGAATCATGGTAGCCCACGCCATATGCCGGCCGGCCGAAACGGCCATCGGCTGGCATAGCTGGAGGATGGCGCTGGAAAAAGCGGGAAACCGCCAGCCATCTCGCGGCTTCCTCCGGGCCGTAGGCCTCCCTGTCAGCAAACAAGGAGACCATGCCAGAGGAGAGCAGGGCGATGTTGTTGACAGCCGCCGCGGATTGCCTCCAATCTGCTTCTGGAGGCGGTCGGGGGGCAGCGGCTTTTCGTTAGGGTGCCATCCGGCGCCCGGACAGAAAAGCGCTGCCAGTGGAGGCTCCAGGCGAGGGATCCCCCTCGCTTACCGGAGCCTTCAGGGTAGAAGGGTCCCCACCTGCAGCAGTAAACAAGTGCTGCACAGGCGGGAACAAGGGGTAACCCACCGGGAAGCAGATGGGGTGCGAAAGCACTCGCCCTGCATATCGTCAGATACGGGGGCGAGAGGCGGGGCCGGCATGGGAAACCCTTTGATGGCCGCCGCCTCACCCATGATCTCCCCGCGACGGTGGCGGTTGTAACCGAGAGCGGGAAAAACCGGACGCCGAGTCGCCGTCCATAGAGGCGTCGTCGTCGGCGTCGATGATGCCATCGCGTCAGGTCCACCGCAGGGGAAAAGAAGAGATGCCTGGAGAGGATCCCCTCTTCAGGCAGCTCCCGGCAGGCGACACAGGAGACGGGGGCCGCCATAGCAGCCTCGGCGTGGTCGGTGCCGAGGCACACAGAGCACGCCAAGTGCCCGTCACCCGGTGCCAGGGAGGCGGGACAGGAGGCGCAAAGGAGTCCTGTAAAGGACCTAGCTCCAGGAGCGCTCTCAGGTGGCCCTGAAAAGGGGCCGTTTGTCCGCGGCCTCGCCCGAGCCGCTGCCACCGGCTCGGGAGATCCGTGTTTAAGTCTTCATCTTCTTCTTAATAGTTCTCAATTTCTCGCTGATAAGCACAAGTGCTGAAAGAAAAGGGAGGATGAGCGACGGTATTCACCGCGCTATATACACGATACCGTGGGAAATGTGGGCGGTGCCCACGCTGATAGGTTGGCGCGCACGGGACAAGCCCATAAGGCGAAGCCTAGACGGCGTAGCCTACATGAAATAGAACATTACTACCTCAAACTTTCTGATCCGGACTTGATACGTCCTAACATACGTAATGTGACAAAGTAATAATCACGGATGCTAAATCAATCCGGGTCCTATAAAAATCTGCTGATGAAGGAATATGTATCTAGATTTTCATTACTTGAAGGAAGTTTTCATCAAGAAAATATTTTGTGTCAAACATCAGAATGTCTAACCTTATTTAAGGGTGGTTGTGATAACTTTTCATCTAAATATTTTGCACCAGATCACAAAGCTTAAACATAAATACAAATTATATAATGTTTTTGGAATATTACTTTATTCTTTTAATGTGTAACTTCATCATAAAAAAAAAAGTAAGAAACATCACCATAATATAATTGTAACATTTTGAAAATTCATATTCACAAAATGTGTTTCCTGAGCCCTGGTCTTGTCCTCCTCAATTAACGTGGAACCCTATTCACCAAATGAATGTCTGTACAGTCATACTGGTAGCTCTCAACAAATTAATCAGTCTCCTAAGTTGCTACGATGTGTTGCATCATCTGACCATTGGTGGTTGCAGTTTTTTTTAATCAAAAACAACATCTCAATGTCTTGATCGGTGGTGTGTTAATGAAGAAAAGTGCAGTTGAAACGTGCAAATCGCCAAAGAAAGGTATTGATGGGACCGTTACTCACACAGTGAGTCAAATCATATATATTGTCACCTCGCTTGCTCATTTCAATGATCTTTCCAAGTTTCATGCAAATGATGAAACGTTTGTTCACTGCTTTCCGTGAAAGGCGCAGCCAACTTGTTACGACTGGTGCCTCAGACTTTCTGATCATGACTTGAGATCTTCTCCGCCAAATGTTGGCAAATTGTGTTAGTCCTGCTTATTCCTTTCTGTTAGGCTATCTAATAACTAGTGGTGCCGAGATGATGCCTCACGAAACGTCAAAGCCTCGCAGCCAGATGAACCATCAAAGTGGTTGGACCTCGAAGCTTCAACTGAGTACGCTAGGGACACCTAGTGGTGAATGAAATTATGATGAAAGAAAGAGTTTCCTGTCACACTCTACGTCATTTCGCCTATGTGAATCCTACTCGATACGGAGCTTCGCTGGGGGAGGAGCCGAGGTACTCGCGATGCCTCGACGCAAACCAGAACATCACTAATAATAACATGTGACAAGTTCTAACACATCCCTCTGACGGACATACATGTTAATTTGCATTGGCCTACCTGCTTCTAGATTTTCATTGCTAAAAATAAATTATTTCTTAAATCAATGATTTGATGTTAATCAAATGGCTTCTATGCTACATTTTTTGCAACATAACACAAAGCTAAAATAAAAAGTGCAATGTTTTATATTTATAATACTGATTCTTCTGATTTGTAACTTCATTATTCCAGATGAAACATTTGAGAAACATTTCTATACCATATTTGCAACATTTTATTCATTATTCATAAAAGAAATCGCATGTTTTTCCTGAGCCCTGGTCTTAACCAAACCCTGATCACCTAAATGAAGTCACTATAATAAATTAATACTGGTAGCAAGCTCTCAACAAACACATTGATCTTTCCTAAGCTTCATGAAGACGCTGAAAGATTTGTTCACATACGTTTGCGCTGTCTCTACGATGAGTTGCCTTGAATCTTCTGATCATGACTGGTTGCAGTTTTTCCGAAACATAGGCTAACACTGTATTGTTGCAGTGCATTTCCTTGCACACATTTATAAAATATTGGTGTTAAGAAAGCTATATGGGCTATCTTTAATGAGGAAAAGTCATCTGACATTTTCGGAATAATGAATGGATCTATGTTCAGGCAGAATGGAAATTTGAAACAAGAAACATACAGGCCTATCC
Source organism: Gadus chalcogrammus (assembly GCF_026213295.1). NCBI lineage: Eukaryota > Metazoa > Chordata > Actinopteri > Gadiformes > Gadidae > Gadus > Gadus chalcogrammus. The sequence continues at coordinate 26,294,275 of NC_079417.1, read as the reverse complement.
AATGCATTATTAAGAATGGGAAAATAACTTTTTTTATTTCAAGTATTGCTGAATTTTGTCCCATAGAAGTGCATCTCTCCTGAAGCACACTTTTTTTTTATTATTATTCCGAAGGAAATCCTAAATGAATTTTTCGCTGTGACCATTATGTACAGTGTCAGTAACTCATACAAACTGTCACCTCACTCAGTTGCAGGTCCTGATTTTTCCATGTTTCATGCATATGATGAATGGTTCATTCACAGGACGTCTGTGACAGGCGCAGCCATCTTGTTACGATGTGTGCCTCAAACTTTCTGATCCAGACTTGAAACGTCCTAACATACGTAATGTGACAAAGTAATAAACACGGATGCTAAATCAATGCGGGTCCTAAAACAATCTGCTGATGAAGGAATATGTATCTAGATTTTCATTACTTGAAGGAAGTTTTCATAAAGAAAATATTTTGTGTCAAACATCAGAATGTCTAACCTTATTTAAGGGTGGTCGTGATACCTTTTCATCTAAATATTTTGTACCAGATCACAAAGCTTAAACATCAATACAAATTCTATAATGTTTTTGGAATATTACTTTATTCTTTAATGTGTAACTTCATTATAAAAAAAAAAAGTAAGAAACATCACCATAATATAGGCCTAATTGTAACATTTTGAAAATTCATGTTCACAAAATGTGTTTCCTGAGCCCTGGTCTTGTCCTCCTCAATTAACGTGGAACCCTATTCACCAAATGAATGTGTGTACAGTCATACTGGTAGCTCTCAACAAATTAATCAGTCTCCTAAGTTGCTACGATGTGTTGCATCATCTGACCATTGGTGGTTGCAGTTTTTTTTAATCAAAAACAACATCTCAATGTCTTGATCGGTGGTTTGTTAATGAAGAAAAGTGCAGTTGAAACATGCAACTCGCCAAAAGAAAGGTATTGATGAGACCGTTACTCACACAGTGAGTCAAATCATATATATTGTCACCTCGCTTGCTCATTGCTATGATCTTTCCAAGTTTCATGCAAATGATGAAAGGTTTGTTCACGGCTTTCCGTGAAAGGCGCAGCCAGCTTGTTACGATTGGTGCCTCAGACTTTCTGATCCTGACTTGAGATCTTCTCCGCCAAATGTCGGCAAATTGTGTTCGTCCTGCTTATTCTTTTCTGTTATATAATAACATGTGACAAGTTCTAACGCATCCCTCTGACGGACATACATGTTAATTTGCATAGGCCTACCTGCTTCTAGATTTTCATTACTAAAAATAAATTATTTCTTAAATCAATGATTTGATGTTAATCAAATGGCTTCTATGCTACATTTTTTGCAAAATAACACAAAGCTAAAATAAAAAGTGCAGTGTTTTATATTTATAATACTGATTCTTCTGATTTGTAACTTTATTATTCCAGATGAAACATTTGAGAAACATTTCTACGGAAGAGGATTAGGGCCACACATGTAAAAAAAAATTAAGTTCTGACTTTATTCTCAGAATTCTGAGAAAAAAGCCAGAATTCTGACTTTAATCACAGAATTCTGACATTAATCTCAGAATTCTGAGATAAAAAGTCAGAATTCTGACTTTAATCTCAGAATTCTGACTTTTTTCTCAGAATTCCGAGATTAAAGTCAGAATTCTGAAATTAATCTCAGAATTCTGAGAAAAAAGTCAGAATTCTGACTTTAAAGTCAGAACTACGGGTATCTGTAAGGACCAACCTCCGTGGGAGAGACAGTTTGCTTAATGCAGTAGGAGGAAACCTATGGAAAGCCAAGAAGGCCACAATCCGGCCCTAGAATGGCGCGGCAAAAGTGCACGTCCCATAGCCAACTCACCAAGCCCACCAAGTCCAGTATTCAGAATTCAAAGCATTTATTCACAAATACGTTCTATTTTTTTGACAAGCGGAGCCGACCGTCCTGTGCAAGTATGCAAATTAGCCATGTGCGCCAAACAGAAGATAGACGCAATGTATAAACTGATTGTTGTGCATTGTTGTGGATATGTAGGCTGGTTAGTTGTGGTTGTTTGTGGTCTTAGTGAAACAGCTTTGCCTTGGAGTTGGAGAAGTTGGAGTGATTGTGTGAATGTGCGAGAGAGAGCGCACCTGCCGTGGTGATGTTGGGCTTGTTGTGGGCTTATATGTGATCAATGATGTATCTGTCTGATCGTATTAGCTGTAGATGGATGGTTAAATAATGTCACAAGATCGGTCATACTGCAGGCTCTCATTTGCAAATGCACTGATTGTGTGCCCGTCTCCAATATGCTATATACCTGGCATTTATTCAGTTCATGTTCTTCTGAGTGCGCAAGAACGGTGCCAATTATTGTCGTGTTTGCATTGTAATGCACAACTTTGCCCCTCCCTGTTATAAAATAACGTGAATCCCAACAACTTTAGCCAATGCAGGCTCCTATTGCTTTACCAGTGTGTTTAACGTGTGTGCGTGTGTGTGTCTGTGTGTGTGTGTGTGTGTGTGTGTGTGTGTTGTCATGTAGGCTACAGATATAGATTGATTGTCTTGGCTTGCTTGCATCCATTAAATATTGTAATGTTATGGCCTAGCTGGCTACTGCATATCGAGAACAATCTGGGGATGAGGGCATCCCCGAATATTGACGGGTATTTCGCACACTGCCATCTCAATATGACTAATAGCCGCGGCTATTAGTTCCGTACGGATTCCGTACGGAATTCTTGCACTTTTACCGCGCCATTCTAGGGCCGGATTGTGGCCTTCTTGGCTTTCCATAGGTTTCCTCCTACTGCATAAAAAAAAGTGTCTCTCCCACGGAGGTTGGTCCCTACAGATACCCGTAGTTCTGACTTTAAAGTCAGAATTCTGACTTTTTTCTCAGAATTCTGAGATTAAAGTCAGAATTCTGACTTTTTTCTCAGAATTCTGAGATTAATGTCAGAATTTTGACTTTAATCTCAGAATTCTGAAAAAAAGTCAGAATTCTGACTTTAATCTCAGAATTCTGAGAATAAAGTCAGAATTCTGATTTTAATCTCAGAATTCTGACTTTTTTCTCAGAATTCTGAGATTAAAGTCAGAATTCTGAAATTAATCTCAGAATTCTGAGAAAAAAGTCAGAATTCTGACTTTAAAGTCAGAACTACGGGTATCTGTAAGGACCAACCTCCGTGGGAGAGACAGTTTGCTTAATGCAGTAGGAGGAAACCTATGGAAAGCCAAGAAGGCCACAATCCGGCCCTAGAATGGCGCGGTAAAAGTGCACGTCCCATAGCCAACTCACCAAGCCCACCAAGTCCAGTATTCAGAATTCAAAGCATTTATTCACAAATACGTTCTATTTTTTTGACAAGCGGAGCCGACCGTCCTGTGCAAGTATGCAAATTAGCCATGTGCGCCAAACAGAAGATAGACGCAATGTATAAACTGATTGTTGTGCATTGTTGTGGATATGTAGGCTGGTTAGTTGTGGTTGTTTGTGGTCTTAGTGAAACAGCTTTGCCTTGGAGTTGGAGAAGTTGGAGTGATTGTGTGAATGTGCGAGAGAGAGCGCACCTGCCGTGGTGATGTTGGGCTTGTTGTGGGCTTATATGTGATCAATGATGTATCTGTCTGATCGTATTAGCTGTAGATGGATGGTTAAATAATGTCACAAGATCGGTCATACTGCAGGCTCTCATTTGCAAATGCACTGATTGTGTGCCCGTCTCCAATATGCTATATACCTGGCATTTATTCAGTTCATGTTCTTCTGAGTGCGCAAGAACGGTGCCAATTATTGTCGTGTTTGCATTGTAATGCACAACTTTGCCCCTCCCTGTTATAAAATAACGTGAATCCCAACAACTTTAGCCAATGCAGGCTCCTATTGCTTTACCAGTGTGTTTAACGTGTGTGCGTGTGTGTGTCTGTGTGTGTGTGTGTGTGTTGTCATGTAGGCTACAGATATAGATTGATTGTCTTGGCTTGCTTGCATCCATTAAATATTGTAATGTTATGGCCTAGCTGGCTACTGCATATCGAGAACAATCTGGGGATGAGGGCATCCCCGAATATTGACGGGTATTTCGCACACTGCCATCTCAATATGACTAATAGCCGCGGCTATTAGTTCCGTACGGATTCCGTACGGAATTCTTGCACTTTTACCGCGCCATTCTAGGGCCGGATTGTGGCCTTCTTGGCTTTCCATAGGTTTCCTCCTACTGCATAAAGCAAAGTGTCTCTCCCACGGAGGTTGGTCCCTACAGATACCCGTAGTTCTGACTTTAAAGTCAGAATTCTGACTTTTTTCTCAGAATTCTGAGATTAAAGTCAGAATTCTGACTTTTTTCTCAGAATTCTGAGATTAATGTCAGAATTTTGACTTTAATCTCAGAATTCTGAAAAAAAGTCAGAATTCTGAGATTAAAGTCAGAATTCTGATTTATTTTCTCTGAATTCTGAGATTAATGTCAGAATTCTGAGATTAATGTCAGAATTCTGACTTTATTCTCAGAATTCTGAGATTAAAGTCAGAATTCTGACTTTTTTCTCAGAATTCTGGGAATAAAGTCAGAACTTAATTTTTATTTACATGTGTGGCCCTAATCCTCTTCCGTACATTTCTATACCATATTTGCAACATTTTATTCATTATTCATGAATGAAATCGCATGTGTTTCCTGAGCCCTGGTCTTAACCAAACCCTGATCACCTAAATGAAGTCACTATAATAAATGAATACTGGTAGCAAGCTCTCACCAAACACATTGATCTTTCCTAAGCTTCATGAAGACGCTGAAAGATTTGTTCACATACGTTTGCGCTGTCTCTACGATGAGTTGCCTTGAATCTTCTGATCATGACTGGTTGCAGTTTTTCCGAAACATATGCTAACACTGTATTGTTGCAGTGCATTTCCTTGCACACATTTATAACATATTGGTGTTAAGAAAGCTATATGGGCTATCTTTAATGAGGAAAAGTCATCTGACATTTTCGGAATAATGAATGGATCTATGTTCAGGCAGAATGGAAATTTGAAACGTGGGAAGAAACATACAGGCCTATCCAATGCATTATTAAGAATGGGAAAATAACTTTTTTTATTTCAAGTAGCCTATTGCTGAATTTTGTCCCATAGAAGTGCATCTCTCCTGAAGCATACTTTTTTTTTATTATTATTCCGAAGGAAATCCTAAATGAATTTTTCGCTGTGACCATTATGTACAGTGTCAGTAACTCATACAAACTGTCACCTCACTCAGCTGCAGGTCGTGATTTTTCCATGTTTCATGCATATGATGAATGGTTCATTCACAGGACGTCTGCAGGCGCAGCCATCTTGTTACGATGTGTGCCTCAAACTTTCTGATCCGGACTTGAAATGTCCTAACATACGTTATGTGACAAAGTAATAAACACGGATGCTAAATCAATGCGGGTCCTAAAATAATCTGCTGATGAAGGAATATGTATAATCTAGATTTTCATTACTTGAAGGAAGTTTTCATAAAGAAAATATTTTGTGTCAAACATCAGAATGTCTAACCTTATTTAAGGGTGGTTGTGATACCTTTTCATCTAAATATTTTGTACCAGATCACAAAGCTTAAACATCAATACAAATTCTATATTGTTTTTGGAATATTACTTTATTCTTTAATGTGTAACTTCATTATAAAAAAAAAAGTAAGAAACATCACCATAATATAGGCCTAATTGTAACATTTTGAAAATTCATGTTCACAAAATGTGTTTCCTGAGCCCTGGTCTTGTCCTCCTCAATTAACGTGGAACCCTATTCACCAAATGAATGTGTGTACAGTCATACTGGTAGCTCTCAACAAATGAATCAGTCTCCTAAGTTGCTACGATGTGTTGCATCATCTGACCATTGGTGGTTGCAGTTTTTTTTAATCAAAAACAACATCTCAATGTCTTGATCGGTGGTGTGTTAATGAAGAAAAGTGCAGTTGAAACATGCAGCTCGCCAAAAGAAAGGTATTGATGAGACCGTTACTCACACAGTGAGCCAAATCATATATATTGTCACCTCGATTGCTCATTGCTATGATCTTTCCAAGTTTCATGCAAATGATGAAAGGTTTGTTCATGGCTTTCCGTGAAAGGCGCAGCCAGCTTGTTACGATTGGTGCCTCAGACTTTCTGATCCTGACTTGAGATCTTCTCCGCCAAATGTCGGCAAATTGTGTTAGTCCTGCTTATTCTTTTCTGTTATATAATAACATGTGACAAGTTCTAACACATCCCTCTGACGGACATACATGTTAATTTGCATAGGCCTACCTGCTTCTAGATTTTCATTACTAAAAATACATTATTTCTTAAATCAATGATTTGATGTTAATCAAATGGCTTCTATGCTACATTTTTTGCAACATAACACAAAGCTAAAATAAAAAGTGCAGTGTTTTATATTTATAATACTGATTCTTCTGATTTGTAACTTTATTATTCCAGATGAAACATTTGAGAAACATTTCTATACTATATTTGCAACATTTTATTCATTATTCATAAATGAAATCGCATGTGTTTCCTGAGCCCTGGTCTTAACCAAACCCTGATCACCTAAATGAAGTCACTATAATAAATTAATACGCATCTCTCAACAAACACATTGATCTTTCCTAAGCTTCATGAAGACGCTGAAAGATTTGTTCACATACGTTTGCGCTGTCTCTACGATGAGTTGCCTTGAATCTTCTGATCATGACTGGTTGCAGTTTTTCCGAAACATATGCTAACACTGTATTGTTGCAGTGCATTTCCTTGCACACATTTATAACATATTGGTGTTAAGAAAGCTATATGGGCTATCTTTAATGAGGAAAAGTCATCTGACATTTTCGGAATAATGAATGGATCTATGTTCAGGCAGAATGGAAATTTGAAACGTGGGAAGAAACATACAGGCCTATCCAATGCATTATTAAGAATGGGAAAATAACTTTCTTTATTTCAAGTATTGCTGAATTTTGTCCCATAAGTGCGATCTCTCCTGAAGCATACTTTTTTTTATTATTATTCCGAAGGAAATCATAAATGAATTTTTCGCTGTGACCATTATGTACAGTGTCAGTAACTCATACAAAGTGTCACCTCACTCAGTTGCAGATCGTGATTTTTCCATGTTTCATGCATATGATGAATGGTTCATTCACAGGGTCATCTAAGAGTGCAAGATGTCCCAGGGTGGGGTGTGGTGGAGATGAGGATGTTTCACATTTGTTGTGGTCATGTGGGGTGGCTCGGAGGGTTTGGCGCTTATTGGGGCCATGGCTGGGTGACCTGTTTAGAGTCCCAACGGAATCAGATGTCCTGTATGGGGTTATAAAGAGTGGTAACGGTAAGGGCTGGGAAAGATGGTGGGCCTTGATTAATTGCACAAAAGAGTCGATGTGGAGGTGTCGTAACCTAATGGTGTACAAGAGCCTTTTGTGTTCAGCGGAATCAATCGTTAATTTGAGCATAACCTTGGTAAAGGATTATGTGTGGAGGGACAAGGAACGATATGGAATTGTGGTATGTAAGGAACTCTGGAAAATAGAGAACACTGAGTTATGTAGAATTTTGTGTTAACATTTGAATGCGTTGACCTTGCTGTAAAATGTAACTATTTTGCTTGTTAACCTTTGAATGTGTTTTGACCTTGAAACCAAAAAATGTAACTCTGTGCCTGACTTAAATAAACGCCTAAAAATTGAAAAATTGAAATTGGTTCATTCACAGGATGTCTGTGACAGGCGCAGCCATCTTGTTACGATGTGTGCCTCAAACTTTCTGATCCGGACTTGAAACGTCCTAACATACGTAATGTGACAAAGTAATAATCACGGATGCTAAATCAATGCGGGTCCTAAAAAAATCTGCTGATGAAGGAATATCTATCTAGATTTTCATTACTTGAAGGAAGTTTTCATAAAGAAAATATTTTGTGTCAAACATCAGAATGTCTAACCTTATTTAAGGGTAGTTGTGATAACTTTTCATCGAAATATTTTGCACCAGATCACAAAGCTTAAACATAAATACAAATTATATAATGTTTTTGGAATATTACTTTATTCTTTTAATGTGTAACTTCATTATAAAAGAAAAAAGTAAGAAACAACACCCTAATATAATTGTAACATTTTGAAAATTCATATTCACAAAATGTGTTTCCTGAGCCCTGGTCTTGTCCTCCTCAATTAACGTGGAACCCTATTCACCAAATGAATGTCTGTACAGTCATATTGGTAGCTCTCAACAAATTAATCAGTCTCCTAAGTTGCTACGATGCGTTGCATCATCTGACCATTGGTGGTTGCAGTTAGTGATGGCAGTGTGACACTGAAGCTTCGATAAGTGCTTCAAACCAACTCCCAAGAAGCACTGCTTCGAAGCTTGCTTCAGAGCAAAAAAAACACGTGACATGTGACGTCCGAAGCAGCAACTGGTTCGTTGCCTGAATGAATCACTTGACTGGTCCGCGGCTCGGTGGAGGAGCTTTGAGCAAAAAAAAAGAAACCGACTCAATCCATAAGGCAGCCTACCTCAATACAAATCTTTGAGTGTCTAACCCCATCCCACATAATCACCCCCTAGAGTTACTCAAGCACACCCAACCAACCTTGTCCGAAGCCAGCTGGTCACCGCCTAACTATTTAATGAAAAAAGAAAACACAATCGATGCTACAATCGTTTACGGGAGTTGTGCATAGTAGGGTATGTATGTAATAGATCAACATAATTTAGCGATTTGAGTAGACTAGGGGATAACACACTGACTGTGGAGTGGAGGACCCGGGTTCGAATCCCATTCTTGGGTGGTAAGTTTTTATATGCTGTTTCAATTATATCCTAGCCTACATCAGTTAGCCTATCTGGACAGAAGGCTAGGCATATCCCTTTAAGAACAATTTAGACATCTGTATTTAGATCAATCTTTATTCGTGAAAAGATCATGCTATTAAGTATTTGGGTTTGTGTGTTTGTGCGTCAAATAGTTTTCAAAGCAGGGATACGTTGAATCCACTGCAGCCTCGAACTTCGCCAGCAGAGGTCGCTGTCACTGAAGCTTCGAGTAATGAACCCATTTTCGAAACATTTGGCTCAACTGGTTCGATGCTTCATAAAAGCTTCATTTGCCCATCACTAGTTGCAGTTCTATTTCATGTAGGCTACGCCGTCTAGGCTTCGCCTTATGGGCTTGTCCCGTGAAAATTCAAACTATGCACCTATCAGCGTGGGCACCGCCCACATTTCCCACGGTATCATGTATATAGCGCGGTGAATACCGTTGCTCATCCTCCCTTTTCTTTCAGCACTTGTGCTTATCAGCGAGAAATTGAGAACTACTATTAAGAAGATTAAATATTCCTTATCTTCTTAAGAAGATATTCCTCAGGCCACCAGCGTACTACGCTTGTGGTGCGTTCCTCCATGTTGCCTCTTCCCCCCTCTCAGCCCTGTGGCTGTAGGGTGGCGGTCGGACGGCGTGTTCACATGGCCTCTGGTTCACCTGCTTCTAAGAAGCGGCGTCCCTTGGAGCCTCGTGGACAGATCAGAGACTCGTTGCACGAGCCCGTGGATACGGCCGCTTGTACCGGTCTCCCAGTTCCCCACATTATAGGTGAGGAGACGGGTCCGCGCGCTGTGGCTACAGCCTGCGGACAGCGCATGCGCACAGGTGCGGCGGCCGGACGGCTCGCTCCCTGTTCAGCGGGCACGAGCGCGAAGTCTAGACAGCTCGTTGTTTTTACAGCGGCTGGATCTGGTACGTCTCCTACGCTCGCTGAGCCTCCTCCCTTTCATGGGAAGCCCCCCTTGGCTCACACGCAGTGTGGAGGCGGTAGGGGCAGAGGAATACGGGTTATTCCTGGACGGTCTTCCTCAGCTGTCGGCTCGCCCTCTCTCCGACCGCTATGCGTGTTGGCAAGAGCGGTGCGTTCTGCCATCGTTGTTGGACACCACGTTGAGAAGGGGCCATCCCATACAGTTCAAGCGTCGTCCCCCACCCTTTATGGGGTTGGTGGAGACCACGCTACGGGACCCGGCTGCGAGCAGGGCTCTGGCAGCAGAGGTGACACGTCTCTTGGTAAAGGGGGCCATCACTGTCGTTCCCCCCCACGAGTCTCACCTAGGGTTTTATTCCCGCTACTTCCTGGTTTCCAAGAAGCCAGGGGAAAAGAGACCTATTCTGGATCTTCGCGTGTTCAACAGATCCGTTGCCACGAGGAAGTTCAGAATGCTCACTGTCGGAGCGTTGTTCCGGTGTGTGAGAGAGGGCGATTGGTTCACATCCCTGGATCTCAAGGATGATTACTTCCACGTCCCTGTTCGGCAGGCGCACAGGAAGTTTCTCCGCTTTGCCTTTATGGGGATGGCATACGAGTACCAGTGTCTGCCGTTCGGCTATTCCCTGACTCCGCGCACCTTCTCGAAGTGTGTGGACACGGCGTTGGAACCGCTCAGGCGTCAGGAAAAGAGGATTCTCTTCTACCTAGATGACCTGCTTCTTCTGAGCAACTCAGAAGAGACCGCGAGAAGGGACACCATGTTGGTGATAAACCATCTCGCCTTCCTGGGTTTTGCCATCAACTGGGAGAAGAGCTCCCCGCTCCCCAGCCGGCAGACAGTCTACTCAGGGGTTTGCCTAGACTCAGCCACCATGACTGCGATGCTTTCGCCTCCTCGGCGAGACGCCATCCTGTCGACGCTCTCTCGTTTTCGCGTTCGCAGAAACGTGACCGCACTGTCCACCATGCGCCTGTTAGGGCTGATGGCAGCTGCCCGCCCCGTGGTCCCCCTGGGTCTGCTTTTTATGCGCAGACTCCAGCGGGGGTTTGCTCGCCAACGGTTAGACTCCAGGCGACACAAGCTCAGGGTGCTCCTCGTTTCCCGTTCGGTGTCGCCAGACCTGGAATATTGGAAAAGACCCTCCGCCCTTCTCAGGGGTGTTCCCCTGGGCAGGGTGGCGTCCTACGTAGTGGTCTTCACAGATGCCTCATTGACGGGTTGGGGAAGAAACGTGCCTCTCTCACTCGGTCGGGGACGAGTGGCGCACGCCCACTACAGCACACTTAAATGTGTTGGAGCTCGACGCTGTGAGGAAAATGCTGTTGCATTTCTTTCACCTGGTGCGCGGCCGCTCCCCTGCTCTCCACCGAAAGGCGGTCGAGCTCTGGCTTTGGGCTCATCAGTATCTCCTCAGTCTGAGAGCCCTGCATATCGCGGGCGCTCAGAACTTTGGGGCGGACCTCATGTCTCGAGGCGGTCCCCACCGAGACGAGTGGCGGTTACATCCCGACATTGTCAGACTGATCTGGCAGAAGTTCGGGACAGCACAGGTGGACCTCTTCGCGTCCAGGGAGAACACGCACTGCAGGTGGTGGTTCTCCCTCAGCCCTCGGGATCTTCCCCCGTTGGGGGTAGATGCGTTGGCACACACACCTTGGCCGCGGGCTCTCTTGTATGCGTTTCCCCCGCTCCAGCTGATCCTTCCTCTTCTGGAACGGGTCAGACAGGAGAGTCTGTCCCTGATATTAGTGGCCCCGGAGAACCGTTCAGCTCTGTGATTTCCAGAGCTGGCCGCGCTCTTGCGGTCAGCGCCGTGGCCAGTACCGTTCAGGCCGGATGCGCTCTCACAGGCCCACGGGACGGTGCACCACCCGCCCGATGTCTCGGGACGGCTGTTGGTTTGGCTCCTGAGAGGTTGATTCTGCAGGGCAAAGGTTTGCCTGAGACGGTTATCAACTCTATTCAGAGCGCTCGTGCGCCTTCTACTTCTTCCCTCTATTCGGCGAAGTGGTGCGCCTTTCCACCTCAATGCGAGGTGGGAAGCGTGCTTTCGTTTCTGCAAAACTTATTGGAAAAAGGTTTGGCCTTCTCCACTATCAAGGTCTATGCGGCAGCCGTTTCGGCTGGCCATGCAGGCTGTGATGGTGGACCGATCTTCAGCCATCCACTGGTCAAGAGATTCTTGCGTGGGGCTAGACGGGTTAGGCCTGTTTTCACGCGTGCTTACACCACGCTGGGATCTCCCCACCGTGTTGCGCGGATTGTCCAGGGATCCTTTCGAGCCTCTTTCTCAGGCCCCCTTGGATGCCTTGTCATTTAAGACGGCACTCTTGTTGGCCTTGGTTTCTGCCAAGCAAGCCGGTGAGCTAACCACTCTGTCTGTCAGCCCGAGTTGCTTGTTGCTAAACGAGGACAGCTCCTTTGCGTTGCTCAGACCTAATCCTGCGTTCCTCCCGAAGAACATTAATAGTTATTTTCGGTCGAGGGATATTGTGCTTAAGGCTTTTCACCCCCCGCCTCATTCTGATGAGGCGGAGGCGGAGTTGCATCTCCTATGCCCGGTTGGGCGTTGGCTATGTACGTGAATCGCTCGGCCGCATTCCGCTCCACACAACAGTTGTTTGTGTGTTATAGCGACGCTAGCAGGGGCCGCGCTCTCTCTAAGCAGCGGTTTTCTCGCTGGGTATGTGAGGGTGTTTGCTTAGCCTACTCTCGGCAGGGCTTGGCGCCACCGTTGGGCGTTAAAGCTCACTCCACACGGAGCGTGGCCGCTTCAACGGTTCTACTCAAGGGCGTTTCGGTGGAAGACATCTGCGCGGCTGCGTCTTGGCCTTCCCCCGGCCCCTTTGTCCGTTTGTACATGTTAGACATGTCCAGGGGCTCACTCTGTAACTCTGTGCTAGAGTCCGGGACCCCTTTTACGGCTTAAGAATATAGACATGTTCTTTAAAGCGGCGTGGTTGAATTTCCTCTCGCCGGCTGGCGAGTTGGACTTGATTACCAGTCTCACTCTCCCACCTTTTTTCAAATGAAAAACAGGCTAGGGAGGTTTTTCTATTGGCTCGCCAATTGTCAGGTGGCTTGGTTTGCCAGTGTGGCACTCCCGCCGTTTTTTCTTCTAAAAACGGCCGAGAGAGTCCCCTTATTGGAGAGCCGGATTCTGTGGCTCCGCCCCCGGTAGTAGCGGACCTAATAGAAACCGTGTTGCTCTGGTTTTTTTCTTTTCCTTTTCATGGGTTCCATGAAGCATGGATTAGAGCCGGAGTCTTTACAGACTCACTTTTTTCTCCCTTGATCATTGCCTTGCTTGATCTAGGAGGAATTAGTTTTTTATTAAGCTGTTGTGTTTTACACTTCCTTGGCTTTTTTGAGTCTTAATGTGTTCTGGTGACTTAGGTCGTTTTGACTGGGGTCCAGCAGGAGTACATTGATCGGGCTCCGCTCGCAGCTTCACCTTAGCCTATAAGGCGAAGCCTAGACGGCGTAGCCTACATGAAATAGAACGATAGTTATGTTATTATAACTCTAGTTCTATGATTGTAGGCGTAGCCGTCTAGTTTCCCACCTGCTGTACCCTCCAAATGCTGAAAGAAAAGCGTGGAGGATGAGCGACGGTATTCACCGCGCTATATACACGATACCGTGGGAAATGTGGGCGGTGCCCACGCTGATAGGTGCATAGTTTGAATTTTCAGCGCGCGCAAACGCGCACATGGGACAAGCCCGTAAGGCGAAGCCTAGACGGCTACGCCTACAATCATAGAACTAGAGTTATAATAACATAACTATCGTTATGGTTTGCGTGGAGGCATCGGGGCGTGTGTCGAGTACCTCGGCTCCTCCCCCAGCGAAGCTCCGTATCGAGTAGGATTCCCATAGGCGAAATGACGTAGCGTGTGACGTTCGAGGCTTCATCTCGGGCTGTTCCGCGATATGGGTTCACAATTGGCACATTTTTACAAAAAGAAGACCCTACCCTGTTCCAAGATCACTTTTATGGCTATGTAATTAATCACACGCATTCTCAGTCATTATGCAGTTCTATTATTACAATTATTAGTAGGCTACTGTAGTTATAAGACAATCTATTTTGCCCGGGATGACTTAAAATCTTTGTCAAATGATTTGTTCTCTACCATGAGCTCGGGAGATATTTATGAACGACACACGTATCACTGAAATGACTTTAATTCTTAAACGTTTTGATGTTGTATGAAGCAAACACCACATCTTCACAGGAAACTCTTTCTTTCATCATAATTTCATTCGCCACTAGGAGTCCCTAGCGTACTCATTTGAAGCTTCGAGGTCGAACCACTTTGATGGTTCATCTGGCTGCGAGGCATTGACGATTCATGAGGCATCATCTCGGCACCACTAGCTTGAGGCACACATTGTAACAAGATGGCTGCGCCTGTCACAAGGTCCTGTGAATGAACCATTCATCATATGCATGAAACATTGAAAAATCACGACCTCCAACTGAGTGAGGTGACAGTTTGTATGAGTTACTGACACTGTACATAATGGTCACAGCGAAAAATTCATTTAGGATTTCCTTCGGAATAATAATAAAAAAAGTATGCTTCAGGAGAGATGCACTTCTATGGGACAAAATTCAGCAATACTTGAAATAAAAAATGTTATTTTCCCATTCTTAATAATGCATTGGATAGGCATGTATGTTTCTTCCTACGTTTCAAATTTCCATTCTGCCTGAACATAGATCCATTCATTATTCCGAAAATGTCAGATGACTTTTCCTCATTAAAGATAGCCCATATAGCTTTCTTAACACCAATATGTTATAAATGTGTGCAAGGAAATGCACTGCAACAATACAGTGTTAGCATATGTTTCGGAAAAACTGCAACCAGTCATGATCAGAAGATTCAAGGCAACTCATCGTAGAGACAGCGCAAACGTATGTGAACAAATCTTTCAGCGTCTTCATGAAGCTTAGGAAAGATCAATGTGTTTGTTGAGAGCTTGCTACCAGTATTAATTTATTATAGTGACTTCATTTAGGTGATCAGGGTTTGGTTAAGACCAGGGCTCAGGAAACACATGCGATTTCATTTATGAATAATGAATAAAATGTTGCAAATATGGTGTAGAAATGTTTCTCAAATGTTTCATCTGGAATAATGAAGTTACAAATCAGAAGAATCAGTATTATAAATTATTATGTTCTTCAAGGAAAGAGGGGTCGAATCCAAAGGAATAGCTTTAAAGATACTTTATTTGTATAAAGTATTTTCGGTATGGTAAACTGATGCTCTGAAGTTAAGAGAGATTGAAGATGTGCCTTAGCACGTGCGAGAGTGTTCTCCTAGCTGGTCCAAGACATTAACCCACCGATGCCCTAGCGCAGCCTGAAGAATTCTACCTGTCTCCACGATGTGGAGGCTTTCTTATGGACTCGGAGGACCGGAAGACTTGGAGAAAACCGGTGGGACGTAATCCTCGGTTTTCCTCGCTTGGTCTGTGGTGCTGCCCTCTGTGGATAAAGTATCTATTGCAGCCTTCAGTAAGGCTCCCCTTGTGGCTATGCATGGTATTTACGGCTAATATGTTTGGTCTTCATTGGGTCTATGTGTGGGTAGCTTAGATTCTTAAAATACGTAACAAAATATAAAACACTGCACATTTTATTTTAGCTTTGTGTTATGTTGCAAAAAATGTAGCATAGAAGCCATTTGATTAACATCAAATCATTGATTTAAGAAATAATTTATTTTTAGTAATGAAAATCTAGAAGCAGGTAGGCCTATGCAAATGAACATGTATGTCCGTCAGAGGGATGTGTTAGAACTTGTCACATGTTATTATATAACAGAAAAGAATAAGCAGGACTAACACAATTTGCCGACATTTGGCGGAGAAGATCTCAAGTCAGGATCAGAAAGTCTGAGGCACCAATCGTAACAAGTTGGCTGCGCCTTTCACGGAAAGCCGTGAACAAACCTTTCAACATTCGCATGAAACTTGGAAAGATCATAGAAATGAGCAAGCGAGGTGACAATATATATGATTTGACTCAAGTGTGAGTAACGGTCTCATCAATACCTTTCTTTTGGCGAGATGCACGTTTCAACTGCACTAATCTTCATTAACACACCACCGATCAAGACGTTGAGATGTTGTTTTTGATTAAAAAAAACTGCAACCACCAATGGTCAGATGATGCAACACATCGTAGCAACTTAGGAGACTGATTAATTTGTTGAGAGCTACCAGTATGACTGTACACACATTCATTTGGTGAATAGGGTTCCACGTTAATTGAGGAGGACAAGACCAGGGCTCAGGAATCATATTTTGTGAATATGAATTTTCGAAATGTTACAATTACGCCTATATTATGGTGATGTTTCTTACTTTTTTTTTTTATAATGAAGTCACACATTAAAAGAATAAAGTAATATTCCAAAAACATTATATACTTTGTATTGAGGTTTAAGCTTTGTGATCTGGTGCAAAATATTTAGATGAAAAGGTATCACAACCACCCTTAAATAAGGTTAGACATTCTGATGTTTGACACAAAATATTTTCTTTATGAAAACTTCCTTCAAGTAATGAAAATCTAGATGCATATTCCTTCATCAGCAGATTTTTTTAGGACCCGCATTGATTTAGCATCCGTGATTATTACTTTGTCACATTACGTAGGCCTATGTTAGGTAGTGATGTTATGGTTTGCATCGGGGCGTGTGTCGAGTACCTCGGCGCCTCCCCCCCAGCGAAGCTCCGTATCGAGTAGGATTCACATAGGCGAAATGACGTAGGGTGTGACGTACGAGGCTTCATCTCGGGCTGCTCCGCGATATGGGTTCACAATTGGCACATTTTTACAAAAAGAAGACCCAGTTCCAAGATCACTTGAATGGCTATGCAATTAATCACACTCATTCTCAGTCATCATGCAGTTGTTCTATTATTACAATTATTAGACATTCTATTTTGCCCGGGATGACTTAAAATCTTTGTCAAATGTTTTGTTTTTCTACCTTGAGCTCGGGAGATATTTATGAACCGCACACTCACACGTATCACTGAAATGACTTTAATTCTACTTAATTCTCAAATGTTTTGATGTTGTACGAAGCAAACATCACATCATCACAGGAAACTCTTTCTTTCATCATAATTTCATTCACCACTAGGTGTCCCTAGCGTACTCATTTGAAGCTTCGAGGTCGACCCACTTTAATGGTTAATCTGGATGCGAGGCCTTGACGTTTCATGAGGCATCATCTCGGCACAACTAATGTTAGGACGTATCAAGTCCGGATCAGAAAGTTTGAGGCACATATCGTAACTAGATGGCTGCGCCTGTCACAGACGTCCTGTGAAAGAACCATTCATCATATGCATGAAACATGAAAAAATCACGACCTACAACTGAGTGAGGTGACAGTTTGTATGAGTTACTGACACTGTACATAATGGTCACAGCGAAAAATTCATTTAGGATTTCCTTCGGAATAATAATAAAAAAAAGTATGCTTCAGGAGAGATGCACTATGGGACAAAATTCAGCAATACTTGAAATAAAAAAAGTTATTTTCCCATTCTTAATAATGCATTGGATAGGCCTGTATGTTTCTTCCTACGTTTCAAATTTCCATTCTGCCTGAACATAGATCCATTAATTATTCCGAAAATTTCAGATGACTTTTCCTCATTAAAGATAGCCCATATAGCTTTCTTAACACCAATATGTTATAAATGTGTGCAAGGAAATGCACTGCAACAATACAGTGTTAGCCTTTGTTTCGGAAAAACTGCAACCAGTCATGATCAGAAGATTCAAGGCAACTCATCGTAGAGACAGCGCAAACGTACGTGAACAAATCTTTCAGCGTCTTCATGAAGCTTAGGAAAGATCAATGTGTTTGTTGAGAGCTTGCTACCAGTATTCATTTATTATAGTGACTTCATTTAGGTGATCAGGGTTTGGTTAAGACCAGGGCTCAGGAAACACATGCGATTTCATTTAGGAATAATGAATAAATTGTTTCAAATATGGTATAGAAATGTTTCTCAAATGTTTCATCTGGAATAATGAAGCTACAAATTAGAAGAATCAGTATTATAAATATAAAACACTGCACATTTTATTTTAGCTTTGTGTTATGTTGCAAAAAATGTAGCATAGAAGCCATTTGATTAACATCAAATCATTGATTTAAGAAATAATTTCTTTTTAGTAATGAAAATCAAGAAGCTGGTAGGCCTATGCAAATTAACATGTATGTCCGTCAGAGGGATGTGTAAGAACTTGTCACATGTTATTATATAACAGAAAAGAATAAGCAGGACTAACACAATTTGCCAACATTTGGCGGAGAAGATCTCAAGTCAGGATCAGAAAGTCTGAGGCACCAGTCGTAACAAGTTGGCTGCGCCTTTCACGGAAAGCCGTGAACAAACCTTTCATCATTTGCATGAAACTTGGAAAGATCATAGAAATGAGCAAGCGAGGTGACAATATATATGATTTGACTCACTGTGTGAGTAACGGTCTCATCAATACCTTTCTTTTTGCGGGTTCCACGTTTCAACTGCACTTTTCTTCATTAACACACCACCGATCAAGACATTGAGATGTCGTTTTTGATAAATCGATAAACCTTTTCTATGTTAAATAAACCTCAGGAGAGGTGCATTATGGGATAAGTGCCTCGGTAGCTATGTAGAGCTGGGACAGTAAAGGAGCACCCCCTAAAGGCCCGGAGGTCACATGTCGCAAAATAAAAAATAGAAAATCGTGGGGGCATATTTGTTTTCATTAACTACTCTACTAAAGATAGGAGGATTACTAATTAGACTTAAACCAGACTTCATTGGATAATGCACCAAACGAATGATGCACCGAATCAACGTTTCTGTCTCATTATCATACAATCTAATTCTTGGCTTGTTTTTTTCCCTTCTACCTTGTTTAGCCAATTCTTAGCTAATTTGTCAATTTATATTAGGTCTTACCCTGAAGACAAAATGAAGGTCTATAGATAAACTGGCCTCGAGTGCCAGATGTTCACACCTGTGGAAACATTATTCATACGCTCACCAGTCCAAACCTCAGCTCAAATCAGTCCACACACTAATTTTGAAAAAAACAACAGAAAGTTTATTTATGTAAATAGTGTGAGCTCTTCACATCTGTACAACACTGGCATCTGTGGTTGGCACTCTTTAAAGGGACAATCCATCTTAAAACAGGATTCAAATCCATTTTTTGCTCCTGCGTGAAGGTTTGCAGAGCAGAGCGGCAATCGAACATCGGCTACATAAATCTAAATTCACAGAAACTGAACTCGGTTCTGTTTAAGAGCGGATTTGTTTACTCCAATAACCCAAAGTATCTCCTTGGTTACACAGTACAAAAAGAAAATGGCACCCAACGCCACAACGGACACTCGGCAGAACTGAAAGGAACTACGTTAACATGCAACTCACATCGCTTTACACTCTGATATATAGGCATGCAAAAACAACACTGTTTCAACAGGGTCCAATTGACAAAAGACACACAAACAATAGGTTAACACACACTCGTCCAAACACACAATAATACAACACAACAGTATTCTGCGAAATTGGAGCATCACGTAGGCTACTGCAGGAACATTGGATGTCCATCTACTGACATGTGTTGCCGTTGAGATAGGATTCAAAAGGTTCTGTATGCTTTTTGACGTTCTGGTCCAGCCCAACTCAGCAGCTCAGTCCACCTTAGAGGAATATAGAGTGTGGATGGACGCTATGGAGTCCATTCGTCCAGGAGGACGGCGACTGATGAGGAATCATCAGCCGCATGGGGCCTTCTCTCAGAGACCCACCGTTGAGTCGTACAAGGCGTTTGACACCGCGGGAGGAGAGACGGGGAGCCAGATGGTGGCGGTTGCGATTGGTGTGAGGCGATCGTAGCAAGTGAACCAACAGCAGCAATCCGCTTGGTGTCGCAGTTTGACTCTTCAGAAAAACAGTTGACCCCCAGGAGAACCGTGTTCTGAAGCCTCCGCGGAGGTGACGCCGGAGCTCTTGACAGAAAAGCTCCTTCTTCTTTTAAAGCAACAAATAAAATCAACTTAAAAACACAACAATCAGTTCAATATCATAGTGTGGGGCTAACTTTTTAGGATTAGATAGAACACAAACAGTTAAACTTCTTGCTTGCTACTCTGATGAGGAGTTGACGGCCTGTTAGAGGGATGGATGGCCACCAACAGATTACATGTGACCAACAGTGAAGATGAATAAATGGACAAGCTTTAAAAAATACAAAATCCGAAAAACGACACCCATGAAAGAAGGAAGAGAGAAATAAACTCTGCTGGTTTTGTTGAATTTAAGATTCCATAGCCAAGGATGGATTCAATGCGCCTTAGTCATCTAGCGGCCATCTTGGTTCCACCCCAACAACTAGCCGGTTGGGGCGAATGAATGCAGAATCAAGAAATTCAGTTTCCCCACTCAGTGAAAGTTTGGAACCAAGATGAACCAAAACGGATTAAAATCATGTTCTCTGTGCAATGAAGGGATTGAGATGGATAAGAAGGGCTCCAAATCCTGTTTCTTCGGTTGGCAGATAAAGGAAGGTGTTTACGGAGAGCACACCGCTAACCCAGTGGAAGTCCCTGCTTGGCAGGCATATTCAATTCTCCACTAAAGCTATGACCTGCTTGTGTGGTTCCTTTACTCAATGTTAATGTAAACGGGGAAATGATTGCATTACCTGCCCAAAAAAATGCATTGTTGAAAAAAGGAAAAGTCTTGAATGCCCTAAATATAAATGTAAGTAGTTTTAAAAGTAAAAACATATAACATATTCTGCTGCATTTATGCATTACTATTAAAAGCAGTTTGGAGCGATGGAGGGTGTGGGGGGACAAACAATCAGAACAAATAATCCTTTTTCAGAGTATACACAAACACACAGAAAATAAAGTGTTAAACGCCATAGCTTCCGACCCCCTCCGTTGCTGGTGAACACCAGGAGATCACACATGTTGCTTCCACCGCAGACTTTGTACCGTCACCGGCGGCATATCACTCAGAATGGTTGCCATTGTAAACATGGCCAGTAAAAAGGGGTCTTTTTTTGGGACATGTGGTCGGAGAAAAACTCCACGAATGAGTCGTCGTCGGTGGACCGCTCCTAGGTAGATTCGTAGTGGAGATGTCTATTGCAGGTGCTTCGGAAACAAGGCAATGGATCAACTTTTCAAGTCTCTGAACACGCCGAGGTCACGACTCGACCTGTGCATCATGTTGCTAAACATTACAGGTTGTGGGGAATTGTCTTAATTCCCATTCATCAACCCTCATCCAAAGAAGGGAGGGGCAGTTTTGTAACGAAAACAATATTTTATTGGATGGGCTGATCATATCCGGTGTGCAGTCAATCGTTGATGTTGGCCGCAATATAGTCCAGCTGGGAAATGTTTCCTTCTAGTCTTTGTAGCTGGAATAGGTTCTGGGGCCTCCTCTGCCCCAACCCCCCCAATCTGAAAACAGTGAATTGGGGGGTCGGTGCAGAGGAGGTCCTGGCTGGTGCTGGAGGGGTCACTGGGACTGTAGAGGATTAACCCGGGGCAGGGGTCACCACAGACAGCATCTCACGGAGGATGGTGATCTGCAAGTGTTTTGAGCTGTTGCTGAGGTCATCCCCCCCCCCCCCCCACCGCATTGTCTCATCAGGGGCCCGGTTCTTAAGAGGTCTTGACCAGGTCGTAGACGTAGATGTGGAAGTCGTCATCGAACTTGATGAAGTACACCGAGGGCTTGGCCTCCACCTGGTGGATAACCATCCCCGAGCGCTTGCCCCCGTCCTCCTTGGCGTACTCCACCTGCTTCCCCACCAGGCTGTCCACCACCTCGCCTGGCTCCCGCTCCGCCGGCACAGTGTCATCTGGGGGGGGGGGGAAGATCAAAAGACAAAGACATGAGAAGTCAAAGAGAAAGATAAAAAGAGATGGAAAGAAGGAATGAAAGAATGAATAACTAGGACTGCAAGCAGTCACACAAGGTGTTGACACCCCACGCATAGCTGACCACGAGTCGCCCTTTCCAAGCAAATCACAGGTGTAGTCGTTACTCCGAGTTACATTTTGCACTGCCAAATATTACCGTCTTATGCACGCCTTTTCCCGGCGTGTTCCGCGCGTTTACACTGCCCGAGGTAAATCGCCGGCTTGAGCTAGCACCCCAATTTCCCCTCCCGGACCCTACACACATTTTCAGTTTCATTCTGATGCAAATGCGATAAGACGCTCCGCAGTTCCAGGGACGGGACTTGCGTAGAGATGTTGCTGCGTTGTCTAGACAGAGACAACGCAGCGATATCAACATGAGTAGTTCAAAACTGGAGAGACAGTGAAATCCACAAGCTGCTTATCATGCGTGAGAAGGAAATGCAGTCGCATTAAACGAAGACGGGGAAGATGGCGCGATCTACGAGAAAGAATTTTTTCATCCTCTGGATATAAATAAAAAAAGGATAAACAAGTGGTCAGCAAAATAAAGAATATTTTGGCGTTTTTGCACCTAGAAATAGTTAATCGCGCTTTTAGCCTACACTCATTCTTGCATGAGAGTCTCTTGAATCATAAAAAAATTAAAACATTAGTTTCATGCAAATTATTCTAAAGAGGTCTACTCTGTAATGCGTAGCACCGCCTTCTCCAGTGAATCAAAAAGCCTGCTACGTGACGACGGGGGATTTCACACCTTCGGTTTTAAACAGGCAAGGCAGTGAAATTGCCGGGCGTGCCAAGACGCGCCCGAACCGGCTTGGCAGTGTAAAAAGGCCTTATGCCTCTTATGCTTTGACCGCCCCTGATGGACTGCATGGAGTGTGTGTATGGGTGTGTTTTTTTTTCTCCCAAAGAGCACACACAGTCAAAGAAACACACAGACACACAAACACGTACACACTGACACACACACACGCACGCAGATTAACAGAGAGCCAGACACAGACAGACAGACACACACATACACTGCTTTAATAGTAGATCTCGCTTATTTGTGATTTTGTGCTACATGCTGTGGTAATGGTGCATTACGCTTAGGACCAATTAGTGTAATTGACACTGTGACGTCCTCATCCTCATCGTCATCCGCTTATCCGGGGTCGGGTCGCGGGGGGAGCAGCTCAAGCAGGGGGCCCCAGACTTCCCTTTCCCGGGCCACATTGACCAGCTCTGACGGGGGGATCCCGAGGCGTTCCCAGGCCAGTGTTGAGATATAATCTCTCCACCTAGTCCTGGGTCTTCCCCGAGGTCTCCTCCCCACTGGACGTGCCTGAAACACCTCCCAAGGAAGGCGCCCAGTGGGCATCCTTACCAGATGCCCGAACCACCTCAGCTGACTCCTTTCTAAGTAAAGGAGCAGCGGCTCTAATCCGAGTTCCTCACGGATGGCTGAGCTTCTCACCCTATCCCTAAGGGAGACGCCAGCCACCCTTCTGAGAAAACTCATCTCGGCCGGTTGTACCCGCGATCTCGTCCTTTCGGTCATCACCCAGCCCTCATGACCATAGGTGAGGATAGGAACGAAGATCGACCGGTAGATCGAGAGCTTTGCCTTGCGGCTCAGCTCTCTTTTCGTTACAACGGTGCGGTAAAGCGAACGCAATACCGCCCCCGCTGCTCCGATTCTCCGGCCAATCTCACGCTCCATAGTACCCTCACTCGCGAACAAGACCCCGAGGTACTTGAACTCCTTCACTTGGGCTAAGGACTCATTTCCTACCCGGAGTAAGCAATCCACCGGTTTCCTGCTAAGAGTCATGGCCTCAGATTTAGCGGTGCTGATCCTCATCCCAGCCGCTTCACACTCGGCCGCCAGCCGATCCAGTGAGTGCTGAAGGTCACAGGCCGATGATCCAATGAGGACCACATCATCTGCAAAAAGCAGTGACGAGATCCTCAGACCACCGAACTGCAACCCCTCCCCACCACGACTACGCCTCGATATCCTGTCCATGTATATCACAAACAGGATTGGTGACAAGGCGCAGCCCTGGCGGAGACCAGCACCCACTGAGAACGAAACTGACTGGCTGCCGAGAACACGAACACAGCTCTCGCTTTGGGAGTACAAAGATTGGATGGCCCTGAGGATAGACCCCCTTACCCCATACTCCCGCAGCACCTCCCACAGTTTCTCCCGGGGGACCCGGTCATACGCCTTCTCCAGATCCACAAAACACATGTAGACCGGATGGGCATACTCCCAGGCCCCCTCCAGGATCCTTGCGAGAGTGAAGAGCTGGTCCGTAGTTCCACGTCCGGGGCGAAAACCGCATTGTTCCTCTTCAATCTGAGGTTCGACGATCGGCCGAACCCTCCTTTCCAGCACCTTGGAGTAGACTTTACCAGGGAGGCTGAGAAGTGTGATACCCCGGTAATTGGCACACACTCTCTGGTCCCCCTTTTTGAACAGGGGAACCACCACCCCGGTTTGCCACTCCTTTGGCACTGTACCCGACTCCCACGCGATATTGAATAGGCGTGTCAACCATGACAGCCCCTCAACACCCAGAGCCTTTAGCATTTCTGGCTGGATCTCATCAATCCCTGGGGCTTTGCCACTGCGGAGATGTTTGACTACCTCAGTGACCTCCACCAGGGAAATTGACGACGAAACACCATCAACCTCGAGCTCTGCCTCCAACATAGAGGGCGTGTTATTCGGATTCAGGAGTTCCTCAAAGTGTTCCTTCCAACGTCCGACGACCTCCTCAGTTGAGGTCAACAGAGTCCCATCCTTACTGTACACAGCTTGGATGGTTCCCCGTTTCCCCCTCCTGAGGTGCCGGATAGTCTTCCAGAAACACTTTGGTGCCGACCGAAAGTCCTTCTCCATGGCCTCTCCGAACTTCTCCCACACCCGCTGCTTAGCCTCCGACACGGCAGCCGCTGCAGCCCTTCGAGCCTGTCGGTACCCTGCAACCGAGTCAGGAGTCCTCCAGGATATCATATCCCGGAAGGCCTCCTTCTTCAGTCGGACGGCTTCCCTGACCACCGGTGTCCACCACGGTGTCCGAGGGTTACCGCCCCTTGAGGAGCCTAAGACCCTGAGGCCACAGCTAGCCACCGCAGCTTCAGCAATGGAGGCTTTGAACACCGCCCACTCCGGCTCAATGCCCCCAACCTCCACAGGAATGCCAGAAAAGCTCCGCCGGAGGTGTGAGTTGAAGATACCTAGGACGGGGGCCTCCTCCAGACTTTCCCAGTTCACCCGCACTACTCGTTTGGGCTTACCAGGTCTATCCGGAAATTTCCCCCATTCCCTGATCCAACTCACAACCAGATGGTGGTCGGTTGACAGTTCCGCCCCTCTCTTTACCCGAGTGTCCAAAACATGCGGCCTCAGATCAGATGACACGATCACGAAATCGATCATCGATCTTCGGCCTAGGGTACTCTGGTACCAGGTACACTTATGAGCACCCTTATGTTCGAACATGGTGTTTGTTATGGATAATCCATGACTAGCACAGAAGTCCAATAACAAACGACCGCTCGGGTTTAGATCAGGGAGGCCGTTCCTCCCCACCACGCCTCTCCAGGTGTCTCCATCGTTGCCCACGTGGGCGTTGAAGTCTCCCAGCAGAACTACGGAGTCCCCTACTGGAGCCCCATACAGGACTCCATTCAGGGTCTCCAAGAAGGCCGAGTACTCTGAGCTGCTGTTTGGTGCATACGCACAAACAACAGTCAGAGTTTTCCCCCCTACAACCCTTAGGCGCAGGGAGGCGACCCTCTCGTCTACCGGGGTAAACTCCAACACCGCGGCGCTCAGCCGGGGATTTATGAGTATCCCCACACCCGCCCGGCGCCTCACGCCCTCGGCAACTCCGGAGAAGAATAGAGTCCAACCCTTATCCAGGAGTACGGTACCAGAGCTGAGACTGTGCGTGGAGGTAAGCCCCACCAGATCTAACTGATAGCGCTCCACCTCCCTCACAAGCTCCGGTTCCTTTCCCCACAGCGAGGTGACGTTCCACGTCCCCAGAGCCAGCTTCTGCCGCCCGGGACTGGTCCGTCGAGACCCCTGACCTTCGCTGCCACCCATGTGGCTGCGCACCCGACCCCAACGGGTCTTCCCACAGGTGGTGGGCCCATGGGATGAAGAGAGGGGGGGTGCCACGTAGTTTGTTCGGGCTGTGCCCGACCGGGCTCCGTGGCAAACCCGGCCACCAGGCGCTCGCCATCGAGCCCTCCGTCTGGGCCTAGCTCCAGACGGGGGCCCCGGGCTTCCTCCGGGCCGGGTCACATCTCCTCTTTTTTTGTTCTTCATTGGAGTTTTTTGAACCATTCTTAGTCTGGCCCCTCACCTGAGACCACTCTGCCATGAGAGACCCTACCAGGAGCACAAGGCTCCAGACAACACAGCTCTCAGGTTCACAGGGACACGCAAACCTCTCCACCACGATAAGGTGACGGTTCCAGGTGACTGTGACGTCATTGAATGAAAATTGAACACAAAATCTTTGACACAAGTTCCTGCCAACTTCTGACCCGGACCTGCGATGGAAATGGAGCATTAGCGCTTGGCTGAGCATTTTTTCAAATTGAAAATGATGACAATAGAAACCCTGACTACTTCTCAAGTGTTCTGATTGATTGAAGATTAAAAAAATATGGATTTCCACATAAGTTTGTTCATAGTGATTAACAATCTTTGCTAAATGTATAACCAGATAAGTCCATAGATGATGTACATCCATATTTTTTGTCATGTAAAGCTTTCGTTCTGAAGAAGAAATTTGTTTTTCCCAAAATGTCAGTGTTCAGAAAAAAATATCCTGACAGACATTATGGGTCCAAGAGGCAAAGTGTTTCAGAATTTTAAATCCTTCGGCGGAAAGTATAACTTTGACCACGAATTATATAGCCAATCCAGAGATATAGGCGCTCAAATATAAAACAATAATAATAATAATAGCTAAACCCAACAATAACATTTGGTATCCATAATTAAACTGTTAATAATACCTAACTAGGACTGAAAGCAGTCACACAAGCCATGTACAGCAATTCACAACAAGTAGATGCTGATTATGTGTGAATTCAAATTTGGGCCCCCTATAGAGGAATTGGTGCATTGCGCTTACGAGGAATTACTCACTGACATAATGGAATGAGATATTGAGACCAAACTTTTACACAGGTTAAGGGAGGTGCTATTGCAGGTTTCACTAATGTTCACTAATTTGCATATGTGGAATTTGCCACAACTGTTATTTTTTATGTGAGCAAAAATCGTTGGTAAGATCAGACGAAGGAGTCCGTAGAACAGGTGTACGGCAAAATTCTGATAAAACATTTTTACGTTTTTCGAAAATGTCCCTATACAGAAAGAAACCCGCAGACGAACATTGTGGGTTCAAGAGGTAGAAATGTTCAGCACGTGAAATAAGGGCAGTTCACCAAGTTTCTGAATTCAAATCCATCTGTGCGGCTGTGGTGCGATTTGACCTTGACTGCGAATTATAGCGCCCCCTACAGGAATTTCAGCAACAAACTCTTGGAGACCTGCTTATCGCGAGACTTTTGTACAATCAGAAGCTGAGCTATAAGTGGTACCAATCCAAATTAAACACCCAAACCATACTAAAACAATAGATATCCACAGGTATACTGCGAATACCAAATTATTGTAACCATCCTTCTGTGAACATACCAAGCTAGAGGTTGCTGTCGCCCAATCAAACTGTATTTTCTGTCAGATCTAGATGGGGGTTGGCATTCTGCGTGCGTGCGTGCATGCGTGTTAGGACTGTACGGTATGGTCTAAAATATATATCACGGTATGATTGCTAGCATAGACGGTAACTTTATTATATCGCGGTATGTTAATTTTATCTTCTAATTTCTAAATAAATGGTTCTGAAGGGGTAAAATACTGGTTACACTGCAAAACTGCATAGAAAATATGCAAAATCTTTTCTCAAGTTACTTCCATCTCTGAAAAACACTTATGTTTAATAGTATGGATTTCTTTCTCCACTTGCTCGCGGCCTTGCCGTATAGTTATGGCATCTCGATTTGGCTGAAGTGTGTGCGGGCAGGTATCGCGTACCTGTGATCGAGTATTTTGAAAATCTCTTTAAAGCCCTTTCTATCGAAATTTTGAAAGGGAACCATGTCCTTACACAGGTAAACAGTGACGGCGTTTGTTATCTCGTTCCACCGCTGGCATTTTGTCGCAAGGACTGGTGTGATATGCAGAAACAGCTTCACGCTACCAGCGTCTGTCTCGTACGGTGTGGAATGAGAGCTCATGAAGAGACTATAGCACGCAGGCGCGCAGCAAGCGCGCCTGCGTGCTTGCCGAATGGCATACTGCCTGAGAAGGCAGTACCGCTGTCAAATCTTTCCCTGGGAAAAGTAACGTTGCGCCGAATTGAAAAAGGAACTATGTTTCGTTACCATATTTTCAGTAGTTGGGCGCAACTTTACTTTTTACATGAAAAAGTAGTAAGGTTACTTTATTAACATGTGACTTACTTTGTAACGCGTTACACACAACACTGTCTACCGGTGACGAGAAAATCCAGTGTTCTGCCTGAACGCGTTCATGAACTCGTTCATATTTTGGCCGAATGTACTGTATTACTGCCTGATGAACGTTACTGTAACTCGTTCATTCTGGTGTGTGAACGGCACGCTCACTCAGTTTAACTTCGTTCAATAGTGGGGTTATTTGTTTATCAACACGGCGGATGCGCACGCAGAACGCCGTGTTGTTTGACCGGTTGCCATGGTTATCTTCAAGTGGTTAATTTGCAGTTGTGGTGTTCTCAGCTTACTGTTACATTAAACTGTAATCAGAAAACGCGGTTATATGCTGTATAGACCCTATAGTATTTGTCGTATAAAGGCTGGGACAAATTTCAAATTATCAGTAAGTACACTTTAATTTGAAAGTATTTGCCAGGGGTCAGCAACCTTTTCAACCTGCAGTGCCAGCTTCACATTTTCTCGTTAATGAGTGTGCCTTAAGCAATAATATATTAAAAATTAAGCTGAATTATGACACAGCGACCAAAAACATTTCAAGAAGACCTGGAATTGTACTATTTCCATATAGTCCACAATCATGCATCAACATTTTAAATGTTTTGTTGGTTGTTATATTTGCAACATGGGTTTACAAATTATAACTTCCTCCCATCTTAAAACACCATTTTCAGAAACTCATTCAAAAACATATTTGCACTCTGAGAAATGTAAATAACGAGAACATATGAGAATGTTTAAGCCATGTGAAACTATGTGAAGGCGATGCCCACAGGCCACTTGCAACAATATTTTCTTTCCGTAACTAATTAAACATATTTGCACTGGGAGGAAATGCCCAAAACAGAATAAAGCGCAAAAAAATCGGTAGTAATGATTATGCTGCCGCATAAAAAATAAATTAAAAAATGAAAAAAGTTTTTAAAGTGTGCTAATGATTATGCTGCCCATGCCAGTGGTGGCACGCGTGCCTAGGGTTGCCGACCCCTGGTATAGACCGTCGCGATTCCCATTGAAAGGAATGGCACAGTGATTATTCTTCAAAACGAGAGCTGTTAAATTGTGAAAAATGAATTAAACTGTAATCAGACAACACGGTTATATGCTATAGACTCTAGAGCAGGGCTATTCAATTGGCGGCCCGCAGAGCGTTATTTACTGGCCCTTTTAGTGAAAAAAAAGAAGTGTTTTTTTTTAACTGCAAAAAAAAAAATTAAAAAAAATATTTTAACTGCTGGCCTTACAGGGGCTGATATGAGCTGCCCTCTCTCATCTCCGCACAGCACAGCGTAGACTTGCTCCGCAAGGCGCGCGGCCACAACAATCCTCCCCGCACGCTCCCACTATGCTCTTCTTCGTGAGCTTTTGCATTGCTCCTCTCCACTGCTTGGCGCGCTCCGCTTCGAAGTTCGCGCCTAATGTTGTTTTGATGATCGTTCTGCCTGGTTGAATCAACACAATTTCGCTTTCTACTCGGAAAAAGCGAAAACTATACTCAGAAAACCGACAATTCAATAGCGAATGGACACAGAAGTATTTGTTTGGATTTGCCACTGGGAAGCCTGTGTGTTTACTCTGCAGCGAGTGTATATTGGTGTGTAAAGAACTGAGAAGGCATTTTAAGATAAATCATGCTAACTTCGACACCACTTTCCCACTGGGCTCTGATGCTCGCCGCCAGAAGATTTTGGGGCTAACTTGATGCTATGAACAGAGACGCCGACACCGCTGAACTGATGAGATTGTTAAACACTAACAGGCAGCCTATGACGTTAATCAAATAGGGATTGATTTTGATTAGCTGTTGGTCTCTATTTGATAAAATGAAGAAAATATATGCACTCATATGTAGGGATGGGAATTGATAAGAATTTCACGATTCCGATTCCGCTTATCGATCCGATTCTTTATCGATTCTCTTATCGATTCTCATTGGGTGAGAAAATAAGTATAAATGTGTTTGTTTGCATTACATCTCTTTAATATCTGATCAGAAGTGCTTCTAGTATTAGGAAATTGTACATTTTCAAATCAATTGGTCTAGACGAAAAGATATATGTTTCGCTTTTTAAGCCCAAATGCCATCATTATGTGCCATACAACTAAAAACACAGACTGAAAACAGCCAAGTAAGAGCTTGTGCCTTTTGGAATTCTAACAGTGCTCATTTACATTCAACTTGTAACAAAATTAAACTGACATAAACAAAATGAAGCATTGATTAGACAGAGATTTATTAGATGGGCCTACCGAATAAACCGTTGGAACACACAAGACCGGAAACCATAGCAATGCCGGTAAACAAACCCCGAGAAGCCCAATCCCTATGAGAGCTCCCCACGCTACGGCCATCCGGAGGCGACAGAGCTGTTGGCCGTGATATTATATATACAATTATAATATAGTATATAATATATTATATACTATTATATATAGAGCTCCGGGAGTCTCAAACTGCAACAATCACTTTCTCCTCCATTCCGCGGTTCACCCGGACTGCACTGCACTGAGTTTGACGGCTGAACACGGATTGGCTGTTACGTTACACATGTCACTCAGTTATCACGCTGTTGAACGCTGATTGGCTGTCATCACGACAAAAACTTGTCATCGGTTTTCTCCCGCGAAAAACTCGCCCTTATACGCGTCTCTACGTTCACTTTGTATGGGATCTTGTCGCCCCGTCGCGTTTGGTGTGAATGCACAATGCGATTCTTCCCCGGCGGCGACATGTTTGCTGCGTTCTGAACCAAATCAAAGCAGCGTGTGTGTGACGTCACGACGCATTTGCCGCGACCGGAACCGATAAGCGGAATCGTTAAGCAGGCTTGCTAACGATTCCAAGGAATCGGTTGACTCGGAACCGGTTCTGAACAAGAACCGGTTCTCGATTCCCATCCCTACTCATATGTCGTTGTAGTGTTTAACAGTATCAGTAGCTATTGATGTGATGCTCATCAATTTTAGGCATTTTTGTCTGTCATTCTGGATCATTTCCACCTACCGGCCCCCGTTGAAAACTAATTGAATAGCCCTGCTCTAGAGTATCTGTGGTATAAAGGGTGAGACGAATTTCGAATAATAAATATGTACAATCCATAACGTTAGCTCTCTGGCTCATAGCTCAACGGACTAGAATACCTCCTAGAATCATTGCTTGTTGGCCGGAAACGGAAAGGGAGGCTGTGTACGTTTGGTTGTAGTCTTTTTGCTCGGTTCTCCGTCTCAACAGTAGGGCTAGAACCGAGCGAAAGACTACAACCAAACGTAAACACCCCCCTTTCCGTTTCCGGACAACGATCAATGTGTCTTCCAACAGAAATCAATGGGATTTACAAAATGTGCCAAATGTGCAATAAAACACGATATAAACTGTATTTCGCTACAATACTTGATTCAACCACTCTATTTCATCCTAGACAAACCACAAAAGGGGGATTAATGTTCAAAATCCCGGAAAAAAATAATATCTCACAGCAACATATTGAAAAAAAGAACTATGAAGTTAATTTTTTGGAACTTTCCCAACACTGTCAAAATCTATACCGTAGCGCAAATTCACATCGGTGTACTTTCTATATGGTACACCCCTAGTGTGTGTGTGTGTGTGTGTGTGTGTGTGTGTGTGTGTGTGTGTGTGTGTGTGTGTGTGTGTGTGTGTGTGTGTGTGTGTGGTGTGTGTGTGTGTGTGTGTGTGTGTGACCCACTGGAGTCGGGCATGATCCGCAGATCCCCCTCCTTGTAGTCGTCCAGCAGCTGGTACATGTAGAGCACGGGGTCCTTCTCGTAGGTGATGTAGAACCACGTGGTCATGATGGGGGCGCGGGCCAGCACCATGCCCCTCCACTCCTCCTTGGGGCCCTCCTCCGTCTCAAACATGTGCTCCACCGCCTTCCCGATCATCGTCTCCGCCAGCATTGTGTCAGTAACGCGGGCCCGAGCTGGGGGAGGGGGGGTCAACATTAGGTTAGGTCAACATTTATCTTGGTTCGACCGATGGACCGTACAATCAAACACCTTCCATCCCCTTTAAGTAAGACACAGCCAGTCAAAACAGCTTCGCTCCCATGAGGCCTGTTGCATGCTGCACGGATATTTGTGTTATTTTTTATTGAAACCGCACATGACGTGTGTAGAAGTACAGCGTGTTCATCATCCAACACAATTGGCTTTGATGTCAAACCTCTATAATAGTGTAAGGAATTAAACGCTGCACAATTGCGTTTACACCAATTAACTACCTAGCAGATAACTTGCTCACACACAACTTTTAACAATGGGGACTCAGTCACTGAATCAGTAACTTTCACTCTCCTCAGCCAGCTCGTATTGAATGCTCAAAGGCAAACGATAAATACAATACCAAAGACAAGCCTGTAATTAATTACACACACACACACACACACACACACACACACACACACACACACATTACCGATTCTGTCAGGCAGCACCTCCAGGCCAACCACCCTCTCGTCGCTGTACAGCTCCAGGCCGTATATGCAGTCGAAGCCGTCATATTTGATCAGATAAAGAGAGGGGTTGACGGGAACCTGGTCCAACACCGTCCCCTTCCACTGGGAGGATTTACCTGGCGGGGCACCAGAACAGTGGGGCGTGTTTTAAGAGCCCAGACGCACCTGGTGATCGTTGTTAGGCCAGAGCACTGACGACTAACCTGGAATAGCTGTGAGGAGGAACTGGTGCTGCAACAGCTAAGTCAATTGATCGTAGTAGTATACAGACAACAATTACATAATAATTTATGTCAATTATCAATTGTACATGTTTTTCGTCATGTAAGCATTGCGTTATGTTGTTTTTATCTGTTTGCTGTGACCAGCAAATTGATAGATATGTCAGTCATGACAATATAGTCCCCTACCTCAGGTCCCTAGCAATATGATCTTATCTCCAATAGTCTGTGAGAATATGGTGCACATTTCAACACTGTTGAAAGATGCATTTCAAAAGTTGGACTCCACCCTCTTCCCAGGTCAAATATGAAAGAACGTTTCCCTCTAACATAGACAGCTCAGTCATCAGATCAGTCAAACACATAATGCATAAACAGAAACACATTTTGAGAAGGACCCATGTTAAAATGAACATTGATCAGATAGTTGTAGTTGTGATGGCTGATAGTTTTGGTGGTTGTTGTTGTGTTGAGAACATACTGCCTTCCTTCCAGATGTGCTGGATCCTACAGCCCACGATGTTCCTCCTGGGCGGACCGCCTAAGGGCTTGCCGGGCTCCACACTGGTCCTCTGCTTCCTGCAGCCACAGACACCGGGCAGATGAGACACACGGCAAGAAATACAAAGCATGCAAATTAGGCCGAGCCACGGTTTACAAGCAGACATGAGAGACAAAGAGGGGCAAAGGAAGAAAGTAAGAGAAAAGAGACAACAAAAAAAAGGTATATGGGACGAGGGGTGACCGATGAGAGAGGATAACAAGCCATTTTTTTTAACCGATAACCCTGTTCTGGCCTTGAATCACTACAGAACCACCAACTCGACAAAGAAGATAAAAAAAAGGTTCAGATCACAGAAGGGGGTTAAACTCACTTGTGTGAATTCTTTTTCTCATCATATTTGCAGATACACTGGAATGCCCTGAAACACAAATAGAATAGAGAAATTTAGAAGAGTCTTTATCCCTTAAGTGTCCAGGTAATTATAACCACTATCTAATAGACCAGGAATGTATACAGCATGACACTAATTAAAACTTAATATTCATGTCACAATATGCCATAGGACAGAATTCTGCCTTAATGTTATTAATGTCAGTGTAAAAAAGCGTAAACAGTCACTTAATGGAAGAACGGCCTTTTTAACTTCAACCGTTACGCTTGGAAAACATCTAATAAAATAAAATACTGCTTCATAAGTGAAGCGTCCATTTTGGCCAAATATTTGCAGAGAAGTCGGACCATTGATGTGATTTGGAAAAATCACATAGATGGAGACATTTAATACGGATCAATGACTTGATTAATTATCCGACTTGTGTGTTCGTTTTCGTTGAATCGATCGTTTTAGCTGAACCATAGCTTATTATGCAAACATGATTATGTAGCAATACTCCATATTATACATACTCACATTATCTCTGATACATACTCTATAATATTAGAAAAATAGCAAGCATGACAGCCCCCCTTTGAGGCTTGGTGACTTGAGCTTGGGAGTGTTAGCCACTGTGCAGCGGGACGTGGCTAGCCACCTAGAATGCCTCAGAGTAGTTAAATAGAGTTGGATCTTGGCTCTTCCACTGACAAGCACCCTCGCCACTCACCACCCTCCGGTCTGGGTCTCGGCGCCGCTGGAGTCTTGAAGGGGGTCTTCATTCATCCACCTGGTGGGGGGCAGCCAGGCTGCCAGTCCGGGACCTACGCTAGGTTCTAACACCTCCGTTCACAGACCCCCCAGGAGGCGCTCCAGGAATTACACCCGGCCCCAGGCCAGACTGCAGATTGGGTACAGGCTATCACCTGGAGTCCAACTACATCATGACAGGAATGATAAAGAGAAAAAGGGCCAGGAATGTCAGTACCACAATCTTGCATGTTCTCAACCCCTTGTGTTGGCAATGTTTGTTTCCTCACCTGGTTTATTGATAATAATTAAAAAGGAGATTGATTGTTTTTGAAGAATGTGGCCTTGTTTATGTGTAAAAGGCTGGGAAGCGACGCAAAGTGAGGTTCACGATTGTCCCTTGAACAATGCGTCACCCTGCATCTGTAAGAAGTGGTTGATTATATATTTGTCAACGTCTATTTTGTATTTCATTCATTAACCAATACATCCTGCAGTGACAACAGTGCTTGGAAATCTTGTTTTTTTTTCCATTAGTAGTACAATGTTTACAATATTAGCCATTAAAGCACAACCAATCGCACAAAATCACTGCCTCCACATCAGGTGACACACTTGTACATGCATGTATTCTGCAAATTAATTCGGGGTGGGCACATGAGCATATGGCCATGTGGGCAAAAGGTGAGACTGACTGAAGTGGAACCAAAACCATCCTTCGGGAACAATCTCCTGTCTTTATTTTCCATCAGGTCCCTAAACAGCAACTGCAGGCCACCTCGGTGCGGATCTAAAGACAGTCAAGCTGAACAAGTGTCACGCATGGCCAGGCGTGTGTGCCGCTGCCTTTAGCACTGCTATGTGCAACCCCCTGGCCAGGGCAGCAAGCGGCCCTTGGAAAAATGGTGAATAACACTACAAGACTACTTCTCAACCCAAAGCCAGTTTAGTGGAGGAGAAAGTGACTATGGCCAATTCTGAAAGGCCGGGCCATATTTTAGCTTAGCGGTTGGATTTACCTTCCAAAACAAAAGGTTCAAGTGATCCAAAGGTGGTTTTCAAAGCCAGGTCTGACCACCGCTGAATAAGGCAAACCCAAAAGGTAGATTAGGTCAACAAAATTCTCATATGATGTAATGTCCCCCCTACAACCTGTAACCACCACATCTCAGATGAGGTTTCAGGGTTACACCGTCCTACTCTAACATGCAGGTAGGCTAGCGAGAGATAGATAGTACGGTATTACTAAACAATACACCAGAATAGACATGATCCTTTAGTGCCATAATAAAAGAGAGACTGAGGGGAGAGACTAGTGTCAATGAAGCTTAACTGTCTCAGATTCAGTGCTCCTAGGCGTCATTGAGCAGGCCACTGAACCTCAATACCCCTTTGAGGTTCCCAATATCTATGGCAAGATAG
This sequence comes from Gadus chalcogrammus, assembly GCF_026213295.1. Lineage (NCBI taxonomy): Eukaryota > Metazoa > Chordata > Actinopteri > Gadiformes > Gadidae > Gadus > Gadus chalcogrammus. The sequence continues at coordinate 26,258,215 of NC_079417.1, read as the reverse complement.
CCTTCCCCAGATAGTCTGCAGCTCCATTGATCAAGGTGGACGTTGAAGTCAGTCAAGCTGTTCCACATTGAGTGCAATATTGGCACTCTGTGTCTTTCAAGGCTCACAATGCTGACTAACAGTTCAACACATATTGGTAATTTCCATCACAGTTTGACGTCTACATCAAGGTGTCAAGGGTTATTCTTATTCTATAGCATACAGGTATGATTGAGAATAAAATGCATACAAAAGGACGTATGACCTCATCAATGATGGACAGTTTGAGGTGCCCAATTCCCTTCAATCAGTGGACTTAATGTGTCCTTTGCCTGATTGGAAATCTCCCCTTGCAACCACATAATTCAGGTCAGCAGCAACACAGAAAAGAAAGACGTGCTGTTTACAACGCATAGGTGAGGGGTGGAACTATTTGTTTACTGTCGCATACGCACATGGGCATCACTATGGATTCATGATAATTGAACTGTTAACAGTGTATACAAGTGCCTACAGCAACGGTATGTGACATCAAAGTCAGCCATATTGCGCTAGTATTGATAAAAACCGCATCGGTGCCAAAAAGGCTCAAGCGAACAAAGGAAGAGCAGAGGTATGGTTCGGCTTCACGAGAGCCAATGCGCACAGTTAACAGCACACTATATGGCACTGGTACATGCAGATAAGGTTGCATCATATCAAAGGGAGATGAGTCCTAAGGCCTAAATATCTTACCTACAGAACAATCAGTATGGCCGCATATCTGGTCGAACGTAGCTGTAAATTGATTCCCTATGACTCCCCTTGTATACAACCCAAATTCTTCCACCGCCGAGTCCCGCCTATCTATTCATGCCAAATAGTGACCCAGAGGAGCTGGGAGGCACGGTATGCTGCTATATGTTCCTGCGAAATAATGAGATTTTCTTCTGACCCGTTTTCTTGCCGTTTGAGCGCTGAGCTGTTAAAACAATTTGCAGGCACACAAGAATAGTGTTGTTAGCATATACCTCCAATAGATATTTGCTTTACAAGTATCCGTTGATGGAAAAAACCCACTGCATTGCAATATAAACCGTGGCACAGTAGGCGGCGAGTTCTTTTGGATGGCAAAAGAATCCGTAAGCGCAATTGACATTACCTGGTCCAGGATCAGATCAGAATTAGTTGGACGATGGGTCTATCCTAATGGCAGTTAGCGGGAAAAAATAAACGAACCGTGTCCCCAAAACTGATCAGAAAACAGTTGATGGTGCTTTACGTTCAAGAAGGGGCGGTGCTCACACCGGGAAGAAGTCAAAAGTTAGTTCGTTTTATTTAGTATAGGTGGCTAAGAGGGGCGGTGTTTTGATATGTCATACCTTTAACCTTTCAATAAAACGCACCGCCCATGCGAGTTGACCCATAACATAAACACCAGCGCCTTTTTCTAAACATGCAAATCGGAGCTGAGGAATTCAGTGTATCGAAGGCCAAGCCTCCTCATGACTCTGAGATACACGGAGTACCGCGTTATAATTACTCTTATTTAGAGTTCGGGATAGTTTGCAAAGACGTCCTTACAGCATACACCCTGGAAGAAACGCAGCCAACCCAGTCAGCTGGACCTCATGGACTTCATGTGAGCATCGTTTCGGCAAGATGTGAGATGAACCAGGAGAAAGCAGCGACGGAGGCCAGCGACGCTATGTTGGTCCGCGGCTCTGTAAGTCTGCTACTGGGACGTGTTTTAGCGCTGTGGGCTAATGCTAATACTGTACGTGAGCAGCTATGAGTGAAATGACATCGATCATTGACATTGGACATCTGTTGTCGGATGTGCAATTTTATTACCGCCACATTGTATCACGTTTGTTCTCGGTTTGGAGAGATATACATGTAGTTGGGGGGGATGTAAACAGCTAGCGTGTTAGCCAACATCAACACCCAGATGCCGGTGGCTGAATGACAGTGAACATAACTCACAAGTACTCAATTTGAAACTACAAAACTACGCTTAATCTTCGATAAATAACATTGTATCGATTCAGAATGACGCGTTGAGAGTTTATTTTGAGATGCACTATAAACCTTTATGACATATTTGACGTGGTGTTATTGCTGTGGTAATTATTGCCTAGACTGATGTCGCGTGTAAACATTCATACATGAGTCGTAGGCCCTTGCATATAGACAAACCTGTACTGCAATTTGTGGACCTACATTCCAAGCAACTAATGGCTGGGTTAAATGTATAAAATGCTTGCGATGATCGATCAGCTGAATGGGCTCTTTTGGAGAATGGATGACTTTATTGTATCTATGATGCCACTTCATGTTATGCTCATCTCCTATCCTACCACAACAAAAGCTGTTACTTTTGAAGGGTGTTAATATGAGTGGATGAAGTGATACCCTGCCTTTACACACACACACCACACACACACACACACACACACACACACACACACACACACACACACACACACACACACATACACACAGCGCCTTGAAAGATGTTATCATAATCAAAGTCGTTGTATTAGCTTCATTTTTAATGTTATGTTTATCTCTGCTGGAATCATGACACTGAGGCTCCTTACAGAATAGCCGAGGGCGTGCTAGAGTCAGCCATGCTGTGGTGGTCATCTTTCTAGAGTTCTTTGCCTGGGGCCTGCTCACGACACCTATGCTGAAGGTGAGTAAAGTCTTCAGTTAAGTACACAGTGTGGAGGGACACTTTGCAGACTTTTGCCCTTCATAGTCCAGCTGTTCATCTTACATAATCGTGTCGAGAGGGCGTTTTTTTAACACCCGACCCAAGACATTTTCCAAACCAGCAAAAAAATAAAAATAATAACAACAAATAAAATAAAAAGCCTGGGGCTGAGGCTTATGCCTAATTTAACACGTAACTAAATGAGAAGGATTTGCGCTAAATTCGCATTATTGTGAAACTTCAACGGCAGGTCTACATCAAACAACAACAACAACGACAGCTTTACGCAATTATTTATTGAAGAACTGTTAACAAATGCGTGGTTGCGGGTTTTGACTTTTTTGACCCGCCCCACCCGAACCCGCGATACTTAGAGAAAACTGCTACCCAACCCACCCGGCCCGCGGGTAATTGGGTAACCCGCGCATCACTGTGCGTCGTTTCCACTTTACGAGTTTCCAGTAACTTAAACGTTTTTGGTTCACCTTTTCATGCTAACTATTGACACATATAAACAGGATATCCATACAGGACGGAGCTACATTTTCACAAAAATTATCTAGATGAGAAAGTCTCAAGCCTATCCATGCTGTGTCTGACAAACAAGTATGCAATCGGCAGGTATGCGCAGTCACAAAAACTGGCCTCCGTGCGGACCAGCAAAGGCAAACATCCAGTGTACTCTGATACTACATGTTTTGAATCCTTTATGTAGGCACCCAGAGTCCCCCAGCTGTGTTATATTTGTGTATGTTATGGCTGGACTTGGGCTTTAATGTGGAAAAAATCAAACAAATGTCAACTAAGCACCGAATAGACTTGATTCTTCCTCTGTTAAAAAGGGATGCTCAACAGAGAAAATTTGTTTGATCCATGTTGGGTAAGAATCAAAAGGAAATCGTTATGGTGCACTTATATTATCAACCAATACTACTAGGTTACATAAATCCATAGCCTGCCTGCGATTTAAGCATCTCATGTCTTCTCCCTCAGGTGCTCCATGAAACTTTCCCTCAGCACACGTTCCTTATGAACGGTATGATCCAGGGAGTGAAGGTAATTTCTTCCCAGACCCTCTTGGCCGTCTGAACATTTGCCACACACTTCATCGCAGTCTTCCTGTCTCCTCTACGCTGTATCATTCATCACCATTTCAACACTCACTTCCCCCAACAACTTCTCCAAAATTGGTAGCAGTACAATTCTAAAAATTTTGGCTTGCATCAAGGTCTACTTTGGGGTGCTTACCTGTAATGAAGTATACAGAGGCCTGTTCTTAGTAAGAACGAATGAAGCAAGGATGCATCTTGCCTCTTACCCACTCAGTAACTCACTCAGAACAGAAGTGTAAGTGAACACTGGTTTCAGCTCAAAGTCGAACCCTATGAGATTAAAAACATTGAGTTTTGGGCTGAGAGTTCTAGGAAGGAGGGGGGACGATTTATCAACATGCTGACGACCCATAGACACTTTTGGATGAACCTTTTTAAAACTAGTGCCTTTAATGAGCGTTATAATGAGCGATGTTGTTAATGAAATACCCCACACACCTTGGCTTCTTTGACACTTTTTACAAGAGTGTCTTGAACGTCCATAGTGTCAAAGAAGCTTAACTCTCAGATTCAGCCATCAACACAAACCTCTGCTCAGACTGAGCTCCACAGATAAACGGGCCTAACTTTCACTTATAGCCAAACCTGTGCTGACCACAATTGTTGATGTATATTCCTAAACAGATTTAAAGATAATTCCTTTAATTCCAAACATCAGAGTGCCTCGAAAAGAAACTTGGACACATAAGCGATGTATCAGCACTAACTTGTCTTCTGTCATTGTTGCCTCAGGGTCTCCTGTCGTTCCTTTCCGCCCCTCTGATTGGTGCCATGTCAGACGTGTGGGGAAGGAAGTCCTTCCTCCTCTTGACAGTCTTCTTCACGTGTGCACCCATTCCCCTGATGAGGATCAGCCCATGGTGTGTTGTGTGTGTGTGTGTGTGTGTGTGTGTGGTGTGTGTGTGTGTGGGTGTGTTGTGTGTTGTGTGTGTGTGTGTGTGTGTGTTCTTGATTTCCACATAGCATCTGTTAGGCTGTGCATCAACTAGATCATATCTAGTGCAAACTAGATCATATAATAACTGAACCAAAGCTTTATTTTATGAAGAACTGAACTTTAGTTCAGTTATTTTAAGCCTTCCTCATAAGCATGGTGCTGTTATAGACGTGTCATTGGCATTAGTTTGGTTGATAATCTGCTACAGCTGGCTCACAATTACCAATATGTTGTCTACCTTTAGAAATAAGTCATGGTGAACTTTGAGAGAGCTGTTATTTGTTTTGTTAACAAATTATTCAGTTGTGTATCACCAACTCCGGTGTGATCTTCTGAGTACTGAGAACATGATGAAGACCCACTGTATCTTCCCGAGGTTGGAGTTTGGTCTAGCATACCAAGTACATTCATGTACGCGGCCATCAGACACAGACTACACAAACTCCTAAGGAAGGGAGCGAGCCGCTGGGTAGAGTGGTGGGCCCTCACATGATGCCCATGTGACTGGGGGAGCTGGAGGAGGAGAGTGAGAGCAAATGAATAAAGCGTCAAAAGTGGGATATTTATCATGACACAGGTCCCATTATGTTTGATGGTTCACATACGGTGACCACAGGAGTAAGTACATTATGGCGAAAGTGAACTAACCACGATGGATTGATCCATGAATTTGAACCTGGCTTTGCATCATAACTGATAATCTGTTGCAAGCGGAGGTCCACTAATGAACAGCAGCTCATACTGCCTCCGCTTGCTGAAACGAGCCTCTCCCCAGACACACTTCTCGTGACTCAAATCACTCGCCGTCAGAGGAGACTGAAAAAAACCAATTAAGGTTCTTAATCCTGACTCCTATCTAGTAGGTGTTGTTGCGGTATCTGCACTAACCACTGGATAACTTTATTAAAGAGAACCACATATCATTCACCCAGATTCTGTTGATCTCTAGGGAGCGCTGAATGTGTTTGTCTCCCCTTACAGGTGGTACTTTGCACTGATCTCTGTGTCGGGCGTTTTCGCGGTGACCTTCTCTGTCATATTTGCCTACGTGGCTGACATCACCGATGAGCAGGAACGCAGCACTGCCTACGGACTGGTAACGATGGATGCACTATTTGCAATCTGTTCAGTTGCATATAATCTGTTGGAAAATGGACCATGGATTTACTCTCAGTACTTTTTTTTTATTCGGGTGTTCAATCTCGGGGGGGGGGGGCTGGGCGTGTTTCATTCTCTGGTCTGTAGCAGTACGGAGGTATTATCGTTGGGGGGAACACAGGGGTATCTGATCTGATGGCGCTTGTTATGGCCACTGTGCATGCCTACAGACTTTTTGTTTAATCTGAAGCAATATAATCATTTTAAATCAATGAAAGCTAATTGGGGACACTGGAGCAAGAACATTAATGCAGCGGGGGCTTATTTAGCGATAAATGACCAGCCGGCTGTACATTATCCCTTAGTTCTGATCCTCATCTTGATGATATTGTGATGTATCTTAGTGTGCCACGTTCTAAGTTCACCGTCCACTGTGTTCAATCTCTCGGTAGGTGTCCGCTACCTTTGCGGCCAGTCTGGTCATCAGCCCGGCTATTGGGGAGTACCTGTCCGCCCAGTACGGAGACAGTCTGGTGGTGCTGGTCGCCACTGTGATTGCGGTGGCGGACATTGCCTTTGTGTTCTTTGTGGTTCCGGAGTCGCTGCCAGACAAGATGAGGCTGAGCTCCTGGGGTTTCCCCATCTCCTGGGAGCAGGCGGACCCCTTTGCTGTGAGTCTGCTGGTCGTGGTTGCTCCTAGCTCGGGCTTTAATAATTCGTTTAAACTTTTAAACCTGTACACAATGTGTTTTTATTTTTGTTCGAAAAAATTGCTGGTAATGTTTGTTTTATTTGAGCAGTATGAAATGTCCAATCTAAATGAAAATCAGTGAAAAAAAAAAAAGCCAGTTGAACAATGATCTGCATAAGGAAAGCCTTCATGATGCGATATAGAGTCAAATCGAATTTGAAGGCTATCCAAGTCAACAGACTGAACTACCTGGAGAGATCTCAGGCCAAAGAAAGTTAGTCACACATTAACCCCAAGAGGTGAGCTGTCATGACCCCTGGGTCGTAGGGCAAACACTAGGGTCAGAGGTACTTACTCCTACATCCCCCACACACACACACTCAAACATTACTCGCATCTGACTTGTACTGTGTGTGTCCCCAGTCTCTGCGCCGTGTGGGAAAGGATAGCACAGTGCTGCTGATCTGCGTGACGGTCTTCCTTTCCTACCTCCCTGAAGCGGGACAATACTCCAGCTTCTTCCTCTACTTAAAACAGGTAACAAGGCCCACGGACTCACCAGGCACAGCAGTACAACTTAAAACAGGTAACAAGGCCCAGATCCTCACCAGGCACATCAATACAACTTAAAACAGGTAACAAGGCCCATGCACTCACCAGGCAAATCAATACAACTTAAAACAGGTAACAAGGCCTATGCACTCACCAGGCCCATCAATAAAGGTTAGCCATTCAAAGTTGAAGGACGGGGAGTGCTGAATTGTTCAATCACTAGAAACTCAACCGAAAGTAAACCCTATTTGAATAAGTCCCTGCCCACAGTCAACATTTAAATGAATGCAAAATGCCTTCGGGTCACTTTTGGTCTGGACTTAGTTTTGTTGTAGAGGCTTTCACTATCTCCTCTCACTGTTGGGTGATTGACGTTAACTGTTAACCCGAAAAGGCCTTTAATGGATGACTCATGGAATGACATGCATGCAACCAAGAGAAGGCATTTTGTATATTTACTAGTGCTGTCAAGCGATTAAAATATTTAATCGCATTAATGCCATAGTTGACTCATGATTAATCGCAAATGTTTTTTCTATTCTAAATATCCCTTGATTTCTTTGTCCCATTAATTTTTCTCATTTTAATGCTTTTATCAACATGGAGAGGTGCATCGGCTTGCCTTGTGCAAATGTATTTTTATTGATAACAACATTGGCATATACTGATCAAAACAGGAAGATACAAAAATAAAGCCTATAGTGCAATTAAAAGATGAATATACAAACATACTGCCTTGAACAAAGCAGTCAGGCTACTGCTTCTTTGTTTTGAGCCAAAGAAAAAAAGAAAAAAAATCTGCCGTTAAAATTGGTTTGCGTTAACACCGTTAATAACGTGTTTAACTGACAGCAATAATATTTAAATAAGAGCCCGACCGATAAAATGATTTTTAAGGCCGATACCGCTACAAATATTTGGTGATTTAAAAATCCGATATATCGGCCGCTATATATTTAAAAAAAAATTCCAGAAAACCATAACAAAACATAAACAGTTTTCCATAACATTGGTTATTTGTAGTTATTTATGAGTCCTCACTAAAATAATATGGTAATTCAGCTTAAAAATAAACTTTATTTCATTGTTTTATTGTCACAATAGAAAAGTACGGAACTCGTAAAGGGAATTGGGGTAATGTTTTTTATTTTTTTACGCTTCTCGTGGGCACCAGAAAGTATCTGGTGCTAACGAGAGAGTAGGCCTATCTCGTGTGCGTGTGTGTGTGTGTGCGTGTGTGTGTGTGTGTGTGTGAAAGCAGAGTTGGTTGGGCCGCATTAGCCATGTCAGCATCATGGACAGCATTGTAGCTCAGCTGACTTGGAATCTGACCTACCAGATCTATGGATCTACCATGCAACTGTTTGGGCTACAATTCCTTTAGAGATACTTTCTCGTGGCCAACCAACCAACGCGGCCCAACCTACTCTGCTTTCCAATATTTTGTTTATTTTCAATAGCCTAGGCCAGAGTCCTGCACGGGTCCATTGTTTGAGACCCGCCCGCGCCCAAACCGGCAAAGTTCAGCACCAGATCCGCCCCGTCACCCGTGATAATATCAAAATGAAATCCGGACCCTATAATATTTGGCCCGTTACCCGACTCGTGCCCGCGATAAATCACACACAAGCTAAAATCATTCAAATTTATGTGCTTTATTTTTAACTCGCACTATTGGACCACGTATTCCCTCTTGCGCTCCGCCTCCAAATATGAGCTGGTTTGCGTTACACCTTTCCTGCTGTCTACTCCCAGACCGTAGTCAAGGAGCACAGGGGAGATGTTCCCTGCAGGGGGGCAGCACCCTTCACTTTGACCGGCAGTGGGTCTGTATATAGGTCGGAATATGGTCGGAATGTAGCGGCCACCGATTCTTGGCGGGCTGGGTACTTTATTCTTCTATTATCACAACCGGACTCGTTATTTACTTCACTAAACTGACACGCACACCGCTTACCGCTCGCATACCACTAGCTCTCCTCACTCGCTGACGTCACTCACACTCACACAGTTCTGACAAATAAAATGTATAAAAATACAAACTTATGATATGAAACTCAAAGTCCTTTGAACAAAAACACAAAAACCCCCCCCCCCCCCCCCCCCCCCCAAAAAAAAAGATAAAATATTCATTAATCGGCCATTATAAATGCCGATACCGATAGATAGATAAATGCCTAATATCGGCCCGCCGAAAAATCGGATTAAGAAATTGTATCTTTTGGTTATTCATAAGCCTGGGCAGACGTTTAGCATTTATCATAAATGCTTGTTTGTTCTAGGTGATCAAGTTCTCCCCAGCAGCCATGCTGCTTACATCGCCATGGTGGGGATTCTGTCCATCATCGCCCAGGTAACAAATCCATCTAAAGCTCACTGTTGTGGGCACATGATATCCCTAAGATATTGCTAACAGTCTGATAGATTTCCTACTGTGTGTGTGTGTGTGTGTGGTGTGTTTGTGTGTGTGGGTGTTGGTGTGTTGTGTGTGTGTGTGTGTGTGTGTGTGTTGTGTGTGTGTGTGTGTGTGTGTGTGTGTGTGTGTGTATAGACGGTGCTGCTCAGTGTCCTCATGAGAACGGTAGGGTATAAGAAGACGGTTCTACTGGGTCTGAGCTTCCAAGTGCTGCAGCTGCTGTGGTACGCCTTCGGATCCGAGCCCTGGTGAGTCCTGTGTGTGTTACACAGGTCCACACATGTCAGAATATCATCCCAATTACACATTTTAGCTGTGGAATACCTAAGGGGCTTTCACGCTATAGTTGGCCGCCCTGGGCTAACTCCTTACTCAGGAAAGTGTTCACACTAGGACTTTACTCTGGTGCTCGCGGGCCATGCTCGAGGACAGAGTTAGCACCAACCTTTCAGGCTAACTCAAGAAATCATTGGCCCTGGTCCCTGTTCCAGTAGAAACCTGTGTTGACAGGGTCGAGTAAACCCTCTGATTATTCTTATAATGGTGAAATAGCACCAGGATGGCCGCTTCGGAATTACAACATGTGAAACCCCCCAAACAGTACAATGAAAAGGTGAATTGCTCCTGATGTGTTACTCTTGTGTGTGTTGTTCAGGATGATGTGGGCGGCCGGCACCATAGCAGCGCTGTCCTCCATCACCTTCCCGGCAGTCTCTGCTCTGGTCTCACATAGTGCCTTGCCGGACCAGCAAGGTGAGCTACACTCCTGTCTGCCTGCCCCTCTGTATGGGCATACTGTATATACCCTATTAGGGGTGGGACAAAATATCGATACGGCGATATATACTGCGATATGAGAATCGATACACTGGCGCCAAATATACAGTCCCCTCTGAAAGTATTGGAACGGCAAGGCCAATTTCTTGGTTTCTGTTGTTCACTGGGTTTAAGATCGAAAGATGAGTATGAGACAAGAGTTTTTCAGCTTTTATTTGCTTGCATTTATATTCAGATGTATTGAACAACTTAAGATATATCACCGTTTGTATTAGACCACAGCATTTTTAGGTGAGTAAAAGTAAAGGAACAAAAAGTCTTAAGTAAATAACATTAATATTTGGTGGCATAACCCTTGCTTGCAATAACTGCCTAAAAATTGCGACCCATAGACATCACCAAACGATTGCATTCTTCTTGTTGGCCGTGTGCTTTGGCTCATTGTCCGGTTGCATGATAAACCTGAATTTCTGTCACTCTAAATACGTCATCTGGTATAATTGATACGATTGGCTATGAGCTACGTACAGACTCATATGATTGACGTTCGTAGTGCCCAATAAACGGCTCCGGGCAGTCGTAAACCACACCTCAAATACGAGAAAATTAATGTGTAGTTCCCAGACCTCATCTCAATGTAGATTGAGATGAGCCAGGCTAATCATCAGTTATATCGTCAATAAATATGAATGAGCCTGTTCCAGAAGCAGCCATGCACGCACAAGCCATGAAATTTCCTCCTCCACGCCTCACTAGGCCTGTCACGATAACAATTTTTTCTTGGCGATTAATTGCCCCAGAAATTATTGCGATAAGCGATAATATTGCCGTATTTCAACTAATATAATGATAAAGTACACCCTTTCGAAGATCAATAAACTTTTTTATTTTTAAAGAACACTGGAACTGGACGTCTGGAAGACATTTAAAATATCCAGAATAAATTAACAAAACAACCAAAAACAATCTATTATTAACAAAAAATGCTCTTGAAAAAACCAAACACTAGATAAAAAAGGATGTAAACACGATTGCTCTTCAAAAAGAATGAACACGTGTAACTGTGTAATTCTGAATTGTACAGTTAATGGCTGAAACGATAGTTACATATTGTAACTCTAGATTCTATGAGTGGAATAATATAATACGCCCGAATGCATCTTTTATCACATTAGTGAATTATGGCACTAATGTGTCGCCATAGGATGGGTACTTTATTCTACCGGACTCGTTCGCTTCTTCACTAGACACACACGCTACCGCTCGCTCTCCTCGCTCGTCCACTCACTCACTGACGTCACTCACACACACATACGCACACTGCCATTCTCGCGCAACACATAGGCCTACGCTACTCGTAACACTATGCCTCGTAATTGCGACGTTCATATTTTTCCCATCTACTGAAAGTAAGGCTATTAAACATGATGCATTCTCTACGGCCTGATTATGTCATTATTTAAGCTACATAGCCTAATAAGAAGCGCTAATATTGGGTTATGGAGGATATTTGACTAAACCAACCAAACTAGTTGAGGGTTTTTGCCTACCTGCAAGCATCCTTCCACTGCAATCTTTGGTTATTTATTTATTAATTTAGCTATACTTTAATAGTATTCTTTCTGTTCAAATCTGTTCAGTGTTCCAAATTATTTGTGATTAAATGTTACATTAAGTTAATTGTTATATTAGTGTGTTTAAATAAAATGCATTTTAAATTAAAAAAAATCGTGGGATGTATCGAACCGTGGGTAAAAAAATCGTGATACAAACCGAATCGTGAGTTGGTGTATCGTTACAGCCCTAGTGCTTAGAGTTGGGGTCAGTACTGATGTCACAGAGAGGGGGCGGTGTTGAGGTGTTCATCACAGGTAAGTAGCAACAGCTGAGTGGGCGGCTGGTCGCCTGGGCTGGGTTGCACCAACTGGGCGTAAGCCTGGTCTTAACTACGCCTGGTCGTAACTTGGCGTTCTAAGTCGAACCTAACCATTACGCCGGTTGCACCAACTGAATTTGCGTTCTTTTCACTAAGACCTGGCGTAAATCCTACGCCTGGTCAGGGGTAGGCGTAGAGTTGAAATTCCAGGCTGTTTCTATAGCAATTACATCCAATACAATGCAGCGCTACCACCATCCTTGCAACTGCTCATTGCGCTTCGCTTCTATGCAAACAGGGCATTTCAAAACATAGCCGGCGATATGATCAGTGTTCACTAGGGATGAGTCTGTCGAGACCGATTCGTTACAACGAACGAATCCCGAACGTGAACGACAAGAACTGGTTCCCCAAAACAAGAATAACTGGTTCTTCGATTCTTTTTTTTAACATAAACCAAAAATATGGTCACGTAAATAAAATATACAAACGAACAGAGCTTCGTCTCCCCACAACTTATATTCATTGAGTCTACAACGTTCTCAAAGATTCAGCCAATGAGAGGTAGCAATGGTGTTGCAATGGCACCTGGGTAAACAAATGACAAGGCGGTACCGTCGAATATGCGTGCTTTCTGTCTGACGTATCTTGGGTCATACCATTCGACGTGGGGCCACTCATATCCCCCTACATTTTTTTGAAAATAGACTTGACCTCCATCTGTTTATTGGATAAACGCATTTCCCAATCCCAGGAGTCTTTGCTCCATTCTACGTCAATTTAAGAACAAACAAAGAAATTAAACTGCAGTTCGTTTTTTATTTATGACCATGAAAGTTCTGTAATGCCTGAACAATGAAGAATTAAATGTAAAGTAAAATAAAATTATAAATGTAAAACCATGAATGAAATATAGAGAGTAAGCAAGTGTTATAAATATTGGTGGGACGTTCAGTTATACTATATAGTATATCTTCTCGATTTTCACGGGGGTTAGAGCCTAGAAGTGGTTTAAATTATGCTCACGGCCGTCTCGCTGGGTGGGGGGGCAGACACCAAATGACGTAATCTGACGTAACGAACGAATCAAAACGAACGAATCAAATAAACGAATCGTTATAGTGAACTGAACTGAAAGAACTAGTTTCCGGAAAATAATCATTTTGCCCATCCCTAGTGTTCACAGATCGACCGCCTGTCGGGAAGATATCGCTGGCCGATTAGTCCGTTCTCAACTTATAATCAGTTGTGAATGTTGTTTTAATTATGTTTATATGTTTTATATAGGCCGACATTAAAACAGATCTCTCTTACAGTCTCAAAACAACTCAATTTAGCTCCTTGTCATTTGATGATGTTCAATGCATTGCTTCTGTCAAAAAATACCATCCCCGTCTAAATGCCTGCTCGTTGTAAACCAGACATTACAAATACATATTTTAGTGACATTCGTTTGCAGTGTTTTATTGTTAGGCATTAACACAATTGATGAATGACAATGAATGAACGAATTAATTATTTATTTCGGTGTCCAACAGCATGTCAAGTAAAATAGTAAATAGCTGTTGTCACGAGGTATCCTAGCAACGCGTTGATATGCGCATTCCATGGAACATTCACATGGCTAAGACCGGGCGTAGTTAAGACCAGGCGTAAGTCCCGTTGGTGCAACCGCGTTAGTTCCATTCTAACGCCAGGTCTTAACTAAGACCTACTTAGCAGTTACGACCAGGCTTAGTTAAGACCAGTTGGTGCAACCGGCCCCTGCAGACTACGTGCCGGTGCGGCGGGCCGCGGGGCTGTTCACCTTCAGTGACTGTGAACCTGTGGTGAGTACCTCGCACCTAACCCCCTAGATAGGTTAGATCGCACTCACCCAGGGAAAGATTAGGAACGATACTCAAGTTAAACACACCACCTAAGGACAGACTTAGGTTACGGGCTGTCTACCCAGGTTAATAGCGAGCGCGGTAGCTCAGATCGTAACATGTCACTTGATGTTTTTGGTGTTTTCTTGACAGCCCTCACAATTTTTCTGTCATCAACTACTGTTTCCCTTGTCCGACCTGTTCGATGTCTGTTGCTCAGTACACCAGTAGCTTCTTTCTTTTTCAGGACATACAAATTGTTGTGGGTGCAATGCCTGATGCTTGTCAAATGGCTCTGATTGATTTTCATTCTTTTCTCAGCTTTAAAATGGCTTCATTTTCTCCAATAGACAGCTCTCTGGTCTTGTTGGTTTACACTCTTTAACAAGAAAGGGACTCCTTACAGGTTTAAACAAAGGCTAAAAACTTAGACAATTCATGCAGAGCTCTTTAATGTTTGATTAATCAACCTAAAAGACAACACCTTGGAAACAAGTAACACCTGTTAGTCACATGTTCCTTTACTTTTGCTAACCTAAAAATGCTGTGGTCTAATACAAACGGTGATATATCCTAAGTTGTTTAATACATTTGAAGGTAAATGCCAGCAAATAAAAGCTGAAATTCTGAACTCTTGTCTCATACTGATCTTTTGATCTTAAACCCAAATGTCTTTAGTGAACAACAAAACAAAGAAATTGGCCTTGCCGTTCCAATACTTTTGGAGGGGACTTTATATATTTATACAGAGTATAAGAGTTATACAGGAAATATCTCCCCAAATGTTGATAGTTTAATTAATGAAGTAAGGCGCTCTAAACAGAGTTCTCCTTGAGGTTGCGCTCAACACATGAATGAAGGAAACTTGAACTGCAGTTAATTAACCAAAGACGAGTAACTGAAAAACTCAGTTTGGACCGTGAACAAAGATCGAATTCAAGCACTTTACCTTTTCATAGTCATTTTTTGTTCATCGTTAGACATATACCGTGATGTATCCTTATAGGATTCTCTAACAATATATTTATTCATTGCAGAATTACTGTATTGCGATATTATGGGTATTGCGGGCCATGTATGGTTCGTGAGTTACCCCGTTATTCCCACCCCTAATGTGTAATGTATGTGTAGGAGTGGTCCAGGGCATGGTGACTGGGATCAGAGGCCTATGTAACGGCCTGGGTCCCGCTCTCTACGGCGTCATCTTCTTCATGTTCAACGTAGAACTTGATGAAATCACGCCGGTCACGGCAGAGAGCCACTCTCAGGTACACACACACACACACACACACACACACACACACACACACACACACACACACACACACACACACACACACACACACACACACACACACACACACCCACACACACACACTGAATTGTATTTTAGATAGCCCAGGTGGTTCAGACATTCAACGCTCGGTTGCAAAGTTTCAACATTCGATGTCTTTTCCAAACTCTTATTTTGGCAGTCCGTGATCCCCGGCCCCCCCTTCCTGTTTGGAGCGTGTGCCGTGATTCTGGCCCTGGGCGTGGCCATCTTCATCCCCGATCACCACCGATCACCCGAGGATAAGGCCGGCAGCATCTCTACCACCCACTCCCAGAGCGCCAACCCCCTGGCCATTCCCACCAGCGACACGGAGGACCATGAGCCCCTCCTGCAGGACAGCAGCATGTGAACGGTGTCACGTAGCCTCTCCGATCACACCACCTGTCACGGCCGTGCGCTTTGCCCTGCCTTCTCTTCTCCCCGTCTCTCTCCATTGCCCCCCCCCCTTTCAAGTAACCCTGCCTCAGTAAACATATGTTATCCAGAACTTTCTAAAGACTTATTTTTCTTTCGCGTGCAAAGCAGTTGTGAGTGACTTGTCCGACACAAGAGCATACATGCATGGATGTACGCATGCACACACACACCCACAGTGATCGCAGGAAGGCCCCGTTAGAGGAGGAGCCGGGACGTTTTTTTTAATTGCTTTGGTCTGACCGACGCCGAGAAGAGGACAGAGACACTTTGCCTCCTGGTATTATTTTTTAGAATCCTTTGGACTGTGAGTCTTTTCCCGGACTTCACCCAGGTGTTTCTAGAGGTTGTACCCCGGCTATGCCTCTGGGGAAGGGGGCAGAGCAGGCATGGCCGACGGGAACTCTTTCCTCAGGGACCACAGCTCTCACCAATGTCCTTCCCATGTGTGTGTGGTAATCTGGAACCATGTCTTTCATTATATTGCCATGGAGATGACCTCCACGTTATGTACGTTATCAGCTATTCTGGAATCGTCCGTTACTTCGGCAACCGTCACAGGGGTGAGTGTGAGGGTGCGTGTGAGTGTGTGTGTGAGAGATGAAGTCAGTCCAGCAAGCCACCGTGAGGCATACTTTTTTAAAAAGTAATTTCCCACAAATTCCTTTTGTTTTAATGCTTCAAGCATGTTTTTCCCGACGCATACCGAGCAGATGTAAAATTGCTTCTTCGTGTTACCTGCCATATTGGGTAGGGTAAATGAAGCCCTTGTAATTTGAAAGTGAATGAAAGTTACTGACATTGTTTTTGCCAAGGTGTGTCTGTCAACCAGGCGACTAGGGAGTACAATTACTGTGCCATCTCGGGATGAGGATCTTTTAAAATGCCAACAAACCTGGAAAAGACATTCCAGATTCACCCACGCCCCCCGGGCATGTGACTGCTGGCCACTCGGTGCTAAGCCCTTCTCTAATCTAGACTAGTCTCAGTACTTAGCCCTGGTATAGCCTAGCTAGTCTCAGTACTTAGCCCTGGTATAGTCTGGCCTGGTCTCAGTGCTTAGCCCTGGTATAGTCTAGTCTAGTCTCAGTACTTAGCCCTGGTATAGTCTAGTCTGGCCTTGTCTGGGTTTAGCTTAAAGCCTAGCCCGGTTTAGCCACTATCCTCGCCATGGCTAAGCAATTTTACTTATGTACTTCTAGTCCATCAAAAGTGAAGATATATTATTTATAAGCCTGATTTCCTCTGAAACTTGAAGAAATGTCAGTCATATCAAACGTTTCCTTCTTTAAACATGGTCAACATAAATAGTACTGCTACTCATTCCCCTCCGGTCCTAGACTTTTCAACTGCTTCCCTCCCACTAATTGGATATTGGTAGTATACATAGTCCTATATTATTAATATATTAACTTGATATGGGTTATATTCTAATTGGCTGTGGGTAACCCTTCTAGGCTGTGCATCTCTAGATCTTGACATCCCGGCTGCATGTGTATAGTGTAGCTTCCCTCCTGTTTGTGTTAGCGGGACCGCCATAAAGTGGTGTGTCGGGGCGAGTTGTGATCAGGGGAATGTGTACAGACATCCTTTCAATACTGTACAATATCATCTTATCAGGACTTGTTCTCACATAGTCAGGATCCACTTGCTATTGCAGTAAACCGGTCAGCTCAGCCTGCAAGCGTTGCCAATAACGACCTCAGAACGCCACGGTGAGGGGAGCTCGCCCTAAAGCAGTAATCCCTGTGGAAGTCGCCAGTATTTTAACACAGACGTCACCATCTTTTCAGCTCTGTAAATGATTGGTTAATGAACCCACTGCAAATGTCCGTCGTCATAATGTGATGATGGCAACTTGATCATGATTTCCGAGCAACGGTCTGCATGGCACAAGAGTGTGGAGCCAACATGGTGAATGGGAGCAGCTTTAACGGATCAACCATGTCTGAATAGATGTCTGGTGTACCACTTGGCTCATTTCTAGGAGCTCAGACTTTTTAGATCCTTCCTTTTATAAAGCAGCACTTTTTTTCCTTGATCATATTAATGTGTGTGTTATATATATAGAGAGAGAGATAGATAGAAGCATATATAAGGTGTTTGATATGGCTAGTTTAATGTAGCCTTCATTAATAAACAAGGAGTTAAACATTTATGCAGTGAAAACAATGCTGATTTCCAAATGATCCATGTTGCGTTTATGATGCGGTGAGATTGCTTTTCTTTTCAGCAAAACGTGTGCCTCTGGAAATGAGAACTTTTTTAATGAATAAGTATGTATATGTTTTGCATTTGTATTTGCATAATTTGAGCTTATTAAAACTATCATTTTGAATCGCTTGCAATGAATTAATAAATGATTGATCTGGATTTGACTGTGCTATGGATTTATTGGTCTTGTTTTGCACATTTCAGGATTGCTAAATAGTTTAGATGTCAGTTTAAAGAATCTTCCCTGAACTCAAACACTTAAGCAGTGAGTCTTTTCCAGCAAGCTTTACCCATTTACCTTTAGTTACCAATAATCCTGAGGTGTCATGTGACCATTGGACAGCCAGCTAAACATAACCAGGTCGGGCAGGTGGAGAAAGATCCACAGTATTTTGTATAGCAGTTTAATGTATACATGTATATCAATGCAAAGCTTAGGAACAATTGTGTAACATTAAAAAAGGAAATGTTTCATATCGGGAATAAAATACAGAGCAGGTAGTGTAGTCAAATCACACAAACATCAGATGAAACGACAGTCTACAACTTCAGACATTTTTGTTCATTTGTAAAAAAAGAAATAACAGTAACGACATTCCTAGCCCTATTTACATTCAGCTTAATATATGAATTTGAATGAATAAAGTATGATGCGAAGACCAAACAAACATACAAACAAATGGATCATTACTCTACTTTTTTCATTTTGTATTATCATATTATATGCCAGTTCTAAGAATGAACTGTGCAGGAGGGGTGCCATGGAAACGAACGGGTAATCACTTGCTCACAGCAGGCAGGGAGATGGACACCGTTTTGTGGTGGAATAGGCACAGGTTTCTGAGGAGAGGTCAAATGTTAAACTGATGAAACAACGCCCATATATAAAGGTTTTCCCCCGCTTATATAAAAGGGGAAAATCAATAGATAGATAGCTATCCTGTCTGTCACTAGATAGATAGACTATGCCTTGTCTGTCACTAGATAGATAGCTATCCTGTCTGTCACTAGATAGATAGCTATCAATAGATAGCGCCACAGCATGCCAAGCACCAAATCGGCAATTTGATATTTGAAAAGGAATGACGAATAGAGACCAAAACCGACCCCCCCTAACCGCTCTGCCTCCCATCCCTGTGTCTCCCCCGCCAGTGAGAAGGGTTGCCCCCCCGTTCACGTCCCCGTGGGGGAGCTATGAGAACGCTCCTGTGAGGTGACTTGAGGTTCTGGGAGGGGATCGAATGTGTTGTTGTCGGTGTGTGTTGCGAATGCCAGCGCGCGCTCGCGCGTGGCGTGAGTGGTGGTGTGTGGTGCGCTTTACCTCTATCCTTCAGTGACTCCAATGTAGGCCTGCAGAAAACCTCTTTCTCTGAACCTCTTCTGCCTCGTCCCCTTCTCCCAGCTCCTCCTCTTCCTCTCACTCTTCCTCTTTCTTCTCCTCGCTCAGTCCCTGGATTGTCATACAGACGGACAAACCTAGGGGGGGGGTGTAAACAACATCTTCATGCACCGTTTAGTGTTTATTTATTATAATTACATCATCATCACCATCACACCAGCCACATCATCATCATCATCATCATCACCAACACCACCATCACCATCACCACCACCACCACCACCACCCCAACATCACCACATCACCATCACCATCCCTATCCCCAACACCACCATCCCAATCACCACACCCATCACACCATCACCATCACCCATCACCATCACATCACCATCACCATCACCATCACCACCATCACCCTCAACAATACCATCATCACCATCCCACATCACCATCCCCATCACCATCACCATCCCCATCACACCCATCACCATCACCATCACCATCACCACCACCATCACCACCCCCACCAGCACCACCACCACCATCACCACAGCACCACCACCACATCACATCACCATCCACCACCATCACCATCACCACACCATCACCTATCACATCACCATCATCACCACCACCACCATCACCACCCATCACACCTCCACCATCACCATCACCACTACCATCACCATCACCAATCACCATCACCATCACCACATCCACCACCCCACCAGAACCCACCACCACCACCACCCCAGCACCACCACCACCATCACCACCATCACCATCACCCTCATCACCATCACCACCAACACCCCGACCACATCATCCCTACCATCACCATCACCATCCCTAATCCCCACCACCACCATCACCATCCCACCACCATCACCACCAATCACCATCAGCCATCACCCATCACCATCACCATCCCATCACCATCACCATCACCACCATCACCACCACATCACATCACCCCACCATCACCACCATCACCATCCACCATCACCATCACCATCCCCATCACCATCACCATACATCCCCATCACCATTCACCATCACCCCTCCCATCACCACCCCATCACCATCACCATCACCAGCACCATCACCACCACCACCACCACACCATCTACCACCCCACCAGCCCCACCACCACCATCACCACCATCACCACCACCACAAACCCACCACCACCATCACCACCACCATCACCCATCACCATCACCATCACCATCACCATCACCACCATCACCATCACCATCACCACCACCATCACCACCACCACCATCACCATCACCACCATCACCATCACCATCCCCATCCCCAACACCACCACCACCATCACCATCACCATCACCATCACCATCCCCATC
Source organism: Gadus chalcogrammus (assembly GCF_026213295.1). Classification (NCBI taxonomy): domain Eukaryota; kingdom Metazoa; phylum Chordata; class Actinopteri; order Gadiformes; family Gadidae; genus Gadus; species Gadus chalcogrammus. The sequence continues at coordinate 26,237,538 of NC_079417.1, read as the reverse complement.
CCCATCACCACCATCCCCTCACCATCACCATCACCATCACCACCCACCACCACCATCACCACCACCATCACCATCACCACACCATCACCACCACCATCATCACCACCATCACCATCACCATCCCCATCCCCAACACCACCACCACCATCACCATCACCATCACCATCACCATCCCCATCCCCATCACCACCATCACCATCACCATCACCATCACCACCACCACCACCATCACCACCACCATCACCATCACCATCACCATCACCACCACCATCACCAATCACCCATCACCACCACCACCACCACACCACCTACCACCATCACCATCACCATCACACATCACCATCACCATCAACCACCACCTCACCCATCACCATCACCACCACCACCACCACCCACCACCACCACCACCATCACCATCACCATCACCATCACCATCACCATCACCAACCATCACCACCACCATTCACCATCCCCATCCCCATCACCCCATCACCATCACCATCACACCACCACCACCACACCACCATCACCCACCACCACCATCATCACCATCCCCATCCCCATCACACAGACTTGATGTCCGGGTGCGAGCAGAGGTGGAGGGGGATGCCGTTGAAGTTCGTCGCCGCTGACGACGATGACGTGAGGCTGGAGATGTTGGAGAGGCAGTGAGGGAGGTATGACAGGCGGTTCTTGTGGATGAACCAGCGAGCGAAGCCTGCTCCAACACTACACACACAGACGCACGGGCACACACGACACCCACACAACACACCCACTGGGCGACACAATGGCCAACATACACACACACACACACACCACAGGTAAAGATGGACCGGCGCCCATCCTGTCTGTACTTCAGTCTATCAGATCTTCTATCTGGCTATGCATTATTTAGTTATTTGAATAAACTTGATTATTCTGTTGTTCATCATGAGTACACATATGCCAGATATTCTCCTCAGAGGGTTAGTATTGCATGGATATCATACAAAGACAGTGTGAAATGGATCGTATTTCGTCCATTTTAGTGCGTGCGTGCGTGCGTGCGTGCGTGGCTGCGTGCTGTGCGTGCGTGCGTGCGTGGTGCGTGCCCGTGCGTGCGTGCGTGCGTGCGTGCGTGCGTGCGGTGCGTGCGCTGCGGTGCGCCCTAGTCTGTGTCCTCAGGGAGGTCTGTCAGCAGTTGTTTACTCATGTCGAGGGCCTGCAGGCCGATCATGCCTGAGCACCGCAGATGGGCACCGTGGGGAACTTGTTCTCCGCAAGTCCAGGTGACCAGCTTCTCAGACTGCTCAGCTGGACAGGAATAGACTGTCTCAAACTGCAGGAAGATCATTTCATAGTCCATTTCAAGTACATGTCCTAAGCTGAGTACAGATCTGTTCTATATGCGCCCTTTAATATATATATCTGCCATATATATTGACTTTCAATGGGGAGCTGGGAATAAAGGAAAGGGATGGAATGATGGTCATGAACGTGCCGGAAGCATTTTTTTCCGTAAGCGTCACATACAGAAATGCAGATGAAGTCAACCACAACCGATAATCTCCACAGTGCATTTCAGTAGCTATGGTTAGCTATTCATGTCTTACAATGACAAACTAATATCCTTAAATTCTCAGTATATATTATACAGTTAATATATTATATTATACAGATAATCAGAACGAGTGGTATTCTCTCTCTCTCTCTCTCTCTCTCTCCTCTCTCTCTCTCTCTCTCTCTCTCTCTCCTTCTATCTCCTCTATATCTCTCTTCTCTACTCTCGTCTTCTACTACTCATCTCATCAACATCAAGGGCAGCTAGGGCCAGGTAGTTATACCAGTGCCTCCACCAGCTCCAGTCTCCTACGAGTTTTCAACCAGCCCCCCCAGTTCCGGCAGCGGATTTTGGTCAGGCGGTTATCGTTAGCCATTTAGCTCCTTTAGCCTGGGGCAGCTTCCCTAGGGAGAGACATGAAAGAGGGCAGTCGGGACAGCAAGCAGACCTCCTATAACAAGATCAGAGATAAGGGGACCAATAAGTGACTTTCTAGTCTACTGCTCTACTGCTGATGACATTTAATTGTTCATGAGCATATTAATGCTCTAATGATCTGAACAATGAATTAGCATAGGAATGAGAGAATATAAATAAATAAGTCCCTCAAATTAAGCTTCATCGACGTCCCTAAAACAACTATTTAGATGACCCTCTGCCAGCACTGAAAAGCAGCCTGTTAGTGGAGGGGGGAAAGCAGTTAACCCCAAAGACAGACGAAGCGCGAGGGCCCCAGCGGGTGTTGACGCAAGTTGATTACCACCCAGTGCTCTGAGTGTCAAAGTGAGGAAATCCAATGACGGCGGGCAAACGGCTGCGTAACTATTACTCTCTTAAGGGATACCAAACGCCTCGTCATCTAATTAGTGACGCGCATGAAGGTCGACAGGACAGACCTATCATCGGGGGCAGCTGCGCTGAGGGGCGTTCTTGGGCAGCTGCAGTTGGTGAGCTGCTTGAAATACGAACAAGGAAGTCTTGGCAGGCGGCTGATCCTGGTAGAGCGCACCATGCCACTCCTTCAGGTAGGGACATCCACTGCAGCTCCGCTTGGGAACTCCTGACGGACGGACACATAGACAGGCAGACAGGACTGGAGGAAGGGTCAGTGGACAGACAGGCGGAGGACAACGTCCAGCAGTCGTACATGGTGTTAACCTCTAGAATACTGTGGAGACTTACAATTGATTGATGCCCATAATCTATGAATGATAATGATCCATACTCAAATCTGATTTGAAACATTTTTTGTCCAGTGAATAACCATACATCGTCGTATTGCTGCATCTGTAATGATTAATACATTATATGCAGTACATTACAGTACATTACAGTACATAAGGTCACAGACTGTAGGACACTTTAAGCTCTTGGTAAAAAAAAGCTCAGAAAGATGTTTTGGACCTGAACATCATGGTGTCAATGGACACACTCGAGTGATGGGTCCGATGGTACCTTCAATGTTCTCCTTCCAGCCTGAGAACCAGTCTGTCCCTGTTCACCCCTCGGCGCCTGGATACAGGAAGGGAGACATAGACAAACAGACAGACAGACCGACAGGTGGATGACAGATAGAAAGGGAAGAGAAAGACTGACCAGACAGGTGAATGACAGATAAACAGGTGAAGAGACGGACAGATAGGCGACAGGTGCATGAAGACAGAACGAGGAAGAGAAGACAAAATTGAATAACAGACAGACAGATAAAGAGACTGACGACGGGTAAGAGGACCGTCAGACAGGTAAAGGACACAGACAGGTAAAGACAGGGACAGACAGTGTGTAGTGTACCAGCGAGCTGTGGGTCTGTGCTGTCGTCCAGGAGCACGTCTCTGTCGAGGTAACGATGCAGAACATCCACCTCTCCGCCCCGCAGACTCTTACAGTGCACGCCGGGTACTGCCACTGCTGGTTGATCCTACACACACACACACACACACACAGAAACACACACACACACACACACCACACACACAGACAGAAGCAAACACATACGTACATACATAGTGTATGTATGCACACACACACACACACACCACACACACACACACACACAGATCCGCATAAACACACACACACACCAGCGCATTCACACACACACAAACATGTGAGTGAGCGGGCGAAACCTATAGCACACACCAGTGTGAGCACACAAGCACACACACACACACACACACACACACAACACACACACACACACAAACAAACAAGCTCACGCACACAACACACACAACATGTGAGTGAGCGCGCACACACACAGACACACACACACACACACACACAACACACACACACACACACACACACACACACACACACAACACACACACACACACACACACAAACAGTTATTGCCATCCAACACAATAGACACATTCCCTATGATGTGTCCCTGCATGTGTTTATAGGTCATTACGGATGTGTGGGTGTCAGAGGAATGTCCTGCTCCGGTCCAAGTGTACGACACGCTATTAGCAGTCACAGCATGACCCAGACATCTCCCAGCAGCCCTCAGGCTACCGTATTAATAGCTCGGTGTGTTTCATATCAGTCAGAAAGAATGTCAGAAGTCATTGACATAATCTTAAAAAAAAACAACAACAACAAAACGAGGGTTGAACAGTTGTTAGGGTGACCCTGTGGGTTTTTGGGCTGGTTTGCACGGTTACCTCGCAGCAAGAAAGTTGTTGGTTACAATGCCGGGGGGAGGGGACTTTTCTATTTGGAATTTGTATGTTCCCCTGTGTTCACATGGGTTTCTGTACTGTGGGTGGGAGTAGGTCCTAGGGTAGTTGGTGCAGCTCCTAGTGCTGTAGGTGATGGGGTTAAATGCAGAGTCCTCCATTTCCTTCGGGATGCATTGTTCACGCACCTTTAATTCACCGGCCAGATGAAGCAGGCTAACTGAACCAATCAGGGAAGAGGTTGTTCAGAAAGGAGCCAGGAGGCTATATTATCCCAAATGAGCTCATACAGAGGAAGGTGCGGAGTCAGAACCTTCTCCTCACGATAGCCGACCAATGGCTATGGCTTTTCTATCTTCAAAATAGGCTCAGTGGGGCACAGGGCTCCGCTAAGGAATCAGCTTGAGAGAAGTGGGCCTCTCTTGGATGGGGGTCAATTTGTGGCTCTGCGGTGAGTCTGATGACACCCCACAAGGTCCCTTCCAAAGAGCTTCAGCTAAACAAGAAGTGGGTGGGGTTGGGAAAGGTCAACCAACCAATCATCATCAACCCTTGACCAAACCCCTTAGGATAATTGTTCGGGTGGTGTCACACAATCTATGGGAAGCAATGCAACTTGTGTAATACCCTACAACTTTTTGGTTGATGACAGGTTAATCCCTTCTTACATCACCCGTAACCAACCTAGCCACTAATTTGGTGCAAATCCGTGCTCCCCTTTTGAGATATTCAGATATTCAAAAACATAACTTCCCTGCCAGAAGGACAGTAGTATCAAATCAGACTCCAGTTCCAGCTCCTGAATGCTCTTTATAGCATTAGTAAACAAACAAGTGGCACAGTGAGTCAAAGCAGCCAGGCGTATCTGATCAGCCTATCTATTAGGTATTTGTTTAAAGCAAAGCGATCCATGCCCTCTGGCTCAGGAGGATTAGAACCCTACACTGGCGCTCAATCTGCAGCATCCTCATGGTCCTGCCCTGGAGGCTGATACACATGGCTCGACTTTGGTGACCAGGACATCTGAAGATAAATCCACGAGTACTGTGTATGCTCAAGTTCAGTGACCTAGGCAGACAAGTTAGGGCCTGTGTATGGCAGACATGTTGGGGTCCGAGTTAAGGCAGACATGTTGGGGCCTATTTATCTGTAGACCTACTTGACCAGAGCACTCTTCTCCACTCTCTCCTTCTCCTTCTTCTGTCTCTGTTTGTACTTCCGGGTTCGTACCTCCCAGAGACTGCGGAGAGAGCCCAGGTCGTAGACGGGCACCCCAAGCCTCTCCAAACGCATCCTTACTGCAGTGGAAAAATATTGAGCCGTAGCCACATCCTTTAACACCGCTATCAGCCTGTTTTAATAGTAGGACTTTGTTGAGATGGTTCATGGTCTCATGGTTATCATGCATTCAGATCGATAGCAAAGGCCTTCCGCCAGCAAATACATGAGAATCACGGGACAATCACAGCACAGTTTGGAATAACTCACACTCGAGGCTGTACTTCCTTTGGTCTTCAGAAATACCCCTGCTAAGTATGAAGTGGATCGGATTAAAGGTTTTTTAGGTAATTAAAGCACATATATCCAAAAACATTCATACAGAACTTCTCTAATTATAGTAAGATGTTGTTATATGTTCTGTTGTAAATGCTGTTCCTTTTGATACTTTGTGTTCTGTGTTAAGTTCTTTAATAATAGTTACATGTTTAAAGCAGGATTTATACTTTGAAGGACCAATATGCGATGTTTCTATAAAGTAATTAAATCAGAATTGGGAAATCACTCCATAATCCTATAATAATTCAGCAGCTATCTCTCAATCCGAGGATTCTGCAATAAAAGGTTTTCATTGATTCTATTCTAAGAAATGTTTCAACAGGCGGAATGTCTCCAAACCGTTCCGGATGGCCCTTTGAATTATATTGGTAAAATACAGTATAGATATCAATACCTTTTAAACAGCTGACTGAAAAAGGAAGGGAATATACCAAAATTAAACTACTTAAACTAACTATTAAACTATTTTCTTATTTTTATTTATGAATCCAATCTACGCGTCTAGACAGAGATAGTTGGAAACCATGAGAAGTGAAGAATACTGTAAATAAATAAGACAATTTGTCCATTGTATAGCTTGCAGCTTTCAAAATCTATTTGAACTTGAAAGCTTCATATTATCGCATGTGGTTTACAATTCCTGGTTGGTTTCTTTGTTGTTTCCTTGTGATGCCTTAGTTGATAGGTATGTATCGACTGTGAAAACAAACTTCCTCTGTGAACAAATAATCTGAATAACTAGTTAACACTTGTGGTTCATCGTTATCATCCCATTTCAGAATAGAAACCATTGTAATCGTCTATTTCAGTAATGTAAACACATTAATGCATCTTGAAAGTGTGGACATCTTTTCAGAAAAGCCAAACTCTCTGTCTATGTGGTCCTCTTCATACCCCACTACCCCCCCCCCCCCCCTGGTCCTCAGCACCTCCTCATACCCCACTACCCCCCCCCCCCCTGGTCCTTAGCACCTCCTCATACCCCCCCCCCCCCCCCCCTGGTCCTCAGCACCTCCTCATACCCCCCCCCCCCCCCCCCCCCTGGTCCTCAGCACCTCCTCATACCCCACTACCCACCCCCCCCTGGTCCTCAGCACCTCCTCATACCCCATTCCCATTAACCTCCAGGGCACCAATACCTCTTCATACCCCACACCTCCTGGGCATTAGCACCCCGAGGGCATCAGCTCCTCTTTCTGGGGCCCCCAGTTGACAACATCCTCTCCATTTCTAGGCCCTGATTAGAGGCCACTGAAATAGGTTCTAGTAGTAGTAGTACGAGCCGTTTGTATATGCACTAATACTAATACTAGTATAATAATTATTCGATACGTAACAAGAACAACTGGAAAACTACTAAAATAACGTAACAAAAAAGATTGAACTCATTCAACACACACCAGTGGCAGAAAACCTTCAGATTCCAGATAGAATCTGTTGCATTGAGAGGGTTTAGTCGTACTTGGGTTAGTCAGTCAGCTAGATCTTACCTGCAAATCCAAAATCAACTGAGGAGGTCGTTCTAGTGCTTTCAGTCAGCGTTCACTAACTTGTTTATTGAAAACGTGGAGTTATGAGTCCTGCGTCGGAGTGTGTTGGGGTATTTCAGTGACCTACCGTGCTATTTTTACCCAGATGACATGTGACCCCGTGTCTCTGTTGTGTGTGCATGTGAGACAGTAGCAATATACCCTGGGGACTATAAAGATGATCCTCCCCAAACATATTCTCACACACACACACACACACACACACACACACACACACACACACACACACACACACACACACACACACACACACACACACACACACACACACACACACACACAGACACACACACACACACACACCCTAGCATCAACCGTTATGTTAGATGTGATGTTTACTTGTGGTTGCCTCTGGGTACGACAACTGTCCACTACTGCTAGAAACCGTAGTTGATATGTGTCCAATTTATTTAAAAAACTAAAAATAGAAACCAATATAACAGTTCCAGTGGATGGTGGGTAGAAATGTCACCTGACCGCTGAGTGATGACTATACATAGACCTCTGAAGAATAAGTCCCGCCTCGAGGCTCCTGGTTCCATCGGTCAAATGTCTATGGGAAATAACATGTTTTTTTTTAATGATCGTACATAACGATAGTTATGTTATTATAACTCTAGTTCTATGATTGTAGGCGTAGCCGTCTAGGCTTCGCCTTATGGCTTGTCCCGTGCGCGCGCCCGCACGCGCTGAAAATTCAAACTATGCACCTATCAGCGTGGGCACCGCCCACATTTCCCACGGTATCGTGTCTATATAACGCGGTGTATACCGTCGCTCATCCTCCACGCTTTTCTTTCAGCATTTGGAGGGTACAGCAGGTGGGAAACTAGACGGCTACGCCTACAATCATAGAACTAGAGTTATAATAACATAACTATCGTTCTATTTCATGTAGGCTACGCCGTCTAGGCTTCGCCTTATGGGCTAAGGTGAAGCTGCGAGCGGAGCCCGATCAATGTACTCCTGCTGGACCCCAGTCAAAATGACCTAAGTCACCAGAACACATTAAGACTCAAAAGGCCAAGGAAGTGTAAAACACAACAGCTTTATAAAAACTAATTCCTCCTAGATCAAGCAACGCAATGATCAAGGGAGAAAAAAGTGAGTCTGTAAAGACTCCGGCTCTATTCCGTGCTTCATGGAACCCATGAAAAGGAAAAGAAAACCAGAGCAACACGGTTTCCATTAGGTCCGCTACCACCGGGGGCGGAGCTACGGAATTCGGCTCTCCAATAATGGGACTCTCTCGGCCGTTTCTTATTTGAAGAAAACGGCGGGAGTGCCTCACTGGTAAACAAAACCACCAGACAATTGGCGAGCCAATAGAAAACCCCCTAGCCTGTTTTTCATTTGAAAAAAGGTGGGAGAGTAAGAGACTGGTAATCAAGACCAACTCGCCAGCCGGCGAGAGGAAATCCAACCACGCCGCTTTAAAGAACATGTCTATATTCTTAAGCCGTAAAAAGGGGTCCCGGACTCTAGCACAGAGTTGCCGAGTGAGCCCCTGGACATGTCTAACATGTAAAAACGGACAAAGAGGCCGAGGGAAGACCAAGACGCAGCCGCGCAGATGTCTTCCACCGAAACGCCCTTGAGTAGAGCCGTTGAAGCGGCCACGCTCCGTGTGGAGTGAGCTTTAACGCCCAACGGTGGCGCCAAGCCCTGCCGAGAGTAGGCTAGGCAAACACCCTCACATACCCAGCGAGAAAACCGCTGCTTAGAGAGAGCGCGGCCCCTGCTAGCGTCGCTATAACACACAAACAACTGTTGTGTGGAGCGGAACGCTGCCGAGCGATTCACGTACATAGCCAACGCCCGAACCGGGCACAGGAGATGCAACTCAGCCTCCGCCTCACTAGAATGAGGCGGGGGGTGAAAAGCCTTAAGCACAATATCCCTCGACCGAAAAGAACTATTAATGTTCTTCGGGAGGAACGCAGGATTAGGTCTGAGCAACGCGAAGGAGCTGTCCTCGTTTAGCAACAAGCAACTCGGGCTGACAGACAGAGCGGTTAGCTCACCGGCCCGCTTGGCAGAAACCAAGGCCAACAAGAGCGCCGTCTTAAATGACAGGGCATCCAAAGGGGCCTGGGAGAGAGGCTCGAAAGGATCCCTGGACAATCCGCGCAACACGGTGGGGAGATCCCAGCGTGGTGTAAGCACGCGTGAAACAGGCCTAACCCGTCTAGCCCCACGCAAGAATCTCTTGACCAGTGGATGGCTGAAGATCGGTCCACCATCACAGCCTGCATGGCCAGCCGAAACGGCTGCCGCATAGACCTTGATAGTGGAGAAAGCCAAACCTTTTTCCAATAAGTTTTGCAGAAACGAAAGCACGCTTCCCACCTCGCATTGAGATGGGACAGCGTGGTTCGTCTCACACCAATTAGAGAAGGCGCACCACTTCGCCGCATAGAGGGAAGAAGTAGAAGGCGCACGAGCACTCTGAATAGTGTTGATAACCGTCTCAGGCAAACCTTTGCCCTGCAGGATCAACCTCTCAGGAGCCAAACCAACAGCCGTCCCGAGACATCGGGCTGGTGGTGCACCGTCCCGTGGGCCTGTGAAAGCGCATCCGGCCTGAATGGTACTGGCCAAGGCGCCGACCGCGAGAGCGCGGCCAGCTCTGGAAACCACAGAGCTGAACGGTTCTCCGGGGCCACTAATATCAGGGACAGTCTCTCCTGTCTGACCCGTTCCAGAAGAGGAAGGATCAGCTGGAGCGGGGGAAATGCATACAAGAGAGCCCGCGGCCAAGGTGTGTGTGCCAACGCATCTACCCCCAACGGGGGAAGATCCCGAGGGCTGAGGGAGAACCACCACCTGCAGTGCGTGTTCTCCCGGGACGCGAAGAGGTCCACCTGCGCTGTCCCGAACCTCTGCCAGATCAATCTGACAATGTCGGGATGTAACCGCCACTCGTCTCGGCGGGGACCGCCTCGAGACATGAGGTCCGCCCCAAAGTTCTGGGCGCCCGCGATATGCAGGGCTCTCAGACTGCGGAGATACTGATGAGCCCAAAGCCAGAGCTCGACCGCCTTTCGGTGGAGAGCAGGGGAGCGGACTCCTCCCTGTCTGTTGATGTACGCCGCCGCCGACACGCTGTCTGTCCTGATCAGAACGTGGCGGCCGCGCACCAGGTGAAAGAAATGCAACAGCACTTTCCTCACTGCGTCGAGTTCCAACACATTTATGTGTGCTGTAGGGGGCGTGCGCCACTCGTCTCCGACCGAGTGAGAGAGGCACGTTCCTCCCCAACCCGTCAACGAGGCGTCCGTGAAGACCACTACGTAGGACGCCACCCTGCCCAGTGGAACACCCTTGAGAAGGGCGGAGGGTCCTTTCCAATATTCCAGGTCTGGCGACACCGAACGGGGGACGAGGAGCACCCTGAGCTTGTGTCGCCTGGGGTCCAACCGTTGGCGAGCAAACCACCGCTGGAGTCTGCGCATAAAAAGCAGACCCAGAACACGCGAAGATCCAGAATAGGTCTAATTTCCCCTGACTTCTTGGAAACCAGGAAGTAGCGGGAATAAAACCTAGGTGAGACTCGTGGGGGGGAACGACAGTGATGGACCCCTTTACCAAGAGACGTGCCACCTCTGCTGCAAGACCCGTGCTCGCAGCCGGGTCCCGTAGCGTGGTCTCCACCAACCCCATAAAGGGTGGGGGACGACGCTTGAACTGTATGGGATGGCCCCATCTCAACGTGGTGTCCAACCACGATGGCAGAACGCACCGCTCTTGCCAACACGCATAGCGGTTGGAGAGAGGGTGAGCCGACAGCTGAGGAAGACCGTCCAGGAATAACCCGTATTCCTCTGCCCCTACCGCCTCCACACTGCGTGTGAACCATGGGGGGCTCCCCATGAAAGGGAGGAGGCTCAGCGAGCGTAGGAGACGTACCACAACTAGCAGTTGTAAAAACAACGAGCTGTCTAGACGTCGCGCTCGTGCCCGCTGAACAGGGAGCGAGCCGTCCGGCCGCAGCACCTGTCCGCAGGCTGTAGCCACAGCGCGCGGACCCATCTCCTCACCTATAATGTGGGGAACCAGGAGACCGGTACAAGCGGCCGTATCCACGGGCTCGTGCAACGAGTCTCTGATCCGTCCACGAGGCTCCAAGGGACGCCGCTTCTTAGAAGCAGGTGAACCAGAGGCCATGTGAACACGCCGTCCGACCGCCACCCTACAGCCACAGGGCTGAGAGGGGGGAAGAGGCAACATGGAGGAACGCACCACAAGCGTAGGACGCAGGTGGCCTGAGGAATATCGCTCTTTAGGTACCATGTAGCCTACCGCTGTTCGGCCGAACGGTCTTTACTTTTTCTTTTCTTTTTTTAATAGGGAAAGAAAAAGTAGGAGCAAGCTTCCGGAACTTACCGGTCCGTGGCGCTGCTCTACCCGGCTGCTGCGGCACCGGGGCAGGAATCGGAGGCGGCCCCCTGGAACACTGGGACCGGTCTGGACCCCGCCTCCTCCCAGCCTGCTGGTGGGAGGAGCACGTGAGAATCGCCCCGAACCGGGAACGATTCTCACGGACTGACTGCTGGTGCGCGAGCACCTCGGAGAACCGGGGACCAAATAGGCCATCAGGCGCTAGTGGACCCTGGACGAGGCTGGCCCGCTCTCGTTCCTGCACCGCAGTGTGGGAGAGCCATATGACCCTTTGAATCATGGTAGCCCACGCCATATGCCGGCCGGCCGAAACGGCTATCGGCTGGCATAGCTGGAGGATGGCGCTGGAAAAAGCGGGAAACCGCCAGCCATCTCACGGCTTCCTCCGGGCCGTAGGCCTCCCTGTCAGCAAACAATGGCAGAGGAGAGCAGGGCGATGTTGTTGACCGCCGTCGCGGATTGTCGGCCTAACATCCGTTAGGCCGACAATCTGCTTCTGGAGGCGGTCGGGGGGCAGCGGCTTTTCGTTAGGGCGCCATCCGGAGCCCGGACAGAGAAGCGCTGCCAGTGGAGGCTCCAGGCGAGGGATCCCCCTCGCTTACCGGAGCCTTCAGGGTAGAAGGGTCCCCACCTGCAGCAGTAAACAAGTGCTGCACAGGCGGGAACAAGGGGTAACCCGCCGGGAAGCAGATGGGGTGCGAAAGCACTCGCCCTGCATATCGTCAGATACGGGGGCGAGAGGCGGGGCCGGCATGGGAAACCCTTTGATGGCCGCCGCCTCACCCATGATCTCCCCGCGACGGTGGCGGTTGTAACCCGAGAGCGGGAAAAACCGGACGCCGAGTCGCCGTCCATGGAGGCGTCGTCGTCGGCGTCGATGATGCCATCGCGTCAGGTCCACCGCAGGGGAAAAGAAGAGATGCCTGGAGAGGATCCCCTCTTCAGGCATCTCCCGGCAGGCGACACAGGAGACGGGGGCCGCCATAGCAGCCTCGGCGTGGTCGGTGCCGAGGCACACAGAGCACGCCAAGTGCCCGTCACCCGGTGCCAGGGAGGCGGGACAGGAGGCGCAAAGGAGTCCTGAAAAGGACCTAGCTCCAGGAGCGCTCTCAGGTGGCCCTGAAAAGGGGCCGTTTGTCCGCGGCCTCGCCCGAGCCGCTGCCACCGGCTCGGGAGATCCGTGTTTAAGTCTTCATCTTCTTCTTAATAGTAGTTCTCAATTTCTCGCTGATAAGCACAAGTGCTGAAAGAAAAGGGAGGATGAGCGACGGTATACACCGCGTTATATAGACACGATACCGTGGGAAATGTGGGCGGTGCCCACGCTGATAGGTGCATAGTTTGAATTTTCAGCGCGCGCACGGGACAAGCCCATAAGGCGAAGCCTAGACGGCGTAGCCTACATGAAATAGAACAAACTCTGTAGGTGGCGAAGACGTAATGCTGCTCACGTTTTGAGCTTCACACTTTTTCCATCTAGATTCCACTTGGGTTTTGGATTGTCGTGCCGTTAAAGAAGCAAACAATTATAAATGATAGACCCATTGTTAATACAGCTCATCGATTGTAGTGAAACATGTTGTCCACATGGAAGCAGTGCAGATCAACTCCTGCCGGCAGCTCTGCGAAACCGCGGATCTTCGCACAGCTACACGCGCTCTCTACCACCACATCAAGTTAACGTGTCCAGACGGGGGCAGTATAGCGTTTCTGACTCCAATGCTAGGCATCATGAATCAGTGATAAAATCCAGAAACACTATCCTGAGGAGTGTGCGCCATTCAAAATGTATAACTACAGTGTTTAGATTTAGAAGGGGGCATTCGTTTTATTGTTGTAGGCCAACTGGCAGGCTGTCGATCAGAAGATTGACAGCCTGCTCGACCAGTCAGTGTTTTGTTGATGCAAACGCCGTAGAGAGGAAACGCGTTGGTCCGTGGCTGGCCAAAGGGGGTGTACTGGTCAAGTTGGTCTTTTACTGGTGGTCACTATAATATGTGTATGGAACTGTCTGGTCTGTGGCAACCCCTCTTCTTAAGTGAACCGCCTCCTCCCCAAACAGGACACGAAATAGCTTGGAAAAGCTAAAAAGGCATTTTTATTCTACCCAAACATAAAGTCCTTTACAAAATAACCAAAAACCTGGGAGGAATCGACAGTCCAATCCCTCCAGGTCGAGTCGAGTCCCGTCAGCCGGGAGGACCGGTCTCTCCACACCCTTGCCGCATGCCTGGGAGAGCCCCGAAGGAGTGGAGGAGCAGGCTATTTAAGCCCTGCTTCTCCACCTGCTCCTCAGGTGTTCTGCATCTAGTTAATTGGCCCCGGCTCCAATGCCCTGAATAGTGCCATCTGGGGGTAGACTGCTTCCAGGGGCTCTTGGCCGGATCCGGGTTGCCACAGGTCACTATAATGTGTTCACTACTGTTCACTAATGCGTACTGGTCAATACACAGGGATGCGGATCTTCTCATACTGTACATGCTGACAGAAGTGTGGCGACAAGCAGCTTCTTATACTGTGGTCACTGTTAATATTGTTCTGCATTATGTATGTATTACAGTTTTTGCCAATTGCTTGAACACTATAGACACATGCTTAGACCAAAGTAACACAACTTGAAGTTTTTGTTACTATACCTTAAACACATGTAACCATATCTTAAACAAAAGCTCTGCTTTGTACTTTAGTTGCAATTGTGCAACACACTTGATCCTTTCTGCAACACACTTGCTCCTGCACACTACACACTATTTCATACATAAGACACTTAGTTCAACAATGAAATCTTAGCGTACCATTGGGAAAACACATCTATTCAAAATAAAACACATTGGGTAATTGAAAATACTAATAGATACACACCTGAAATCACTTACTTACAAAACTGAACACCAATCAGCCAGCTACAAAAAGGCCAAAGGGCAATTGTGCATGTCCTGGGGCAGCGCAGGGGAAATATATCATTGTGTGCCGCCATAAGCCTTTGAGGTTTACTGCGACATCATGCAAAAATAGGTCCCTACAATACCTAACAAATCATCATATTTCTAGATGCACTTCATGATGCTGCTGAACAGGACAGTTCAGAGCAGCCCAGGTTTGTTGTTGTCTGGGATAATGTTTGTTCTATCAGGCTGTTTAGGTCCAGAACTGGTTCACAAACCATAAACAATTTGAAGTTGTATACTTGCCCCCTTACTCGCCATTTCTAAACCCCATAGAGGATTTTTTTTCGGCTTGGAAACGGCGCGTAAATTACCGCCAACCACATGCTCGCATGCATTTTTCTTCTGCAGGCAGTGGAACAGGCCTGCGGAGATATTGAGGTAAGGTCAATCCATGGATGGATTTGGGAGACAAGGCGAGGATCCATAAGCCCACCCACCCACAATTGCTGTGTTTTTCTGTATTAACATAGTGTATCATGATGCTGCTGAACAGGACGGATCAGAGCAGCCCAGGTTTGTTGTTGTCTGGGATAATCTTATTTTCCATAGGGCTGTTTTGGTCCGGAACTGGTACACCAATCATAAACAATTTGAAGTCGTAAACTCGCCGTTTCTAAAACCTATTGAAGGTTTTTTTTTTGGCTCAAAGATGGCGTGCTTATGACCGCCAACCACATGCCCGCATGCCTCTTCTGCAGGCAATGGAACATGCAGAGACATTGAGGTAAGGTCAATCCATGGATGGATTCGGCACACAAGGCGAGGATCCATAAGCCCACCCACCCACAATTGCCTTGTTTTCCTGTGTTTACAGTACAGTACAGTACAGTTTACAGTCATGTATTTTTGGTTTATTTTTGCTTAAACTGAATTTACTGCACTGTAAAGAACAGTACTGCAATGTACAGTATTGATTATTTGATTTTTTGGTTGTTGTGAAAATGCGCCTTCAGAGGAACTGAATAAAAACAGTGAATATGGAAGACTGCAACGTTTTACATAAAGTAGACTAGTGTGCTGCTTCTGATCTGAATGTGTATTAATATGATACAATTTGACATAGATGTGAATGGTATATTTCTCAGTGTTGTGTCATATTTGCTTGTGTGTTGAGTTCTGACACAATGAGCCAAGTTTTGCAAAACGTGCTCAAGCAATGGGCAAAAACTGTACAGTAAGAACATGGGCACTTCAAATTCGTTTTAATCACTTGTGTATTATTACTGGTATGTTTTTTATATACTTTTCCATGCGGCAGACACGACTGTCCTGGAAAAAATGTCCTTTGGGACAATATAGTCTGTCTTATATCGTCTCCTCACCCTGCATGCCCCTAGGGTGCTATGAATGGATGTTGGCTTCACTGTGTGTGTGTGTGTGTGTGTGTGTGTGTGTGTGTGTGTGTGTGTGTGTGTGTGTGTGTGTGTGTGTGTGTGTGTGTGTGTGTGTGTGTGTGTGTGTGTGTGTGTGTGTAGTAGTAGTGTATGTGGCTTATGGTATGGGGTATCCATTGCTCCGAGTTATGATTGGCCTGAATGATGAGTGATGTCATGGCTGGGTTCGAGATGGGGGATATGATATTTTGACATTTTAATTCTCAGAGGACGTGAAAGTATGATATCCAACCAAGTTAGAAACACACATGCACGCACAAAAATCCTTGCCTCGCAGAATATGTGTGCGTATTAACACAGGCAATTTGACCCAAGCAACTCGCACCCACCACCTACTTACCAATGATGTCATTTTCAATTCACACTGTGTGTGTGTTTGTGTGTGTGTGTGTGTCTGACAGTGTAATCGGTGCGTGTTTGTGTGTATGTATGTGTGTGTGTGTGTGTGTGTGTGTGTGTGTATGTGTGTGTGTGTGTGTGTGTGTGTGTGTGTGTGTGTGTGTGTGTGTGTGTGTGTGTGTGTGTGTGTGTGTGTGTGTGTGTGTGTGTGTGTGTGTGTGTGTGTGTGTGTGTGTGTGTGTATTGAGTAAGGGGATACCAAAAAGGAAAAGGAGGATGTACTAACTTTTATTTTTACAAAGCATGGATCATTCTTTTTTCTCTCTCTCTTTCTCTCTCTCTCAATCGCTCTCTCTGTCTCCCTTTATTCTCCTCTCATCCTCTCTCATATTCTTCAATTTGAGGGAGTAACTTGAGTACAACTGGAATACATGAAGCAAGACCCGATTGCAGGATCTTGTCCTCACCTCCACCTCTGTTCTTTCTGCGGGCTGGTTCAAAGTAAATCTTCATGTTGCAAATCTCCAGCATGGCTACGATCTTAACGTGCAGTGACAGGGACATATAATAAATTACTAGTAGTACATTCACAAGATACACACACATGGACACACAAAAAAAACACTCACACACGCAAACACACATGCGCATGTGCTCATACACACACACACACAGACTCCAACATACCATGCGCTTGCTGTCACGCACACACACACACACACACGCTTGTGCTCAGACTCACAAGCACACTCACGCTGATGCGTTTTCTGTCACACACATACACACACACAAACACACACACACACACATATACACAGACACATATATAGACACACAAAAGCACCAGAACAGTGTGAAGCTGGTCAGTGTCTTGAGAGTTGTGTGAGAACAGGAGCGGTCCTACAGACGCAGAGAGTCCCAAAGCAAATCTTCACACGGTCTGTATCAGCTTTCTCTTGCTTTAACAATCATTACAGGCTTTACCCATGGCTTTTGTCTATTCTTTTCACACTTTGATGTCCAAAATAATTTCAACATGTACATTTTATGTTTGAGCTTTACTGGAACCTGTTCTGGTTCAATACTGCCCAAATCTTTGCCTTGGGTACACAAATAAGACAATAAGTCAAGACAGCCAATAACCAGCAACCTTGATTTAAACAACAAAGTATAATATCATATCAGTCAATAGTGTTTCACTTTTTAAAAACAATGCTACAATAAATTAATAGTAAATAGATACTGGCAAAATAAAATAAGGAATTAGGAATGTGTCATTGTGGCATGTTCCTTGAAGATTGGGGAAGAATCCTTTACATCAGTTCATTCCACCGTCGAGGAGCCTTTAGGAAGGTTTCCACGCGGTCGAGGCAGTGCTGTTCGTTACCGGACCTCAGGGGGTCCTCAGGGACGAATGACCGATATGGGTGGGAGGGTGCAGATCCGGGCACTATACCCTGAATGACACTACCAAGGATTTGAACTTGATGCGGATGGTTGTTCGAGACAAAGAGGGAGATAGGATTGGCATGTGTGCTGTGGCGCTCTCCTGCATTCTGAATCCTGTGCATAAGTTTAGCTCCTGCTTATTGATGAAGGATTATTATTGTGTTATTGTTATTATCGTTGTTGTTATTAGGCATTTTACAGTCAGATTGTACCTCTCTACCTCAATAAAAGTTGTAGGGAAAGAATCACATAGATTTTATTGTGTACATCAGAACAGAAATACTAATAAACGAATAATAATAACATTGATATAAAAGTACAGTATTTTTTGTGTTATGGTATTGTGAGATAAGCACACTATCACTTTGGAAGTGATCAAGATATGTCACATTTGTCATCTTAGACGCCAGGCATACTGTGTTCTGGGTTCAGTGGATTGTCTTGAGTGGTTGAGCCTGAATCTGTCATGTGCTGCAGATGAGCCTGGCTCTGATCCACGACAAGGACCACATCAAGAACTTCTGGGAGAAGAAGATAGTGGCCGTTGGGGAGCACTGCGAGACCGAGGAGATGAGGAAGTCGAAGAGTGCGTTGAGAAAGTCAGTACCTGTTGTGTATGCTGCAACAAACCTAAGACATGACCTCTCCTCACCTGTGACACCATCACATCTCCGAAGCAGAGCTGGAAAAATCCTCACCTCTCCTTCACTCACCTGTTAACATCATCACCTCTCCTCCACTCACCGGTTAAAATCATCACCTCTCCCACCTGTTAACATCATCACCTCCCTTCACCTGTTAACATCACCTCCCTTCACCTGTTAACATCATCACCTCCCTTCCCCTGTTAACATCATCACCTCCCTTCCCCTGTTAACATCATCACCTCCCTTCCCCTGTTAACATCATCACCTCCCTTCCCCTGTTAACATCATCAGCTCCCTTCCCCTGTTAACATCATCACCTCCCTTCCCCTGTTAACATCATCACCTCCCTTCACCTGTTAACATCATCAGCTCCCTTCACCTGTTAACATCATCACCTCCCTTCACCTGTTAACATCATCACCTCCCTTCACCTGTTAACATCATCAGCTCCCTTCACCTGTTAACATCATCACCTCCCTTCCCCTGTTAACATCATCACCTCCCTTCACCTGTTAACATCATCACAACCTGCTCGACCTTCATCAGGGATATTTATTGTAACTACAATGACCAACTTTTAACGTCATATCATCATGTCCTCTTGGCTGGCTTCTTATAATAGAAAGCCTGCTTCTTCAAAAACATTTTCAACGTAGACCAATCATGATACACACCTAAAACAAGTATTTACCCGTATGGGCGGCACGGCCTTGGCCTGTTCGATAAAACTCTGGCAGATCAAATTAAATTAATTATTAAATAAGAATCTGTTAACCTCCGCTCTCAATGAATAGGAAATAAGCTGTAAAATGCATAACCTTTTCTCAGCCAAGCCCACTTCATTTGAACGAAAAGTCTCTCTCCCTAGCGCTGACTGTTCCGGACACATTTGGGATTGGAAAGTCTGTTTCATTGGGTGCAAGGCCAGACCCATTTTAGCGAGAAACTGTAATGTCAACCAGTAGCGTGTGGTGACCCTACATATCAGAAACTGATATAGAAACGACGAAAGATACTGGCGGAATAATTCGGGTTAAACAACCAAAGTTCTAGAATATAACCATGTGGCAGACTACTTTACCACCATATAGGCGTCTTTTAGCTTGGATTGCAATTCTTATTGGAGCCTGCACCGGCCCGCACCTGATGTCAACTGTCGAGAACAGATTGTCTTTATTGCCTTTCTTGGCCACATTAAGTCAGAGGCGATCGTAATGACAGTAACGGGAGTGTAAGACCAGAGAGTTCAGAGCGGGACACAATGTTTGCCTGACTTGCTAATCCACTTCGCCATTAAAAATTAAACATGGACAAACTGGATACATGTGACCCTCCAGTAAATAGTCAGGGTCTAAAAACAGAAGCGCTCATTACAAGACCTCAGGGATCAGAACAGAGACACACACCACATGCACATACTATATAAACATCACACCCCAACATATAATGCATACACAACCCAGACACACAGACACTCACATTGCCAAATACACATAGACACACAAAGTGAGAACTAAATTCACAAACCAAAACATATGCATAATATCGTTTGTTATCTGGAAAATAAAAACAAGAAAACATTTTCCTCGTACAATTCCACATTCAAAATGTGTTTGGCAAAACAAAACTCTAATGCATTTGAGTGATCAGAAGTATTCATATATATTCCAGAGAACGGACAGAACAATTAGAGAGAACCGTGTTTTAGTGTGTGTGTGTGTGTGTGTGTGTGTGTGTGTGTGTGTGTGTGTGTGTGTGTGTGTGTGTGTGTGTGTGTGTGTGTGTGTGTGTGTGTGTGTGTGTGTGTGTGTGTGTGTGTGTGTGTGTGTGTGTGTGTGTGTGTGTGTCATTCAACAAGCTGGGATTAACAGAATGCTCAACAGTTAGCATTCCTGCCATCGCACAGTGGGGTTCAGATCACAGAAAGGTGACCTGCAAGGAGGAGATGGTAGAGGAGGAGGAGATGGTGTTAGAGATTGAGGAGGAGGATATGGTGGAGGAGGAGAAGTTGGGGTTAGAGGTGTAGGAGGCGAAGATAGTAGAGAAGGAGATGGTGTTAGAGGTGGAGGAGGAGGAGATGGTGTAAGAGGTGGAGGAGGAGATGGTAGAGGAGGAGGAAGAGATGGTGTGAGAGGTGGAGGAGGAGGAGGAGAAGATAGAAGTTGAGGTGGAGGAGTCGGAGTGGGTGTTAGAGGAGAAGGAGATGGTGTTAGAGTGTGTAGGTTGAGGAGATAGGAGAGGAAGAGGAAGATATGGTGTTAGAGTGTGTAGGTTGAGGAGATAGGAGAGGAAGAGGAAGAGAAGATATGGTGTTAGAGTGTGTAGGTTGAGGAGATAGGAGAGGAAGAGGAAGATATGGTGTTAGAGTGTGTAGGTTGAGGAGATAGGAGAGGAAGAGGAAGATATGGTGTTAGAGTGTGTAGGTTGAGGAGATAGGAGAGGAAGAGGAAGATATGGTGTTAGAGTGTGTAGGTTGAGGAGATAGGAGAGGAAGAGGAAGATATGGTGTTAGAGTGTGTAGGTTGAGGAGATAGGAGAGGAAGAGGAAGATATGGTGTTAGAGTGTGTAGGTTGAGGAGATAGGAGAGGAAGAGGAAGATATGGTGTTAGAGTGTGTAGGTTGAGGAGATAGGAGAGGAAGAGGAAGATATGGTGTTAGAGTGTGTAGGTTGAGGAGATAGGAGAGGAAGAGGAAGATATGGTGTTAGAGTGTGTAGGTTGAGGAGATAGGAGAGGAAGAGGAAGATATGGTGTTAGAGTGTGTAGGTTGAGGAGATAGGAGAGGAAGAGGAAGATATGGTGTTAGAGTGTGTAGGTTGAGGAGATAGGAGAGGAAGAGGAAGAGATGGTGTTAGAGTGTGTAGGTTGAGGAGATAGGAGAGGAAGAGGAAGATATGGTGTTAGAGTGTGTAGGTTGAGGAGATAGGAGAGGAAGAGGAAGATATGGTGTTAGAGTGTGTAGGTTGAGGAGATAGGAGAGGAAGAGGAAGATATGGTGTTAGAGTGTGTAGGTTGAGGAGATAGGAGAGGAAGAGGAAGAGATGGTGTTAGAGTGTGTAGGTTGAGGAGATAGGAGAGGAAGAGGAAGATATGGTGTTAGAGTGTGTAGGTTGAGGAGATAGGAGAGGAAGAGGAAGATATGGTGTTAGAGTGTGTAGGTTGAGGAGATAGGAGAGGAAGAGGAAGATATGGTGTTAGAGTGTGTAGGTTGAGGAGATAGGAGAGGAAGAGGAAGATATGGTGTTAGAGTGTGTAGGTTGAGGAGATAGGAGAGGAAGAGGAAGATATGGTGTTAGAGTGTGTAGGTTGAGGAGATAGGAGAGGAAGAGGAAGATATGGTGTTAGAGTGTGTAGGTTGAGGAGATAGGAGAGGAAGAGGAAGAGATGGTGTTAGAGTGTGTAGGTTGAGGAGATAGGAGAGGAAGAGGAAGATATGGTGTTAGAGTGTGTAGGTTGAGGAGATAGGAGAGGAAGAGGAAGATATGGTGTTAGAGTGTGTAGGTTGAGGAGATAGGAGAGGAAGAGGAAGATATGGTGTTAGAGTGTGTAGGTTGAGGAGATAGGAGAGGAAGAGGAAGATATGGTGTTAGAGTGTGTAGGTTGAGGAGATAGGAGAGGAAGAGGAAGAGATGGTGTTAGAGTGTGTAGGTTGAGGAGATAGGAGAGGAAGAGGAAGATATGGTGTTAGAGTGTGTAGGTTGAGGAGATAGGAGAGGAAGAGGAAGAGATGGTGTTAGAGGAGGAGGAGATGGTCTAAGAGGGGGTTGAGGGTGAGATTGGGTTACAGGTAGAGGAGGAGGAGTGGGTGATAGAGGAGGAGGAGATGGTCTAAGAGGGGGTTGAGGATGAGATTGGGTTACAGGTAGAGGAGGAGGAGGTGAGGTTAGAGGTGGAGGTGTTAGAGGAGGAGGAGATGGTCTAAGAGGGGGTTGAGGATGAGATTGGGTTACAGGTAGAGGAGGAGGAGGTGAGGTTAGAGGTGGAGGAGGAGGAGGTGAGGTTAGAGGTGGAGGAGGAGGAGATGGTAGAGCAGGAGGTGTTGAAGGTGTTGGGAGTGAGATTGTAGGTTGTGTGAGTGGCGGTGGAGGAGGTGAATGGAGATGGTGTTCGAGGTGGAGGAGAAGAAGGTGGTAGAGGGGGATGAGATGGAGTTAATGTTGGAGTTGCCCTGCAAAGCACCGTCACTAGTGGTCTCGATCATTACATACCAGGAAGTGCTTGGTTGAGAAGAATTATTAACATAAATCCTGTATACATCCTGTATACATCCCGACTGGTCCTAATCTAATTTGGTCAAGTTCTCTTGGCAGCGACTTCATGGCAAGACTACGAACGTAAGAAAACTTGGCAAGTGGAAGGTTTCGGATTTCAAGTTTCCACTCTGACATATTCCCCAATGAACTCCTTATTGGTGCAAGGTCGAGAAAAAGTCTGAATAATACGAATAGTTAGCCTTTATAGCTGGATGAGGAGAGGAGGGGGTGTTAAAGGTGGAGAAAAAAGCAGGGGAGGTCTTACAGTGAGCAGAGCAAGGAGAGGAAATGAGGAGTTGGAGGTGGGGGAAGTTAATGCAGCATTAGGATAAGGCTTAATTTATAAGCACCTTCAACTTCGTATTTGCTTCTTGCTTTCTTTTTTTATGCCTATCTATCCTTCTCCCTCTCTTTCTAGATTATTGTAAATCCTTGAAAGTGTGCATCAGGCTGCGTGTGTGTGTGTGTGTGTGTGTGTGTGTGTGTGTGTGTGTGTGTGTGTGTGTGTGTGTGTGTGTGCGTGCGTGCGTGCGTGCGTGCGTGCGTGCGTGCGTGCGTGCGTGCGTGCGTGCGTGCATGTGCAGGAATGTGTGAGTGTGTGCTTGTGCTTGCGGGTGAGTGTGTGTGTTTGTGTGAGAGTCAGACCCTCTGGTAGGTCAGTAAGATTATCAGAGTTATTATTTGATCGGAGAACAGAATACCAGATTAATAATAATATGTGGAAGGGTTGTGTCCCTGTCTGTAGCTCCTGCCTCACGTACACAGAACAAAGCTAAAACAAGCCCTGGAATTCTCAACATCTAGTCTTGGAAGCCCTAGAAACACGGCCACACTCAAATGGCCACACACACACACATAACTTTTGTATGTTGATGCAGTTCCACACAAATTAACAACATATCTGTAAAGAGACCTTTGATGCATGCTATTGTTCTTTTGTTTCACCAACAAACAACTTAATATCTATATCTATCGCACTCTGTGTGTTTGTGCCTGTGTGTGTATGTGTGTGGCCGTGTGTGCCTGTGTGGCCGTGCGTGTGAATGTGTAACAGATAGGGTGAGGGAAATAAAAGGTGGTAAAATGGGGATATCACAGTGATAAGCCAGCAGCTGTCCCTGGGATATGAAAGTGATCTGCTGGCTCACACAGGCAGCATATCATCTGTCTGTCAGTTTGACTTCTTACTTGCCCGCCTGGCTGTTGGTCTGTCATTCTGCGTGAATATCAATCTACTATCATTCTGTCTGTCTGCTAGTCTGTGGCTCTACCTGTCTGTCCGCCTGCATGCCCATCTGTCTCACTCCGTGTTTTTATTTGTCTGACTGTCTTTGTGCTTGTCTGTCTGCAGTCCGTCTGTTAGTGTCTTGTTACTTGTCTGTACACGCATTGTTTAAGACATTGCAAAGACAAAGACAAAAAACCTTACATGTAGTCACAGTGTTATTATCAATGACAGTCACTGTGTTCGCTCCTGCTCTGTGTTGTCAGACTGCGGGGCGAGTGGCTGGTGCGTCTGGAGAACAGAAACAAACATCTGAAGAGCCTCAACGATGAGTACAGCCGCAAAGCCAAGATGGCCGCGCCGGAGAAGGAGCAGGAGGAGCAGACGTAGGGAACCATTCTACCACCTCCTTCAGACTACACTGATGGCTCCAACAATATCACTATTCGACCACCCTCTCCAGCATTTCCCTTGTTGTAGTTTACTATGTAGAGCGGGGCACTGAGATGCATGCAAAAGGGGGATAGAAGGTTATGCTTGTATTTTCTGTGTAGTTGAATGGCTGCATACTGAGGGATTATAGTTTGTTTGATCATTGGGAATAGGGCTAATCACTGGTCATTAAATCAGTAACATTGTTCTTTGTGTGAAGTTAGATAACCTGTGAATGTATCTTCAAAGCTGAAGCAGATTCTGGTCCTATATGTCTGTTTGAAGAATAAATGCCCTATTTTTCCCGTCATTTATATTTTAACTGTTAATATGCGTGGAAACAATTTAACCCAGCTTGGTTAACTTGTGTTTCATAATCAGTTTACTAAAAGCATAGGCCTTCAGTCACTAAACTTTTAGAAGAGCGGTAGCCCTTGCCTTTGACGCACACGACTCTTCTAGTAAAAGGTCTGCAGACTCTGAAGATCAGATCAGAACACGGGAATGCATTCCATTCTGACCTAACCTGTCGCTCCTGTCAAGGAGTCGGTCCCTCCAGCCTTCTGTCAACACCCGACCTAAACAGCAGCAGTAGAGACTTGTTTGTCTTCAGCATTCCAATGTTTCCCTCTGCATCTCATGATAGCCAGACAGATCCACGACATACAATGGACAAAGTAAGAAGTAATGTGTTGGCTATGTTTGCCATGGCAAGAGCAGCAGACATTCTTCGGTAGTTATGAGTAAGACTTTCCCAAAATGCAGCACTCGGCCCACACCTCTCATCACGGAGCCAGTTAAACAGCCATTACAAGTTATCTTGTAATGGCTCCACGCCGCCACTAAACATCGCTGTTCTGCTCAGAAGCGAGCCGCTGCAGATGAGGCGTGCTGTGTTATCTAGTGTTATCTAGTTATTGGTTAAGTCTTCGAGAGAAAACTTTGTCATTAGGTCGTTATGGCCAATGAGTTTACTGCATATGTTGGTTTAGGGTATTGAGCGAAAAGAAGATTGATAATATGCAGACATGCTGTAAGGCTGTACATCGCCACGAGGTGGCGCTTAACATTGACAGAATATTACAGTAGATAAAGTAGAATTAGGTTGATGCTATTCAAACAAGAAAAGCTATGGGATTACACTGCAATGAGATGGTTATGAAGACTTTTTGTCCGTACACATTGGCTGAAAAGAGGGCATACCTCATACTCTGAGATTGGGAGGTATAATGAGATGTGTGGATACTCGACCTTCCCTGTATAATTTGTTGGTTTACTAGGACTACACAACACAGAGCTGGCACAGGTTATGTTGTGAAAACAAAACAGGTATATCTAGATGTGGAAGCAGTCTCAGCCACCGCAGTGGCCCAGTCCTGTTATATAAAATAAATAATTGAAGAAAAGAGAGAAGTTAATGTTAGCGCACCCAAATGCATTTCTTTATAGTAAACATAGTGGTCCAATAATGCTTTTACCAAATTCAATATGGCCGGTTAGAAATTAAAACATGATTAAAGGCCAAGTGAGAAAGGGCTATTTTTTTTTCAGGGAAAATGTTTCTAAAGAGATTGTGATCATACAAGAGGTCAGCTATGCCCTGTATAAGGAGATCTATGGATCTATGTATTGGGTTAGGGTTAGGGTTCCAGCAGGATTAACAACAACTAAATGTTGTGATCCAGACGCAGTGTTTACATTTGAACCACAACTGCTAGTGGAAGTTGGGGTACAATCAGCTTTTCATCCATTAGCACTTAACAGAAAACATGGAAGAAACCAACAACAGCCAATATTGAAAAACCTTTTTATTCAAACTTTCCACTTTCCCAGGAATGAAATGAAAAAAAATACTTGGAGCCCGGTATTAGGAGGTACAAACACTGACACTCATTCAGGAAATATAGAACCAAAATATCCTCTTTAAACAAAAACAAATAAACAAAAACAACTTCCACCGCTCCTATGAAGTCAGTTAATGCTGCTGACAAATGATGTTTGAATAAAACCTCAACCATATTTCCTTTAAAATTACTACCACCACCACCACCACCACCACCACGACCACTACTACTTCTTCTTCTTCTTGTTCTTCTTGCCTCCGTCAGCCTGCTGGGAGTTAGAGTCTCCTCCTCCACTCTTCTGGGTGCGGGTCTTCAACTTGGGAATCATCTCTGCTACGTAAAACATGACATCTTTACCTGGAGAGACACACAGAACATATAAGCTCAGTTACACCTCAAGAGTCACAGCCCATGTGTACCTAGAGACAGACACATTAGGCACTCAGTACGCAGACTTACGCGAGGTGAACTTGTCTTGACAGAGGCTGCCGTCTTCCTGTTTGAGTTGAACTCTGACCCGACCTCTGAACTGTGCGTCTCTGTTCCATTCCCTGGGGTGCATGTGGTTCTGTATGCAAACATACACACTTCATATCAAACAGCAGCAAAAGGCATGTCTAGTTCTTGTGGTATGTAAGTGGAATTTAAATTAAAGAGCATGGTTCTGAAGTGCAGTAACCACTGACGACACAATTTATAGTGCACTATTTATGACGCCGTTGTTAAAGCCAATCAGGTAATCGTGATGTCACTACAGCTCGAATGAGGCTGGGGAGTTGGCCAGGGGATCTGCGGTCCATTCGGGGCAACCCCAGACATCAGTTTGTATGGAAAACCAGAGGACATGGGTGGCAGTGCTAATGGGAAAGCAGCCCATTCCACCATACAGTAACTATAAAAATAGGGATGGTGTACTAGCACATGTGAATTTGCTGAATATTGTATGGCAGTATATTTTACATATAATTGCCTTACCTCCAAAAGAACATTGAGCCCAGCTGCACTGAGTACATCTTTGATCTCAGAACAGGAAGGATTTTCTACTGCCTGTAATTACAAAAATATTAAATAAAATAGCAACAGTTCTATTTATTGCAATTAATTGTAGTCTAAATGCAGACAAAACAGTTACATTACAATCAAGTTCAGCCTTGTGAGGGTGACCTTACCTTCTCTGCCGCGATTCGTCGCCCCTCTGCGAGCGTCTTCTTACTGTTCAGGTAGACTGGATACACACAAATAAACCTGCAATCACAAGAAAATGAGCATCGCACGGTTAACCCTGCAAAATGTATTAGAAAAAAACGCACAACTGACTACAATTAGTAAACCATAGATCTCAACACGTTGTATGCGGGGAGACTCAATAGCTTGGTCCTTTGATTGGTGTGCAAAGTTATTGGTTAGAATGGATAAGGCGATCATAACCGTAGACCACATCAGAACAGGCTCTGAATAGTTGTGCTTCAATCACTTCCCATTTAATACCTATTGTTCTTTCAAATGTCTACTGTACTATTGTTCATTATTTGTTTTGACTTAGAAACGAGTTCATCGCAGTTAAAAACGGCAATGGCATAAAGGCCAACGTTAGTCAAATGTAATTTGCATTTAAATCATGGTGCAACCACCACCACCACCACCACATCTACAACTGGCCATAAGTTCTCCTGCGGCAATCATATCTAATCGACAGACGATAATGATCAAGTTTCCTTAAATTATATCATACACATTTCTGAGGTTCAAACAGCTGTTTGTCAAACCGCAAGTTTAGTCACACGTATCCTTACTGGGTTGAGGCTACATACCTAGCCTGCTCGAACCACCGATTTTAATGTAACGATCACATTACTATAGCTACGTGAATAGGCCAACGATTAGATTTTTGCCTACCTCTCCTTATCCGCGGGATTTGTAGTTAGATACGCCATATTTTATCGACAGAGTCTTTATGACCACATATATACGATTATCCAGATATATATTGTGGTAGCAGTTTCCCTGGCTGCTGTAAACCACGCAGACATATGACTTCTCGCGAGATCCGCTCGGATGGAGGACGACAACGAGAGCGCTCGATTTAAAGCACGGCATACCCCGAATGGGTGCGTCCAAGTGGTGCGGGGCCTGCAGTAAAGGAATGCTTGTAGTTGTAGAAGATAAGTTAATGATACGTCAAAACATACCCCACTGTAACTGTATTGTTTTGCTTAATGGCACGTTGAGTATTTTGCTCAAAAGTTGTTAATAATAGTAGATACCGCCTACCATCGAAGGTGATTTGTTTTTCCTGCAAATTCCAAATTTTGGAACTTTTACATTTACATTTAGGGCATTTAGCAGACGCTTTTATCCAAAGCGACTTACTTTGGAACATATAATTTTACAACTACAATTACTCCATAACTCACCATATTACGTGATTAAGGATATTTGGCAACCAAGGTACTGCTTATCGAGCTGTGTTGCAAATCTATAGTGACTGCGTCGTGATAGAATTTTAGAACGAACTATGGCGACGATTAGGTAGTATACAATTCAGATTCAGATTCAGCTTGATTGGCCAGGTTTGCGTAATAAACCAGGAATTTGACTTCGGTTAACCCTCTGCTCTCAAAGTACAACACTCAACACTTAACCTATTGTTAATATATAAAGAAAACGAAAAAACTGAAAGAACGTTCGAAATATAAATATACTGTTAAATATACAGCATAACAATAATATAATATACTAATTTGCAAAAAAGGATATACAACAATTTAAGAGGAAGAAACAATATAAGGGGAAAAAATGGTGCAATATCAGTGCAGTCAGTATATACTGTCAGAGATTTAAGATTTCAATATAAATATAAATACAGTGCAAGGCAGTTCAGCGCAATGGCAATATATTAATAAGAACAATATTGGAATTGAAAATTTGAAATATACATGAGGTAGATGCAGAACACTGTTGATAGACTTTGTTCTATCAACAAAGTTGGGGGCTATTTCTGAGACAATTAATGTATTATATCGGAAACTGTCGCTTTGACCTCACAGCCCCATTTGAGAACAGGCAGTCATTGGCATCAACAAATCCCCTCCCTTCGACAGGGCGCTAGTGTTGCCAGATTGGGCCTGATTTCCCGCCCAATCTGGCAACACTGCAGGGCGGCGCTCCGGCACAATAAACGCTAAAATCCCCGTATGTTATCACAGCTAGCTCTTTTAGCACGTCGGCTAGCCGTGTGACGCCGCTACTCTCTCCCGGACGACGCTCTGCCGCATCGGGGAACCTCGATACACTCGATCCCCGTGTGCTTATTGCTTATTTCTGTACAGTAGCAACGATCGTGGATGCATTTATAATGATATAGGTTAAATGATTGGGTCTTCATAGTTTGATCTTGTTGTGTGTTTTGTGACCGGTTTGGCGGGACTAGATCGGGCTAACAGTACGGGGAGCTAAGGCTAAGTGAATAGAAGGAAGCTAACTCTGCTAGCTTAGCAACCTACCGCGGCTGTCATGGAAGACAAATCATTTACGAAAGAATTAGACCAATGGATCGAACAGCTAAATGACTGTAAACAGTTATCGGAAAACCAAGTGAGAACACTCTGCGAAAAGGTATGTGCGAATTAACCGATTTATTTTCTGTTCAGAAATTCCCCGTATAGAAATATGGCCTGTATTGCGAAACCGAATCCGACTAATTCCTGGAAGCCTCATCAAGGCGGCTACGGGTCCATTCGGTGTAAATCAGGTTTGATAACCTGCTCGATGAACAGGTTTCAAAACTCATCCATGCTTTAATATTTAGTGGTGTCGTAGGTTTATATACAAATATATGCATTGTATGAATCACACTTTGCCCACCCATCCGTTTCGGCCCTTGGTTGCAATTGAATCGATATGTTCTATCAATTAGACGGGTCCACATTTCGGCCTACTTCTTAAGATGTGTATGTTTTAATTCGACCGATCATCAAAGTCGTGTGCACATTTCGTCCCAGATGCTCGGCACTGAATGTGTTATTACACGTTTACACTTTATACTGTAGTAGCTTTTAAAATAAAAGCTTTCCCTGATTGCATATAAAAAAACTTCTTTAGTTGCTCTATGCCTGATCAGAATATGAAAATGCATTATTGCTAATACCTGCTTGGCATGCAATTGAAATCCAAGAAGCAAACCACCCTCAGCGACGTTCGTGGTACTTGTAGTTTGCCGAAATGATAATACATTTCATGGATAAATAGGATCACAATTGACGAGGGAGTCACAGAACACTTATTGTTTTGTGTGTGTGTGTGTATTTTATATCCCGTTTTGCCATCGACCTAACCTTTTATCTAGATAGAACATCTCGGGGTTATAAAACGCAGTGTCAACATGCTATAGCAACTAGTGGATTTTAGGCAAATATTCTCACACTATTTGAATCATAATACTTACTTCAGCTGCTGAAAAGAAAATATGGCTTTCAAAATCTATATAATTTAGAGTTACAATCTTGTAGTTGTTGAACCCATTAAAAAAACCATAGTTAAGATTTATAAGGTTTCATTCTGGCGTTTGAAACACCAGTTCTGATGCGTAATGCATGTTTATAGTGTTCTCCATTTAAATTCTAAGGCAAAGGTGATGTAAATTTGAATGCATTACCGCCTACTTGCCTAACTATTTTTTCTATTCAGTTTGCTCCTAATTGTTGACATTATAAACCAGCTTTTACTTTAAAGTTGCAACAAAGTATTTTAAACCGTTTGTATAATGCAAGTTTCAAATTCGGGTTGTAGTGTATACATTTGGCTCATTAGAACAACGGGTAAAATATAATGCATAATAATGTATAGCTGGATTTAAAATAAGTGGTACGTTGAACTGCCTTGTTTTTCTTTCCTAGGCCAAGGAGATTCTGACCAAGGAGTCAAACGTCCAGGAGGTGAGACTGATAACAAACCTTCTACCATGTTTTATGGTCATTTCGAAGGATTTATAACTGACTGTTACAGTGTGCATGCAAATAAGGGCGTGGCTGTAGCAAAGATCTGAATATATCAATCTGTTTAAGACGTGATTATATATGACTGGCAATGAAGTAATCAATGCAATTTGGTCAAGGTCCCCAGAAGTCATTTAGATAAAAAGGGAGCAAAATCCTATGTTTTGAAGTCTCTGCAAACCAGTTTGTTGAAGATGCACTGTGAAAAGGTAGCACAAAGTTGATGTGAGTTCTAACAATAAGGACAACACACCCCTCCTCCTTTCTTGACCTCTCTGACCAAAACACACGTTTGAAATCTCCTGTTCTAATCAGGCTGAAACAGAACTTACACTTTAATACCAGTTCGATCAGTTGCATTCCATTATGATTCACAACGCACTTGCCCGATAAATAACACAGCTTGATGACGGCAGATTAGCCCCGAGCCTCTGACTTGCCCTTGCGGTTGGAGATATGTGATGAGTCAGCAGATCAGTTTCTTTCTATTAGGGAAGAAAGGGTAGGCGATGGTCTGGTCTGGTCTGGTCTTGGACTAGCCAAGTATCCACAGGATTTTAGGTTTCCACCTTTTGTCTTGTCAATGAGATGGCGCGATCAGGGCTGCTGACACTGGTTGCGTGTGTTGTTTTGCTGTTCTCCAGGTGAGATGCCCCGTCACAGTGTGTGGGGATGTGCACGGGCAGTTCCACGACCTCATGGAGCTGTTCAAGATCGGAGGGAAGTCTCCCGACACCAACTACCTGTTCATGGGCGACTACGTTGACAGAGGCTACTACTCCGTGGAGACGGTCACACTGCTCGTCACTTTAAAGGTAACTTGCGGGTGGTATTTGTGTGGCATGGTGATTTAGAACGAATACAAAGGGAATGCGAACGTGGGCGACGTTTGCTGCTCACTCATGTCTGATAGAGGTTGAGCCTGAACTTGTCTGATCATGGCGGGCTCGTAATGGCTCATCACTTACACCCATTTCTACTGTGTGGTTCATGAAACATTATTATCTGACATAACGGTGAGCCAAGTATTTTGATGATGGTGCAGGAATAGATAGTCATGATGATGCATCACTATATTTTTGATGGTGTACAGAAGAAAGCGCAGCTAATGAAATAGACGGTGGGTCAAATTATTGCCCATGGTTGATGCAGGAAATGATCAACTGAAGTAAATCATGAGACATGATAATTTCCTGACAACGGGAGAGTTCAGAGAAGGTCAAACCTTTTGCGCCCTCACTTGTGTCATCGTCTTGTCTTTTGTGTGTGTGCAAACTAAGCTTATCAACATGTTCCTGTATCTGTTCAACGTACCTTGTTGAGATTTTATGTTGATCTTCCATGTTACTGTGTTTAACATTTAGGGTTCTTGCAGTAGTGGCCTAGTGAGCCGTAATCAAGTGGAGGTACTCTAATTACTCTGAGCCTACTAATGGACAATCCACTTGAAACGGTTTCATCAACCAAAGTGAGGAAAGGGGAAGTTGTAATGTAATTAAGTCTTCTATTACATTGACTGCTCTCAGTTTGTTTGTAAAGAATACTAGGGGTCAGGGCCTGTTGCCATAGCAGACTTGAGGTGGCCCTATAAAGGTCTTCGACACGGCCTTTGGAATGATGCAACCATCCTTACTTTTCCTCAATCTCGTCTTGAATAACTATCCCTAGGCTAGAGGATTACCTACCTTGAGCTAGGATCCAAGTAGCCATTTCTCCAGTACTGAACTATCTGTTTTCCCCTACCCTACCAGGTGCGTTTTCAGGAGCGAATCACCATCCTGCGTGGGAACCATGAGTCGCGACAGATCACACAGGTGTATGGCTTCTACGACGAATGTCTCCGGAAGTATGGCAACGCCAATGTCTGGAAGTACTTCACAGATCTCTTTGACTACCTGCCTCTCACAGCCCTGGTAGATGGACAGGTGAGACACTTGCAGACTGCTAATATATTTGCTTAACCAATGTTGCCATCTAATGAATTTAATTCTGTTATGTAGATTAATTAAAAAAAAACATTCAAATTCTAGTTGCAGACTAAATAATGTACAATAATAATGATACTGTTCTCTAAAATGAACAACCCCTTTTTGCTTTTGTCTCCATCCCAGATCTTTTGTCTCCACGGGGGTCTTTCACCTTCCATAGACACTCTGGATCATATACGAGCCCTGGAC
The DNA here is from genome assembly GCF_026213295.1 of Gadus chalcogrammus. Lineage (NCBI taxonomy): Eukaryota > Metazoa > Chordata > Actinopteri > Gadiformes > Gadidae > Gadus > Gadus chalcogrammus. Next base: position 26,204,101 of record NC_079417.1, on the reverse strand, counting down.
CGCCTGCAAGAGGTCCCACATGAGGTTAGCACAATTCTTCATCATATTGACCCCAAGAATGTTCCAGGACTGAGGTTGGATCGTCTCAGGGGATGCTCAACTGAAAACGCTGTTCTTGACTCTGAAAGCACGTTCAAGTTTCAAAGTAGTCAAACCGGGATAGTCAGTAAGTGCCTACGTGAGCGTGCATCCGGGACCCAGACCGACTAGTTGTCCTTCATATGATCAAATCCTAATGTGCTATGGCAACAACAACTCGTGTGTGTTGGAGACGTGTACCGTCTTCGATGGATCTGCATCAAGTTATTTGGTGTGGGGAGGGGTGTTTAAGCATGAAGTGTGTCCTGGGGTGTGGGCGGGTGCCCATCTGTTTTCGTCCCATCAAGGCTCTTGTGCATCGTTGGGCTTTGTTGTAACCCTAACCCCCCAGCTGCAACTATTCCCAGTAGCCTGAGGAAACATCTACTGACCTCAGAGCTGCTTCTTGTGAGTTTAGCCTCAGTTCCCAAGCAGAGCAGGAGATATTTTAGTCCTTTAGCTTAGAGCGTCAGAGAGACCACAAGCCAAAGCAGCAGACACTGTTTGACTCAAAAGACAGTGAGCATGCAAACCCTGGGTTGTTCAGTTCATTCAGCATGAGCTAGTTGAATCTGTTTTGTGTCCAGTTCGATTTCTGTGGATAGATTCCATAAATGTTACCCACGTATTTATTTGTATTTCTCATATGCATTCTATGTCCTTCTTTTGATAAAAAAATTGTTTGTGTTTGTCCGGCAGGGTCCCATGTGTGACCTGTTGTGGTCAGATCCTGATGACCGCGGCGGTTGGGGTATCTCTCCCCGAGGCGCCGGCTACACCTTTGGCCAGGACATCTCTGAGACATTCAACCATGCCAACGGGCTCACGCTGGTGTCCCGCGCCCATCAGCTGGTCATGGAGGTAAGCCACGACCCCAGTCGCCGGTGCCTCGCGTCCTTATCAGCATCCCAGAAATGTGCTTGTAAACCCCAGCATGGGGTTGCAGGGCTTCTAATTTAAATGGGAGGATAGGGCTGCAGATTCCAGTAGTTTACCTCTTGTGGGATCATGATGGGATGGGTCATCATGGTTTTACATCTTCTTTCAGTGAGAAGTTAAAACAATAATGAAAAGCTGTCTAACTTGTATATCAAGGCAAAAGCAACAAAAGCAGACACACAAGGCATTTGCAAACTCCCATGGCTTCTAGCAAAATGCTACCCGCAGTTAAGGGCTGGGATTTGGGGGAAGCCCAATGTGAAATGGCTTGACATCTAACGAAAGGGGCATGTTCAGTCTTTTTTGGTTTTACCGGATTGAGTAGATGGATGGTGCAATTAAATTTCTTGTTGATAGTAGTTTGAGATGGTGGCTCCTGTTGAGTATTGGCCTGTTTCTCTCTTCCAGGGTTACAACTGGGGCCATGATAAGAACGTGGTGACCATCTTCAGTGCTCCAAACTACTGCTACCGCTGTGGAAACCAGGCAGCCATCATGGAACTGGATGACACTCTCAAATACTCTTTGTAAGTAGTAAACTAGTTAGAGGGACGCCAAGAGTAGCGTTTCACTGACGTGGCCGAACACAGTTCAGATGAGATCTTTGGTTACAGGGTTTTGCAGTCACTAACCCTGCTGTTCATTTTAGTCATTACTGTCTTTTCTTTTGTATCTTGATACAAAGGATGGAATTACTAGGATTTACTTTAGCCGAAGTCTCATTAAAATACACTTTATATACTAAACTGTTTCATACACGACTCTGAGAATGTAGGCTGACTGGTGCTATGTTAATGCAGAAACAGTATTAATGTGGAACAAGCAAGCCATAGTCTAATGGAGGAAGTGTAACTAATTTAAAACTAGTCTTTTCAACCAACCAATCTGAGGGAAGGAGACATGATATCTCAATCTAATGGTGCTCCTTCTCGACTTTCAGCCTGCAGTTCGACCCTGCTCCTCGCCGTGGAGAGCCCCATGTGACCAGACGCACTCCAGACTACTTCCTGTGAATGTCCAAAATCATCCCTTTCAATCACCCATCGAGCTCCACCCCGTACCGAAACATGGAGTCAGTACCAGGGAGAATAGAAACGAATGATTGGCTGAGAAACGGATGACGTAAAAGTATCTTAAAGACCCAGGGCCCCCTTGTGTTCTGAATCTGTCATGACGCTGTGCTTCAGAAAAAAAGACAAAACACACTTACGATCTGTTGAGCTATGTTGTTTTTATTTAGTTTAATACATGTTAGAAAATGATGAGATGATACAACTATCAACGTGGACCAAATGTGCCATATTCGACTCCTTTTACAACATGTACACCGTTTAAAGTTTATTTTCTTTTGTTTTGTTTAGACCAGACTTATAACCCTACCTCCCCTATTCACTCTACATCACATCCTCTCATGGCATATGTGCTTTTTTCTGTTGCAAGATGATAAAAGAAAAAAAAAGACAAAAAAAATATCCTTTTGAAACCTGATTGCTTCGAGTAGTTCAGCTGTCTGGCCAGCGCTGGTATATTACTGTAATTTGAATAAACACGACGGACGTATGAATAAAAACTTCCTGTTGACAAACGACTCGGATGTTTGTGTTGGTTTTAAAGGTCCCATGGCATGAAATTTGAAAATGAAATTTCACTGAGGTTTTCTAACATGAGTTCTCCTAGTCTGCCTACGTTCTTCAAGTAGATAGAAATAGCGTCAGGTGTAAAACGAGCTTTCATTTTGACAAAATGAAAGCTCAGACCCTCCGATTTCAAATTTGACGTCATAAGGGGCCATGTTACCTCCCCTTTCTCTGCCTTGCCCGCCCAGAGAATTTGACCCTCAAATGAGACAATGAGCTACGACCGTGCGAGCGCCACGTGTGTGTGTGTGTGAATACACACTAACACAAGTGTTGTGCACTGTTATTTGGATAACCGTTCTGCTGTTATGGCGCATAACATGTCGGGTTGTCTCTGGTATTTCCACAACGAGACTCGTAGTGGGGGATATTCCAGCCATGGTTGAGAAGGAATTCGGGGGGAAAGGAACTTTAGCTTTGACTCCCTGAAGTACATGAACCATGACATGGAGGAGAAAGGGATTGTCTCCCGCCGGAGCCCCGCTGCCAAGGCAGCACCGCCCGGTGCTCAGGCGGTGGTGCCTCGGCAGTGGGCACCGGGGCTCTGGCGGGAGACAATCGCGGGCAACAATCCTTTTCTCCTCCATGTCGCGGTTCAGTCTACTTCAGATTGATATGGAAGAACCAGAGACGTCGGAAAACCCGACGCAGTCGTTTGAGATTCAAAATATCGTCTGGAGGCGCACACAGGTTTTGACCGTGATAATATATATATTGATATCTATGTATAATATGATATTATTTAGATATAGAGCTCCAGGACTCCTGCCGGAGCACCCGGAGTATTCTAGAATATTTACAGAACACGGCCAAAAGCTGTGTGCGCCTCGCCATTACATACATCCACTGTAAAAACAAGCGCATAGATCTGTGGCCTCAAGCTGCTCAGGGCCACAACCCCACACTCCACCTTGACCCGCCTCCACAAACGGCACGTTTGTGGAAAGCTCATTGTTGGACTGGCTCGTAGTGGCTGTAATTCTGCACCAAGGCTGAATTTCTTGAACGTCTTCAAGTACTGTATTAGGGGCCCACTAACACCTATATAAAAGCATCCATAAAGTAGCATGCCATGGGACCTCAGAGCCGGCCCCCAAGAGCGCTGTAATTTCTTTATGTATATATATTTTTTTCTTTTTTTTAATGACACAAAGCAATTTACTTAACAAGAAAGGAAACATAAACATACAGCTCATATTAGCATAAGAAAACAATTGTTGAATTAAGAATTTTGACTGGTGTCTGTCTGTCCCATAGACCGTATAGGTCTGATCATGATAACCTAAAATTACCTGATTCTGACTGACCTGGCAACCCTACACATGTTAATGTATTGGTCGGTGTTGCTGAGGGGGCAACAAGCAAGGAAAATGATGTTTGATTCAGCACAGGCGCTGGTTTTGGATTGAAAGGGGATATGGGCCGAAATGAAAGCAGATTTTTTAGGCTTTAAGACTGTTTTTTTGTTTTGTTTTTTATCTATTTGCTTATATATTATTCATTTATTTATTATTCATAGCATTTTCTTCCTTGTTAATTGTTTTGTTGATTTCTTGGGATTTGAAAGTCATAATAATTCAGGCTTGATCTAGAAATTGAAGTGAAGGAAGTAGAGGAGACAATAAGATAGATGATGTTGTAGAGAATGAGACAATCATTACTGTATCTTTCTTTCAATTATTACAAATTCGTTTTATGCATATATTTTACTCTTGAAACTTGCTTTTGCACTTTTGGCTAATTTAACTGAAAGTTATAATAGTGGTGCAGTGTTTTTGTTGTGGAATATATTATTATCTTGATGACTTCTAAATAATAAATACAAATACAAACACAAATAAAAAATACAAATTTCAACTTTAACCTCTTTTAAATGTGAATGGAAAAAGCAGTTCAAAGGGATAAGACTCCAACCACTTTATTGAGGAGGATTTAATACTAAAAGTTGTAAGCCGCCTAGTGGACAAAACAGTTATTGCTGTTTTAAAATGTACAAGGCATTCAGAGAGTAAAGTAAAAGTAGAAATGTGGTACGTGTGCAAGCTTTACTTTGACTGTTTCAGTGAGTATACTTAATAAGTAGTAAAATAATTGCAATAAATCATGTTCAAAGAGGTACGGATAAAAATCGTAAGGGTTATGAATGCATACAGTTGCTTGTTCTCTGTGGCAAAACGACTCCATCAACCGCAAAGCAGGGCCCCAAAATAGTGTGGCAAAGTCACACTCCTTCCGGTAGATCCCTTGGGACCTATGAGATCGAAAAATATGAATCGGTTAATGGAGAGAAAGTAATTATTTTCTGGTCCCAGTCGAAGAGCTGTAGTTCACAAAGCGGCCTCACACAAAACCTAACATTATCAAACTTCTTCATGGAATTTTTTAGTTTTCTTTGCATGAAAAATTATCATTTAAATCCACAAATAACATTTGTGTAATCGGGGTAAAATATAGAGACTGAGACCAGAAGATAATGATTTTCTCTCCATTGAAACCCATTCATTTTTTTCGATCTCATAGGTCCCATGGGATCTACCGGAAAGGGCGTGACTTTGCCACTATGATCCTGCTTAGGGCCCCCAGGAGTACAGGGCCGACCCTGGGACCTATAATTGAAGAACACACAGAGGAACCCAATACGGACAGCGGGAGGCTTAATAGGGGCTGGTTATATACAGCGGAAGAATAAGGCAAAGAAGCAGCTTTTTTATCTATATATATTGTAGCCTATAATTTCATTTTAACCTTGTGTTGAAATGACTCCATATTGAGTAATCGATTGAGTATCCAGTGGAAAAAGATCGAATTTGCTGTATTTTTTATTGTAGCTGTACCTGGGGCACAGTATTGATTATTTGTGGATCCTTACTGCACATAACGTATGGGTATTTGAACGTGGATGAAGGCCGCATTCAGCATATAGTTAAGTATTATAAAGTCAACGGGCTTTTGTTTAAGCCAGTAATTTTGTAGTCCTTCATTTAAAACCGGCACATCGCGAGATTTGGTGGTAATCGCGCCGAACAGCGCCCATGTTGTGATTATGGCAAACCTCCATGGATGTTGGCCTACCATGGAATCATCATTATAAACAACTACTAGCATGTAAGTACCTATTATACAATACAGGCCCGAATAACTGAACCCGTCAACCACCTCTGTTGATAAAACCTTTGAGTCCAACTCGCCTACGAAGGTATTTTCCCTACTACATTGTGGCGAACGGTAAATTCACATTTAGGGCGTTTAGCCGACGTTTTCATCCTAAAGGACTTACAATGAGCACATTTGTCAGACATAAGTGATCACTGATAATATAAATCCTGAAATGGTGACAAGGGAGCTGTGTATTTTTGCTTTAAGACCGCCGGGCACGAGAAGGGGAAAGAAGGCAGCGTTTTCAAACTATTCTTTATTGTAAGGATAATTCCTTCTAAAACAGCACTGCACATAGCGGCAATGCTCAAGTCAAAGGAAATGATTACCTCTCACGTTGTGACATCGGTTTTTTGTAGCATCATGAAGAAAATACAAGGATTCTCTGTGTCATCCTGACACAAAGTGTTCCATATGGAGGATGTGGTTTTACATTACAAGCCTGCCGACGCAGGTCAACTGAGCAGCCTGATATGGCGGACAGAGACTGCGCTGGAGCCATTTCTCTGCCGGGTCTTGCCAACCTTTACACCCTGGTTTCCATCCACTAGTGACCGGCTGTTACCCATCCGACCCTCAAAACCAGCTCCAACAGCCCATGGTTAGTGTGTTTGATCTACACATCATTGTAGTACTTGTACATCTTTGTTAGGGAGACTTTTACTGCCATTTTTCTTCTCAGCCCTTGCTTTAAATGTTTAACTCTGTTTTGATTCTAGCCATCACCAGGAAGACCCAAGAAGACAACCAAACCCACCAGAACTCAAAAAACCTGACAAGCAGAGAAGGTTCTGGTGACTCTACCTCAAGCTCTCTCCCAGACAGATTAAAGTCAGATAAAAGGGTGTATACGACTGATCATCCAGTATACAATAACAAACAAGACATTCAATCACAGATACCAGTAAACAGACTGCATGAGACCGACCAACAACAGAAGCCCACATTTGCGGTTGTCATCAGTGACGCCGGGCCTGAAAATCAAACAGTTTTCTCCTGCAGCAACATAACCCGAAGCACTAGACCGTCTCAAGGGAAACTAGGGAAATCCAATAATGTCTCGTACATTCCAAAACCCCCCCACTCTCCTCTTCCTCCCCTTGCAACTGTCAGCCAGCCGAGCCCACCCAACCACACTTCACCAGACAGGGCTAGGCCGCCACCAGAAAAGAGGACACAGAAACCCTTGAGTGGACCACACATCCGAGACGGGGCTGTCAAAAGGTCCTGGAGCGTTGTGGCACATCACAGGCTTCCACTGCGGAGTACCTCATGCCTGTCCAAACCCTTTCTCAAGACGGTGATCCGGCATGGGCTGCACCTGCAGCAGAGGGCCCGCTGGGTCCTCGGACAACACAACTTTGGGTCCGCTGGCGACATGGAGCAGGTCAGCCACTATTACAGGCTTCTAGGAGGAAGATACCAGCTGATGATGATAGGGGAATGTGTGAGTGAGTGGTGGTGACTTGTTGGATTAGGTGAAGTCTATGTCTCAGAATATAGCGGCTATTCTGAGACATAGACTTCACCTAACTCTACAAGTTACCACTAGCAGTTGTAAAAAAGATGAGGCTATAATATAGCCTCATCTTTTTTACAACTGGTGGTTTTCAAACGTTAATGTTGGTATAAGATTTTAACACAAGTGTATGTATACAATATAATGCAATTCTTCAAAAATATTTATATTATTTAGTTTATTTTGGTTCTTTGGATGTGTATGAAAGAAATTATTTTAATTTCTCAATAGAGCGTAATCAGATGATGTTAAGCTGCTAGCAACACAGAGACCCCTCTAATCAATACTTCCTGTTCTGTGGTTGAAAGGTGTGGCGGCAGCTAAACCGCTCCATCAAGAGGTCCAGTCTGCCAACATGTAACGCCAACATCCAGAGGGAGCAGAGGCAGATCTGGGTCTTCTGTGATGTTCTCTACTCTGAGCACGTCGGGAAACACCTGAAAGAGGAGCTGGCTCTCTCTGGACAGATCACCCTCTCTGTGCCCAAACTGGGCAACATCCTCACCTTATAGTTCTCTGCACTATGGACTTTCAACCTGTAACCAATGCAGACCCTTATGTCTGGACAGAAACCTTCTTACGCCTTGTTCACACTACCTCCGTCCGTTGACGGATCTCATTGACTTTGCATGGGGTGCTCGTGAAATGCATTGTTGGTCCGTCCGTCCATTCGGCTCTGTGGCCAGCCTGCGTCAAAAAGTTGAGAAGTGTTCCGTTACATTTTTTTAAAGAAATGTGGAATTATAGGATTGTTCTTAGTCACCTGTTGTTGGTGTCATCTTTTGTATTTATATCCACACATCGGCTTTGTAGCGAGAAGCGATTTGATTGGCTGCAATATGCATCTGCAGAGACTAGTCCCCTATACGTCAGACACGCCCTCAGTCATCCGTTGACGGACGCATGTAGTGTGAAAAAGGCGTGAATCAAAAAGTTTAGAATTTTTCAACTTTTCAGGCAGCAACGGATCCGTCGGCCAATCAGACTGCGTTCTGCAAATATACGCAAGGACACTGTCCAATAAAATACAACCCGGAAGAACACATGGATACGTCAACAAGCCCCCATCCGTCGACGTACGCATGTAGTGTGAACAAGGAGTCACAGATGTGGTGGGATGCAGCAGAGACTGAATCAATAAACATTCCCAGTTATCCTATGTTAAGACAGAATGTGAAGCATTTATAAATAATTTGCCTTCAGGGGAACATCACATTTATTAAACAAAGATTTATTTTTGCAATGGCTGGTTTGTTTGTCTGTCAGTCATCTGAAAATCACATGATGTCGGAGGAACCCGGGAGCCCCCCCCCACACACCAAGACTGTAACAACAGGCCTTTTTCAAAGCGGCCCTTGAATGAGAGGGCGAGGATGAATGAATACAGTACAATGGCGTGTCAGTGCGCGTACCCCCACTCTTTTGTTTCTGTGAGGCACAGGCCTCTGCACTCCCCCTCTGACAGCTCCATAGATTTATAGGGCATTAGGGGAGAGAAAAAGAAACTAGGTTACCGGATGTGACGTCGCGATCGAGGCGTCCTGCCGTGTTACCAGATTTGGTCAGATTTCCCGGACAATCTGGCAACACTGCAGCCAGTGTTAAAATATGATAAATGGGAGCCTCCAGGCAAGTGCATTGTTGAGGAAATTCATCTCTGAAATCGAAACTGCAAAAAAATCATCCTGCCGAAAAGCAAGAACGTCTGGGCTCCTGAACGTCACGTCAGTGCGCTACAGCCAGTATTGCCAGGTTGGGGGGGAAATCTGTCCCAATCTGGCAACACTGGCTGCAGTCCCTGCCCCGTTGTAATTTATTAGACCAGACGGCTAAGCCACGAGTCTCTACGCGTTGAAGATATTCGATTCGTTAAAGGAAATTAAAAAAAAGGAAGGCGAATGTTTCTGATTTAATTACTGTTCGTCGTCGTCATGGCGTTAGTTTGTCGCTAGGCTGAAGATCTGAACTCTCTACTAATAAGGTGAGATTATAGCGTTTCGGATGAGCTACATGGCTAGCATCGGTATGCATTGTCGTTTCCCGTTTCCTGGGGCCATTTGCTGTGTGTGCGTTTGTGTATGCGCGTGCGTGTGTGTGTGTGTACGTGCTAGTGAGTATGTATGCGTGTACGTGCTAGTGAGTATGTATGTGCATCTCTGCATAGCGTTTCAGGACGACATGCATATCACTATTTTGAGGCGGTTAACATGTTTGTTTTGTTCTGTAAACGCACAGATGAAAGCATTGTATAGTAAAATCATAGGAGCAATAGTAATCTTTGGTGTTGCAATTGTACAATGATCGAATTCAACATGCTGATATTGTACTATTTTGTGTTCTGTTTTGCAGGTGTATCTGACATCACGCAGATGTGGCCCTTATCTCTAATGAGACTATTGTATATGAAAGCTCGGAGTGGTTTGATTGACAGGCTGCCTCCTGGTTTAGAGGGATGACGGTGAGATCCGAAATGGAGACAGGAGAGACGGAGCCCTTTAAAAGCCATGATCAGTTAGTTTAGAAACTCCAAACTTCTTCTACACACCTCAGGCAAAAGAGAAACCTATATTTTGAATAAAACAAACGTGTTTTTGTATTGTATAGTGTACCCCGCGATAAGCTACTTACACAAACAGCAGGATGAGTTCTGAAGGCTTTCAGTACCGAGCACTTTACGACTATAAGAAGGAGCGGGAGGAGGACATTGAGCTCCGCGTTGGGGACATGCTGGTGGTCAGTAAGGGGGCCCTCCTGGCCCTGGGGTGCCCCGTTGGCACTGAAGAGAGGCCCTCTGAGATCGGCTGGCTGCCAGGGTTCAACGAGACTACACAGGTAGGCCCAGATCAATGGTACACTTTAGTGGTCTTTTGAGTGCCAAGTGTATTTTGGATTTGTGAAACGAGACATCCCCTGATCTTGCAAGTTAGACATTATAATTTTTCTCCTCTGAGTAAACTTTTGTGCTCATACTTTAAGATAGAGCCTGGGACATATTGAAATTGAAATTATGCTAACATGGCAAAATGTTCGTTTTTAGAAGGCCTATAGTATGAGTTGGGTTGTTTGACTCTGAGTCAATGTTTGTGAGTTTGAACACAATTTTCAACAGTCTACAGGGAGGCTGTGGACAAGGTGCATAACCTCTACCGGCTCATTGATGATGCCTTTCTAAACGTCCCTGTCAGTCGCATGTTAAAAAATAAAAAGGCTCTGCTTAATAGTCTAGCATGGCCTCAAGTCTGTAGTCTGCATTTACTATAGTATAGATGGCACAGCAAAATCATAGTACATTTTGTCCCAAGTTTAAATTAAAAAGCCTTAAACAGAGTACAGGACAACGGATAACTGTTTGTAGTTCAGTTTTTCAAAACAGGATCCTCTTATTTTTGTTCTCTATATACTGCTTGAATCATGAACTCATGGCTTTGTATAGCCCTTGTGTAACTCGTGTGTCATTTCCCCAGACTAGTGCCATACATGCGTACACTTTTCCTGATAATGTTAAGCTATAAATTGACATTGTCATATATTGGTATTGGTATCCTGATATGGGTCTTGTACATTTTATTACCAATGAACAACTGTCGTATGATTGATTTGTGTTGTATCAATTAAACAATAATACAGCTAATACCAAATTAAGCAATATTATAATAAATTCCACATTGTTGGGTGATTATTTTTTTCTCAAATGTATCTGTTGACCAATAGGAGAAGGGAGATTTCCCGGGAACCTATGTGGCCTTTGTAGGCAGGAAGAGAATGTCCCCACCCACTCCCAAGCCCCGCCCACCCAGACCGCCCTCTGCTGCTTCGTCCAGGGGGGACTCGGAATGTGAGGGTGAGGAGCCCACCTGTCCTTCTCACTAACCATCTCGAGTTCTTTAGAGATACCAGAGAATGTTACTCCTACCATAGCCTGGAATGTAGGTAGCTATAGAGTACACCGACTTAACTCATGTTTGACCGAAGTGAAACAGAACCTCCAGATGATTGTTTACTTGACGTTAGTCTGTATGCAGCTTGTATGAATCAGTTCCCGAAAGCTGTTTCCTCATTGCCACACACGCATCACGCACACGCACTCCACATAATTTCCCAGCTGGTGATGTTGTGCTCACTAAGAACCCCAGCTCTGAGAAAATAGGAAGGAAGTTAGATTGTCAGATTTGCATTTAAACCAGGCAAGCAAAGATATTGATATTATCAAGATGGTAACTGGATTTCTGTGTGTTTCTGCATCTTGTGTGTTTGTGTGAAGTGGGCTGTGTGTTACCAGACCTGCCAGACCAGTTCAGTCCTCCAGAAACGGCCCCTCTGCTCCTCAGCAAACTCATGGACGCCCTTGAGAGTAAAGGTACCACTTGGCCCTCTGCACCACCAGGGCCTACAGCTGCCCAGTTCACTAGGCCCTGTACAGGGAGCAGTGTCTTCCCATGTCAACGCTGTGTGATGCTTTGTTTTGAGTCTGTTAAGTTTGTTACTTAGCGGTCTGCCATGGTGGAGGTGATAAACAAAGCCGAGCATTTCTTTATGACTTACATTGAGACAAAACAGAACATTCATAAGCCTATTATTGAATGCATCTCATAAACTAGGGATGCACCGACTCAAACTTTCTCAGACCACTCAAATACTTTCATTTGAGTACTTGCCGATACTGAGTACCGTTATGAGTACTTTGTAATAGATTTTTTCTCTACATTTATTTTAGTAACTTTGTTAAAATGGTATAGATTACTATGTTGACTATCACAAATTACCATGTGAATAACGTCACGTTGAGTAAAGTGGTATTGGGTGTTCGTATCTGTATCAGTATCAGGGTCCGTGTACTGATAACGGTATCGATGCATCCCTATCATAAGCATTATAAGGATCTGGGGCCTGATCACCCTTCAACAACCATACTCTGCCATGCGTATTTCGCTTGAGGAAACCATAAAGAGACCCTCTTCATTATCTCCTGGGTGCTTGTTGCAGGTGTGGAGAGCCCCGGTCTGTACCAGAGCTTCACCGGAGGCAGTCTGGACACCAAGCAGCTGGCTGAAACAGGTGAGGCTGGCGCTTTGAACAGGATGAAAACGACTGCAGATCCTAACTAGATACCAGGCTAACTTGGGAGCTACACTGAGCATGAGGGCGTGGTCTTCCATTTCTTTTGGACCTGCTCCACTTGACGCGTCGCAATCGGGCGTGAAGAGCGACTAGGAGTCTGCGTCATTGTTGTGTCAACAAACAAGTGGATTGTGCAGACAGTACATGTTTAGTCATTTAAAAGGCCAATCTGATTGACACCTGTCTCACCTGTAGCTCCACCTGAAGGCCTTACAAATAGTCCTCCAAATGGCCTTTCTGTTTCTCTTTCTAACCCTTCTGGGCCTGATAACGCCATGCCGCGTAGCCTTCTTTTAAACAGAGAGAACGCTCTCTCTCACTCTGGAATCAATGAGAGCTGCTACACTAAGCCTCTCTGACACGCAGGGAAATGCTAAAATGATATTGAAGTCTCTTTTTAAGCTGGTCGCCCATCCCTCTATGAATTGTTTTCAAGGAGGGAACATGTGTTTAGGTCAATACATTAAATAATGTATCGATCAGTAGTTGATGTTGCCCATTACAGGGGGAAAAAAGCATGTTACTCCGTAAATATCTTCATATTATGCATTTCTGCATACGATTGCATTATGGTCCACCTACACCATTTCAATTACGCATTTAATCACCTAGAGACAATTGGCTATGGTTTCAGAACACATGCCTCTTTATGACCAAATGGTAAATTATGGACCGGCTTGTTTTTCGAGCAACGGAAATCTAAGGGTGAGTTTGTTTTCAGACCCTGAGCAATTGGAGGTGGCATCTCTCTGTGACGGGGTGGTGCGGTTCTTTCAGGAGCTCCCGGGGCCTGTGGTCCCCCCGGCCTTGCAGATGGAGATGGTCAACGCTGTGAAAGGTCAGCACCGGTCAAGGCCGTTGAGAAACGCCTCGGAAATACATTTAGCAGATTGAATCATTTAGTTTGGAGTGTTACAAAATGTGTGCTGCTGTTGGTTTTGACCCTGCACCCCTCCGTTTTGTAGAGGTGAAGGAGTTGGAGGACTGTGCCCAGGTGCTGCGAGGGGTGACCAGCTCCCCGGCCTGTCCCGCCCAGCACGGACTCACCCTCCTCAGCCTGGTGCGTCACCTTGCCAGGCTGTGTCTCCAGAGCGCCAGGAACCAGCTCAGCCCCAGAAGCCTGGCGGAGGGCTTCAGCCCCCTGCTGTTCAGGACCTCCTCCGCCGCTACTTGGTCAGTCACACACTCAGGCACGCATTCACACACATGCGCACACATCCGCACATACACACACACCCATCCATCCATACACATCGATCCGCGCACACACACACATATCCACAAGCACCCATCCGCATGCACTCACATGCACGCAATTACATCTGCTCGCACAAATATATACACACCAGAGTTCCCGGTAATAACCGGTCTTTGACCAGAAAAAAATGAGGAGGACCGAAAATTCTAAATGTCTTCAGTCAGAATGACCGATTGGAAATAAGGCCCTGTCCACATGGAACGGAAACGGGCGAAAACGATCCGGTTTCGTTTTATGCGGAATATTCAAGGCGCTGGTTCTCCACAGAAAAAAGTGGAGTGCATCAACCCTGCGCGCATACAGCATGCGCGCTGAATGCAAACATTCAGTCACGAGGAAATTCAACCTTTTAAATTGAGCAGAAATACTTTTGAATGTGTTCATTTGAATTGTGTTTAAATATGCTACAGTGGTCATTTGTTTAGGCAATTCATGTAAAACAATGAGGGTTTTGATTGTAGCGTAGCCTGTGTGATAAAATAAATAAGTTGTTACATTTCGTGCACGCGCTCAAATTGATCACTATAGACTACCGTAGGTTTATGAACTAAACGGCGGCAAGCAAGAGAAAGCCGGCGGCAAGCTTTGCGGAGTACCGGTATTAACAACCATGGCGAATCAAAATATGATCACACACTACTGATCACACACTACTTCAAACCAAGTAGCAGCAGCGGCAGGTCTGACGTCACACACACACACCTCCATCTGTGTCAGAAGAGGCGGCTGATGCTGTGCCCGTGGCTCCAGCAGAAAAGAGGAGAAAAACGCGGGCCTTCAGGCCGGACTGGAAAGAGAAGTTCCCCTGGGTGAGGTGCGATATTGTGGAGGATGAGGAGAGGCTGTTTTGCGCTCAGTGTGTAAAATCAGGGAGGAAGAATGGCTTCACTCGGGGGTCCACAAATATGCGATTCTCAAGTTTAACAGAGCACCGTCAGTACAATGATCACATTTCGGCTGCAAACCTAAAACAAAAAATAGGAGCCAGTGATTTCATCGGGACCATAATTGACGAGACAGTCAACATAACGGTTGGCAAAGTTGATCCTGTATGTAGAATTGGAGTGGAAGAGTGGAGACGTGCTTTGTGGGAAACTACGACGTACACTCCGGGACGGCACAGCGTATTTTCGATAAAGTAATCGGACTGGGCTCGGATGGAGCCAGCGTAATGATGGGGAGGCATGCTGGAGTTGGCGCTGTCCTGAAAAAAGAGTGTTTTCCATCCAGGTGCACTGTGTTGCCCATCGTACTGCACTGGCCGCGATAGACGCCGCTAAAGCTGTGGACCGGGTAGGAGCCTACAAGCGCACAATTTCCGCTGTGTACTCCTTCTACAAACACTCAGCTAGCAGGACCAATCGCCTCAATCGTCAACTAACAGCAACTCTGAGCGAAGAGGACATGACGAGTCTGAAGCAGCCATGCGCTGTCCGCTGGCTGTCATTGCATAGGGCAGTGGAGAGTATTAAAAATAACTGGCCTGCCTTGGTGATGGAGCTAAATGAAGAAGCTGTGGGAGGAAATGCCCAAGCCCAAGGCATCCTGGGACAAATCCAGCCAAATATCGCCTTGACACACACACTGGCTGATGTTCTCCCCGTGATGACCAAACTGAATTTGGTTTTCCAGATAGATGATGTGAATCTGGCCACAATCCGACCAATGGTTCAAGCATCCGTCTCGGCCCTCACACAGCTACGAGATGCACCCGGTCCAGAAGAACAGAGGTACCAAACAGACTCCCAAGAAGGCATGTACAAAGGCATTCAAGTGACCCATGCAGGCGACCGGTCCGTTCAAGCCCTCAAAAATGCCCAAACAAGCTACATTCAACACCTGATCGATGCTTTACACGGCCGTTTCCCTGACGATTCCCTGGATCTGCTTTACTGCTTCGACGTCCTTCTTAATCCCTCCTGATACCCACAGACAGCTGGTAAGTAGGCTAGCCTATTTGATTACGTATGGTGTAAAACATATAGCCTTTGTTAAATAGAATATTATTTTTAAATAACCAATGCTCGCATATTCTGATCAATAATAATAATAGAACCAATAGAATTTAATAGGCATAGGCCTACTACTAATAATACAGGCCTAACAATAGCCTAATAATAAGAGCCATAATGCAAACTATAAGGGCACTCGAGAGCTATAGGCCTACCTCCGCTAAATTCTTGTCTGATGCGCAAATGTAAAAATCGTCCGTGTTGCCATAATAGGCTGCTGACAGACAATAAGGAATAGCGAGACAGTAGGCTAATGTAGGCCTAACAAAACTGATTTGTACAGTGTTACATGAACGTTGGAGACACAGGAATAACCAAGGAATAATTAGTTTATATTTAGTTTAAAGTTGTTTATTTGCTTTTCTTTAAAAATAAATAAACACAGACTGATTGTCCCTAGGTTCTCTCAGCACTTCGGGAGCATGCAGAACCAGCCATCCAAACCATGCTGGGTCATTTTGGCCAAGAAATTGCCAGCGAGGACGAGTCGGCAACAGCCACCACATTCATCGATGCCGCAAGCGCGCAGCGAGATGCCATCCCAATGATGACAGCCCTCCGCAGTTACGGGGGCTTGCATTTTTCAACGGCCTGCGAGATGCTCATAAGAGATTAAGCTGAAATCTTCCCAGAGTTGGTCAAACTGGCAAAGATAGCCTGTGTTATCCCCATCTCCATTGTGCCAGTGGAGAGAGGCTTCTCCCTGCAGAACCGCATAAAGACTGCTCAGCGAAGCCGCCTTGGGGAAGGAAGAGTCACGAGGCTTATGCGCATTGCAAGCAGCAGAGACACTCTCGATACATTTGACTTTAATTCAGCAGCTGCCAAATATCGAAAGAAGTAAAAAATCGTTTTAATTTATTTTATGCTGTAGGCCTAGTTGAAGTCGCGGCCGGCAATTCACTGTTGTAGCCTTATCCACTTTAAAATACTGCTGTTTTTTGTTACACTGTAGTTTAATGATTTTAATTTAATTATTTTCATTACAGTCTGCATTTTATAATGTTACGCGCCAGTTTTTTTTACTGTAGGTAGCCTGCTTTGTGTTGTTTTAGGCTATTATTATTTATGCCTTGCCTTGCATTATAGACCTAAATAATTTTTGTTTGTCTGCACTTTAAAATGCAATGTTTAATTGTTCTGACCTCCACCTGCCAACCTTTTAATTAAAAACACCAGGCTTTAGATCGCCATTCCTTGATTATATTATTCTTTATAGCCTGCCTATCAATTTTTTTAAGTGCAATAAACACAGACAATATCCGACAGATTTTTTTTCCAATTTGACCTGTAAAATGAAACCTTCCAGGTCACATGACCGGCACCAATTTCTTCTAGCGGAAACACTGATACACACGCTCACACACATCCGCACGCAAGCACACATGCACGCACGCACACACACATCCTCACGCACGGGCAGTTCTCTCGAAACCTATTAATGGATTGTTGGTGTAAATTGCCGTGACCTCCACTGTCTGGCCACACACACTTTGATTGTGGTATAAATTGTCTGTCCTCAGCTCTGAGGCTCCGGACGCGCTGGTCCAGGCTCTTGAGGTCCTGATCACCAGCGAACTCAACATGAACCAAGCAGCTCCAGGTAGTCTTCTCTTCCTATACGGCTGTCTTCGTGTGTTTCTACCTTTCCATGTATTGTCTTTCCTCCCTTCACTTGCACAAAAGAAAATTAAATCTAAGTAAAATAATAAGTCGTGTTAGGTCAATTGAATTTGCATAGTACCTAATAACATTTGCATAGTATCAAAGGGCCTAGGCCTAGGGTGAGGAAAAACTCTTAACGCTAACTAAATATCATGGAAGAAAAAAATATATATATATTGGAGGAGCGCTATGACCGCTGTCACTCAGGGGCACGAAGCCACCGGCACCATGACATCACTGTCATGGAGCCTGAGAGGTGCAACGCTAGTGGTGGGTGTGCTGTCTCGGTGACATCATCGCCTGTGTGGTATTGGCTGGGATAGCGCTGATGTCACACATCTCCGGGCGGCTGGGCAATGAGATGGATTTCTTCCAGCAGGAGAGCAGAGGAAGTGAGGCTAGGTATAGGAGGAGGCTAGTGTGGTGGTGTGGGGATATCCTCTGGAGCCAGTAGATTAGAGCAGCATGGTATTTCTAGGTGATTCTTGGTATTTTTAAATATTTCAACAGATTGTAAATCATATGGGTTTTAGCTCCATGCAAGACGGCAGTAACACGGAAGGGAAGCAAAGAGGGACAGAAACTGCCAAAACTGTAGACTACTATGTCTTCCGACATTACCATGGCGATCTGTATGATATGTGAATGATATGGGGCTGAAGAGGCAGATGATGGATAAGGACAGAGCTGGCAGAGTGATGTGACGCTATGGAGCCCAGGGCAGAGGAGGAGGAGGAAGGGGTTATGGTCGTGAGGACAGAGGCGTGTGGAGGAAGAGGCACGAATCTGTGCTGTTTAAACATGCAGCGCTCAGGTAGGAGGGCTCTGCTTCCCAACTACCTATCTGACAAGATGGCCAACATTGTGATGAATTTTGTCTGTGATGTGGCTGAGAAGAGCTGAAAATTATTCACGTTTGTTTGTTGTCTTTCTTTCAATCTACGATTTAATTTATGTGAAAGTGGTATAAGGGTGGTATTGCTTTTTTATTTAATATAAGCGTTGGCATTACAGTTTTCAGAAAAGATGGGTCTTATTTTCAATGTGGTGGTGAATATAGGGAGACCGGTAATGCCCATATGTTACACTGCAGAGCGTCCGTCGTGTCATAAACCATATTGGCTGACATGCTGGCCTTCTCTCCCCCTCAGCCCTGCCGCCCAAACCAGCAAAGCCGCTGACCCCAGTCCCCAGCATCTTCAACAACAGCACGGCCCTCCAGGACTCAGAGTGGTACTGGGGGGACATCTCCAGGTAGCGCACGCACACACCTCAATGCCCACACGTCAACGCACACATCCACTCGCCCACCCATATCTGCAGGCTTGCATACACGCACATCCGCACCCACACGCATGTCCAGAAACATAAATTTGCACATCCGCACCCACACGCACGTCCACAAACATCAACACACACACAAATTCTCTTGAGTGGTTCTGGGGGGACATCTCCAGGTAGCGCATGCAAACACGGCAATGTAGATTGGCAGGCATACAGTATCAGTCTCGCTTTATTCATGTAACCTCAGACAATGCTACAGCTAAGGCCTAGCTACTATCTAGTCATCTTTTGATCACCTCTCCCTATTTCCTGTTTAATTGGCAGCATAAAAAAAAAAAAAGAATGTGAAAAAAGAAAACATTGGTTTAGGGCTGGGCGATATGGACCAAAAGTCATATCTCCAAGCAGAATATCGATATAAGATAAATATAAATATTTGTTGATTGACGCAATAACATAGTTGCCGTTGCCATGCTCCAACTCGTCATTCTACATCGGTGGTGCCGCTGTGCTCTCATTTCCAGCCTGCCTGCGTCGCTGTGCTCGTTAACCTGCCTTGCTGATGTGGGGGGGGGGGGGGGGGAGTTACCGTGGAGTTACCGTGGAGTTACCGTGGAGTTACCGTTATTACTAAAGCCTGCCTACCTACCGTTTGGATTTACCGTTAGTATTCCTACCGTTCGGAATTGAATACAGTTTCAGGGGTTAATCTAAACCGGGAAAGAGGGGCGCTGCGCCTCCTTGTTTCAACCCAGCGCCTCCTTGTCGAAAATTTTAAATGACTTAAAATCTCCCGGAATGGAGAGCGAGCAAGCAAGACCGCGCACAGGAGACAGACGTGCTCCTAACCGCGTTCGCATCTGTGTAGCGAGCGCGCAGCGCAACAGAGAGGGATCTAGAAACTGTGCATGAGGCAGTGTGCACGTGAGCCTCAGGCGCCTCCTGATTGGCCTGGATCGGTAAGTCAACCAATCAGTTTACAGTGTAGGCAGGCTTTTATCTCTTCTCCCGAACCAAATTTATCAGTTCAGTGAATCTGAGAGTGTCTGAGAAGAAAGAAAATATAGCGTTTGGTGACTTAGTTTACAGTGTTTTAAAATACTAATTTAAATAATAAAGAAAGTGTTCTTCCAGCAGGTTCCCGAAGTACGTGTTTTTTTTTCTATATACATGATTACTGTATGTAATGTTCTGCATCTATGGTAACTTAGCCATTTTGAGTAATTTGGCCTTACTATACGAGTCAACATACTGGTCCTTCACAAGCCTCAGAATGATCCATTTCTACCTCAAATTTTCAAAAGCTCCGCACAATTTTTTCTAGAAAAAACCCTGCAGTTTGATGGTTGAATAAACCGTGGACTAGCCACTGCCTCCGCCTCGTATTTGAGAACATTATAATATATAATATCACGACCAAAAGCTGTGTGCGCCTCCGGAATATTTTTAATCTTATTATATATTAAAGAGCACCTATTATGCTTTTTCGACTTTTATGACCCATAAACGTTGTTATAATGATTTATAGTCATGTTTAACCATACTAAAGTGTGAAATAATGACGTACAATACATGCATTTAGACGTTCTTTAATAATAATTAGATTATTAATTAGTGGTGGGGTGTTAAAGGCTGCTTAACGCAAAACTTTTATCGCGCGATAAAAAAAATATCGCCGTTAATCTATTTTCAAACACTTCCTTGTTCGGACCCATCGCGTGACTGAACTAACCAATCAGAAGCTAGAATTTAGACTGAGGTAAACGTGAGGGAATCAGAGAGGCAGATTTAACAGAATATCCTGACTGTGTTAAATATGTAAACATGTAAATATGTAATAATTGTGTAACATAAATATGTAAATGATTAACTGACTAAAAATTGTAGGTACATTTCTAGCAAATTAACTCCAATATAAATTATATTAATTTATTCTACAACTTTCAAATATTTAACTTCTAAACCTTACATTATTATGGATTATTACACGGCTCTTCTCAATGCTGTAGACTGCTCCATTCACTTGCATGGGCACTTCACAACTTCCGGCAGTGAATTATATTTGATAAATCACCATTGACCAGAATAATTGACCGCTGTCAAGGTAAACAAACAGATTTTGCTGTTTGCCATTTTAATCTAGATTAATCTAGGAATTAATCTAGATAAAAAAATTGTATCTATGCCTACCACTGTTATTAATACATTCCACCGTCGGAGAAGCAGACCGTCGGGTTCAGGGCTCCAGACTGCGACCAGAATTTGAGTGTGTGCGACCGAATTTTCCATCTGGTCGCGCACGTGCGACCAGTAAATTTGCCCTTTTTTTACACGTTAAACGTGGAAGGGGCGCGTCAATGAATCCGGAATCTTTAGCTGGCCAATGAGTGTAAGGGTGCACTCACATTAGGCCATCTGGCCGTGGCCGTTGGCCGTTTTCACACCTAACCGTGCTCAACTGGCCCCATTGTTCTCTGGCCTGCATTCACACTAGGCCATCTGGCCGTGGCCGTGTGGCCTGGCCTCGGTAGGCTCTTGTACATACGTCATCACGTCGTAACACGTCATCACCAAGCGTCCGCTGCATGGACAATAATAAAGTCTGCCTCAAGTCAGAGTTTTAACAACAATGGACAACAACACAGAGAACACAGTTCGCACTTAGACAGACACTCGACTTCTCTATGGGACCAACGTGAACCAACAGTTGAACCGCTTGACGACATGTTTACCGTTTAATGGGAAAGAAGGTTCGTCGCCTTTATTATGTCCATGGTCGTCGCATGGACTATACGTCATCCAGCTCAGGTTGCGTAGCCGTGCGTGTGCGCGTGTCGGCTCATTAGCATCTGTACCGTGGCGGCCCGTACCGTAGCAGCACACCTATCCCAAGTGGCCAAGTTGGCCTGGCCTGGCCAGACTGGCCACATTGGCCACACTCACACTGGCAGATTTGAGCACGGTTAGGTGTGAAAACGGCCACGGCCAGATGGCCTAGTGTGAGTGCACCCTAAGAAGGATAGGGAATGGCCACTAATGTGTCGAGGGGGAGGGTCCTAGAGATTATCGAGTGGGCGTAAACGTCTGTGTGAAGGTGAAATATTTCATAACCTGCTACGTGCGTTTACAATGAGCAAGCAAACTATTGACTCGTTCTTCCGACCTTCGGCTAGTGTGCCAGTGTAAGTCAGTCCTGCACGGGTCTTATTTTACGAACCCCGCACCCGCAATACTTCAAACCGCATCAGACCCTGTGTTCCGACAGTAGCCCGACCAGACCCGCTATAAATTGATATCAACACCCGCCCCACACCCGATGGAAAATTAGAAACATTAGAGGTAGGGATGGGCACGAGTAGTAAATTCCAAACTCGAGTGATCGAAGGAATTCCTCGAGTACTCGTTAAATCAAATCTATTTTTAGAATGCAACGCATCTGCAGCAGGAATAGGCCTGATGATGAACGGCAATATTACCAACCAAACATGTAATGCTTATTCTCCATCAAAACAGTCAGAGTTATCAGAGTATTCATTATTTATTTTTGCAAACGTTCAAAACACATTTTCCTTACAAAAATAAATATGCGTCTCACAATTTAAATCACGTCGAACCAAGGCCTGTAACAGTTTAAAAAAAACGAAACAAGTAGCCTAACCATTGCAAATAAATGCTTCAGGCATGAAAATCACTCACCTTTCGGCGAAATTCGCCGTTTTGAAACCAAAATAGGTGACCTCCGTGAATCGTGTAGATTCGATGAAAAAATATTTATGGGGGGGGGGGGGGGGGGGGTAGGTTCAGAGGCCGGCCAGTTTATAGTCCTCCGTAAAGTGCTGTACTTATGCTGCGTTCGAGTATTCTCTGCGAACCGACTCAGATCTCGGATCTGACGCCACGCCCACACTTCAAGCGTTTTATTATTTCGCTCGGTCGTTGGAGGAAAACATGGACCCGGAAAGCTGTTGTCGCGGTAGCATTGGTAGAGGACCAGGCGCTCCAAAATAAGTAGGCTATAGGCCATAGTCAAGTCAAGTTTATATAGCACATTTAAAACAACAGTAGTTGACCAAAGTGCTGCACACGAATACAATATATTTGTGTACATAGGCAGAGATACGGACGCAGTAAGGTATTGCAGTAATACGAGTGATTGAAAATACCATTTTAACTAGGGCTGCAACAACGAATCGATAAAATCGAAAAAAATCGATTACTAAATGTCGTTGTGTCGCGCGATTAATAAGTTACTCATAGGCGCAGCACTGTTTACAGCCAGCCGCCGTCAGGTTGGTTCACGGTTCATGCACGCCCACAGCGAGCTTCAGTGTGAGCGACCACAGCTTGTATTTGTCATATCTTAAAACTGGACTGTAGGCCTACATAAAAGTGTTGTACCTTCACTGTCTTTAGGTTAAAAAAAAACTCCTTCAACTCAGTATCCGTCTAGTGGTCCAACCGAAAATTCTGTCAGCTGCTGCTGCTGCAGACGTTGTGCAGACGGGCTCGGAGTCGGCACCGCGTGCATCAACAGTCATTCAAAGCAGCGGTAGTAATCACACAACCGGACGGTGTAGAAAGTCCCGTCAGTTAAAAATAGTAATGCAGTTTTTAAATCCATGTTAAAATCGGCAGGATATAGATAGTTAGCTTATAAAAAACAACTAACCAATGGTCACAAACAGTGTCAAATGTGATGTGTTCAGGTCGGCTCAGAAAAACGATTGATGCGTTCAAATGCAGCAGAAAAAAAAAAAAAAAAAATTGAGATGTTGGTGAAGACCAAAAAAAAAATTATATTACTTTCCCAGTAATATAAAATAGATAGTAAAGATAGAATTAATTATGACCTGTTTAATGTCCTATCCTGAACTATCATCATCTTATCAGCAATTAAAGCAATATTACAAGTTCTATTTCAAGGAGTCTCGAAAATGGTATCAATAGGTTTGACCGGTTAACCATGGACATCCCTTATATACATATAAAAGTATATCATACATTGTATGTTTCTTTTTTGTGTTATCCCAGTTATGTTTTTTTAATCTTTTTATTATTTAATATTACTTTTAATAGTTCCGGGACGTTGGAGCAATAACCTGGTGTTTTTACATTTCAGTCTGCACTGTGAATTTGAAGTAATAATTCAGTTTTTGAATAAAGATGCGGCAATTCCAATTTTATTTTTATTTTTTTCTATCCGATTCATCGATTAATCGATTATTAAAATAATCGTTAGTTGCATGGATACCCCGGACCCCACTAGAGGGATAATATCCTTCTCACCTTTTTCACCCCTGACCCGTTTTCATGCCTGATGCTTAAAGCTGCAAATAAAACGGCAGCAAATGGACTATGGAAATACTCAGCGTTGTGATCTTCTCTACACGCCCGGGATTACAGCTGCGTCTTGCGGCGGTGAAAATAGCCGACACACTTTCACCGTTGCTGCGGGTCTGCTTTCCCGAACTCAACGTGGTGTTTCAGGAGCATATGTTGCCGCATAGTACTTTCTGGTAGCTCGATTTCGCTTGGCATATTTTACATTTCACCTTATGATCTCCTATTTCTTTAAGTATTTAAATTCTTCGCTGCGGTTTGCTTTAACCGCCATCTCTTAACTTTTTTAATTCTGGCGTGCCTGCACACGGCACGGAACGCGCCATGGAAATGGATGTATTTAATTTTCTTTGTGCCCACGTCATGCGTTAGTGGCGCAGACAGAAAATTGATACATTTGCTTCAGAAAACTTTGTTTGTGTGTGTATATGCAAACTCGAGTTTGCCTGTCCACCAACCGAGTTAATTTTTAACGAGGAGTACTCGAGTAATCGATTCCTCACGCCCATCCCTAATTAGAGGGGAATTACACTATCTGGTGTTTGGCTTGGTGCTTTAGATTGTTGTGCAAAAAAAGGACATCATCCACTGTTGACGGTTTTAGTTGACTCCTCCGCTCCTGATTAACATATCCAGCACCGGTGAAGTCTCGCTCGCAATCGCAAAACCCGAGCCCGACCGACTCGTTTCATCCAAATTGTGCTGGTCACCCGAACCAGTGCAGGACTCTGCTTCAGGTGCCATAAAGGGCTTTTCACACGGGAGGCATTTGTCGGGCCTGATAATGCATTCTCAATGGAGAGGTGAGCGGGCTGAGAGGAGGCTCAGCGTCCTGTCAAGCGGCACGACAAGCAGGCGCACTCCCGGGAAACTGTCGCTTCCGTACTTGTCGAACGCATGCATGCGCAAACCGGGAAACCGTTGGGATAGTTGGGATTTCTGCATCTATTATCAAAATAGTTATTAGTAATACAGTGAAAACTAGTACAAATGTGAATATTTGGTTGGCATGTTGATTAACGGTGTGTGTCCCTAAAATGTCTGGTTGCGGCCCAAAAATGTTCAGTTAGGGGCCACACAGTGCTCCTAGTGAAAAAAAAAAGTCTGGAGCCCTGGGGTTCTACGACGTCTCTGGTTCTTCCAATTCCTCGGGTCGCTGCACGCATTTCTGAGCACGTTGTGCTGCTGCAAGTGATGGAAGAGGTTGGTCGTACTCGACCCTTTAGTTGCGACAGATTTGAAGCAATCTCTACAAAAAAGCTGATTCTGTCATTCGTCAGACACCTTGTACCCAAAACATTTCCAAACTACTGAGCCATTTGTCTTCTGCTTACATACAAGCTCCTCTGTGCTGCGTTTGCCGGCGGACTCCATGTTTCGCGCCGTAGGGGATTTAAAAAGGTGACGTGAATGGAAGGGGGGCGGGGCCGTGTGTGTGTGAGCCGGAGGCGGAGCGGGAGAGAGATAAGCAGAGTTACGAAATAGCAGGCGGCAGTCGCGGTTCGAAACAGCTGTTATTTGGATAAAATATGCTGTACTTTCAACGCAAATTAAACTATATCAATGTTGACGATAGCATTTCGTTCCATATCTCGTTTGAAAAAATATCGATATATTTCAAATATCGATATATCGCCCAGCCCTACATTGGTCCTGGATTTGTGGTCTCATTTGTCCGGTTTGGAAAGATTACGTCAACTGTCAAACTATTTTCACAGAAACAGATTATCTTGAAGACGGTCTATGTAGCAGTAATCTTTAGAGAAAATAGCCATGCTTACTGGTATTAATCCTTATGCCATCCCACGAAGCACACTGCCAATCCTTGTAAATCACCGTAACAGTCTCTCTTCGCTCCACTGAAATATTGGCCTGCAATATCGATATATATTAGCCTAGAAATCTAGACGCCCCTAGCGGCAGCAAATTTAATTTGCAACCAGGGGAGTCTAACAACTCTCCGTTAGCTCGCGAGCTGGAAAAACCAAACTCTGGTCAGGCCAATCACATCGTTTATAGAGTCGGTGGGCGGGCTTAACATTACGACGACTGAGTTGCGACGGTTCCGCGTCAAGTCTGTGTGGTCCCTGCTACATGATTGATTGTAGCGCTATCCCATTGCGTGAAGTGGGAATTTGAAATTCAACTGTTTATCCCACCCCTTGGATTGATTTGGGTCTTAATTGCCAGGCTAGATTTATATTTAAATATATATACCAAATCGTCTTAAATGACTTCCTTGAATCAATTCTGCATGTAGTGGGAATTCGCTGACAGAATGGCAACATGGCACTTTAGTCCTTTGGAATTGGAATTGTAGCGTTGGTCATTACATAGTTTGTGGACAACACAGCATTGAAACGCCTAAAAGTATTTTACAAAATCTTTTATCACAATAACCAAAGTCCGATATTTCGTTTTGTGCCAGGGGGTTTAGTGCAAATTGCTCAGAGACTGAATTGGCACTGATGATATTTGTAAAAGATCATTTATTGTAGTCCGGAGACGGAGCCAAGCTATGTTGGTCTAAGCTCCCAGACTGGTATTGTCTTAATGTTTTACCGGTTGACCAGATGGCTGGGTAGCTTGTGTAAATAGCTCTTTCATTAGCATTAAACCGAGGGGTCATATTATTTAATGAGAGCCTAGAACACAGCACACACAGGAGCACCATGCCAGGGGATGTACTTCATGAGTATTTACTTTCCCAGGGAGGAGGTCAATGAGAAGCTGAGGGACACGGCTGACGGGACGTTTCTGGTCCGCGACGCCTCCACCAAGATGCATGGAGACTACACCCTAACCCTCAGGTAAGGGTGGACCTCACAGAAGTGTGTGCACAGAAAAGGCTACACCAGTACAAACAGGCTGCAACAAGAGCTTACCCTGTTTAAATGTACCTCAGGTTGTGTAGTATATCGAGTATACATTGTAACCGGTTTAAATTATTTTCACAGGAAAGGAGGCAATAACAAGCTGATCAAAATCTTCCATCGGGACGGAAAGTACGGCTTCTCAGACCCGCTGACCTTCAGCTCGGTGGTGGAGCTGATCAACCACTACCGCCACGAGTCCCTGGCCCAGTACAACCCCAAGCTGGACGTCAAGCTGCTGTACCCCGTCTCCAAGCACCAGCAGGTCCGCACCGTGCTACACAGCAGAGGCCCCCACAGTCTCTTTAGAGGCCCCCACAGTCTCTTTAGAGGCCCCCACAGTCTCTATTGAGGCCCCCACAGTCTCTATTGAGGCCCCCCACAGTCTCTATTGAGGCCCCCCACAGTCTCTATTGAGGCCCCCCACAGTCTCTATTGAGGCCCCCCACAGTCTCTATTGAGGCCCCCCACAGTCTCTATTGAGGCCCCCACAGTCGCTATTGAGGCCCCCACAGTCTCTATTGAGGCCCTCACAGTCTGTTTAGAGGCCCGCAGGGTCTCTATTGAGGCCCCAAGAGTAGGGGTGTACGGTACAAACGATGTAGAAAGTACACCGGTGTGAATTAAAATGTGCTATTTGAAATAACAGTCATTTCGAGCCGCGCCGGCCGGCTACTATTTCGTAACTCTGCTTATCACTCTCCCGTTCTGCCGCCCAACTCACGCACACACACTCTACGAGTGAGAGTGGCTCTAACCGCGGTACGACCTGTGTTTGAATTGAAACATGAGGCAAGTTGACGGTGTGTAGAGAGCGGGCTTGAACGCCCACAATGGTCTGAGATGGCGCGGACCTGTTTGAGACCCTGCGCGGGATTCACCAGGGGTCAAGCGGTAGAGGGCAGCGTTAGGAGCTCATTTGCAACATTGCCGCTGCTCATTTAAGATAATGACAGCTCCGAAGAGACGCTGCTTGTTTAGTTTGGAGGAGACGGAAAAATTTAGGGTGAGGGATAATTTTTTTCACTTCACACAAAAAGATCTTGGAATGAGATGGCTAACTGTAGTCTTATAGTGTTTTAGTCTACTGTCAATAATAATTTAGAGATCTTATTCTCCGCAGTTCGCATGCGGGAGTAATTAAGACTTGAGGAGAAATTTAACAGTTGGCTAGAGACGCGGTGTCCGTCCAACTTCCAATAAGTCACTTTTTTTCTTTTTTCTTTTTTTTTTAACCGACAAGTGACAATTTTGATCGGTTTACGTTGATACGGTCAACCATCGGTCAAACGGTCATCGGTTAACATCCCTACTATTGAGGCCCCCAGAGTCTGTTAAGAGGCCACCAGAGTCTCTATAGGCCCCTGCCCCCTAGGGTCGAGCTTCGCCTTGACATTTGAACTGGTCAAAAAACCAAGCTAGCTATCAATAACCCTGCGATGAGTTACCTTTGAAAAAGACCACGATATACTTACTAAGTACTTAATGCATGCGTCACTAATGTAATATGTAATTACTACGTAATGCGTAGTAATGACAACACTTAAGATGTACACACGCACGCACAAATAATTGTTGGTTTATATCATGGTATTGAAGTTAGGAAACTATATATGTCACATCATTTGGACATTAAAGGTTGGGTATGGGATTTGCGAAACGCCAGCAAATTTTGAAAATACACAACTCAAATGGTCCTACCACCTCTCCTTCAACGCTGACTCTGACTCCACACATTCCAAGTACATGGACGCGCAATCATGCATGAGCGAACAGATGCGCGAGAGCGAGCCATTAGCTAGTTAGCTAGCTCCAGTAGCTATCGCAGGGTAACAACAAACAGAAGCTTGCTCTGGGTCACGAGCTTTGAGTACGTGCACGAAGGGGTCGCGCGGGGGGAGGGGGAGTACAGTACGACTGTTTGATTGACGTACTTACTGTCCAATACCACTCGGTGGGTCTGGAAATCATTGGCTGGAGTTTTTCGAGCCCTGCCTGTTCCACAGATGATTGACTTGTTTAATTTTCATGTCAGTACTTCTAACTCAGTGGCTGTAAGTGGGTTATGATAAGGATTTCAAGTAATTTTGCAAAAATGGCCAAAAAATAGAATTCCATACCCAACCTTTAACAGCGCACTTAGTGATCAGCATTTAGTTGGACATTTAATTTTTATAATCTATGTATTCATAGCCATTTGTATTTGGTAATTGGACCAGCACAGAGGTTCCTAGTGAGGGCAAATCTGCTGACTACATAGGGTGACCTGCCCTACCACCCATATTATTACTGGGTGGTGGAAACTGCTGGCTCAGTGTATGCATGGAGAGAGCTGTGTGAGATCATACCATGACAGGGGTTAAACCTAACTTTTTTCACCACCGTCCAGTAAAACATTTTGAACCGTCCCGAATCGTCCCGAATTTTCCCAAAAATCGTTTTTACATTTAGAGTTTTTGCTTACTGATAATATAGTAAAAACACAATACATTATGTTGATAAAATATGTTTATTTCCAGACTAGATTTGTTTAGTTTCAAGATGATTACCATTGCCCTAAGTCACAGAACTGTGGTGTACGTGACCTTCTGCCAGTACTCCACCATTTAGTGAGTTTTATTCGTCAAGAGGACCCTACACACATTGGCGATTTATTGGGTTTCATTCTGATGTAAATGCGACGGCTCCGTGATTCCGGGGGTGGGGGGGGCTTGGGTAGATGCAGCGATATCATCATGAGCAGTTCTAACTGGAAAGAAATTGAAATCCGTAAGCTGCTGATCATTTAAGAGACGGTGATGCAGTCGCATTAAACACAGACATTGAAAGATGGTGCGATCTACGAGAGAGACGCAGAGGAACTGTCTTTACGAGGCTTTTGTGAGGATAAAAAACAAGACGTCAGCATAATAAAGAATTTGTTGGCGTCAATCACGTTTGTAGCCTACAATCAAATGTGAACTCATTCTTGCATGCGGTCTTCATTCATAAAAAAATAAAAACATTCAGGAGTATGCAAATTATTCTGAAGAGGTCTAGACTTCGTGCGCAGCCCCGCCTTTTCCAGTTAACCATGAAAGCCCGCGCCTTGACGAACGGGGGATTTTACCACCTCGGTTTTACACAGGAAACTTGAGATAAGACGGTGAAATCGCCGGGCGTGCCAAGCCTCGACCGAACCAGCTTGGCAGTGTAAAAAGGCCGTCACCGTTGTTATCAAGCAGTCTCTGCGTCTCACTGAACAACCAGTGGTGGGTAGTAACGCGTTAAAAGTAACGCAAATGAGTAAAAAAAAGTTTAAAAAAAAATAGGTTTCACGTTCCTTTTTTAAGTCTGTAATTTTACTCTTACTCAAGTATATATTTGATTTAGAATTCTACTCTTTACTCAATTACATATTCCATTGTGACTTCATTAAAATTAGTATTTTGATAAAGACTTTATCTTCGTTGACTGTAATACAAGCGTAGACGCAGAGGTTGCGCTAGACTTTTTCATTGTCCGTCATTTTGACGGACAGGGTCGTAAAAAATCCGTCATTGTCCATTATTATCTCATTTTATGTCATTTTATTTTAACTTTTAAATGGAAATATAGGCCTAGGCCTAAGCTTTAATGCTTATATTCAATAGCCTCACTTGTTTTTATTGACTTATTTTCATTAAAAAAAAAAATTCACAGAACAAGCGTGTTTCAATAATAATTAATAATTTATTTATGCATTTCTTTCTGACGGTGAGAACTCGATTTTTCCGCTTTTAAAACATTGCGGCTGTTGTGCCTTAACATAGAACGATGTATGGGCTGTAATGGGCTATTTTTAGCTGAACGAAGACAATTATAGTGAAAACGAACAGTCCACTTATAATTCTTGGTAATCTTCTGTAGGCAGCTCAAACTTTCCTTCATGCCCGCATGGATTTGAAAAGTGTGCTTGCTTGCTTGAAATCAAACGTATCGATGGATACTGCTGCCGAGGCGATTGTCATTAGATGCTGCGTCTTTGCCTCCGACAGACGACTTCTCGTGGCGGTTTTTATGTTATTTTGAAGGCTGAATCCGCGCTCAGCTGCAACACTTGACACTTGGATAACCAGCGCCACTTCAGCCAGCGCTCTAAAATCGGGAAACATTTCCCCTAGTGAAGTGATGAGCAGCCGACAGGAGCCCCTGAACGAGGGATTTCCCGACCCTGCCAGCACTCTCTTCATCGGGAGAAAATCCCTCTGCATGCGGTCATTCTCAACCAGTGGTGCAGCTGCACCTCGCGGTGACCAGTAGTGGGCACAGACGCGCTCCAATGCCTCTAGTCCGTGGGTCTTCAACGCGCTGTCAGCTGTAGGATAGCGCGAGGCAAAATTACATGTTTTCTGCAGATGATTGAGAAGGGGAAACAGCCTACTGAAACATAGCTTCATAGGTAGATAGCCTAGCCTACTGCAGCCTAGGCTACATCTCAGACTGTGCTAATGGTTTTAAATCGGAGCATGGCTTTGAGCGCGATGGAGCTGAACACTTGCTCAGCTGGCTACAATGTATCGACCCACTGAACACCAGAACTGCCGTAACTTCGGCTCAGTTTGAAAGTTGGTGTCGGCAATGAAGCTTATGTAGAGTAAGAAAACTGTCACAACTTGCCTGTTACTTCAATTGTGATTTTTATTCTTATGTTTATTATTGGTAATGGTCATTGTAAAATCCGTCAAAATGACGGACTGCCTTCAGATTTTTCCGTCATAGTTAAAAAATATCCGTCAATGACGGACATTTGTCGGTTAACGCGACGTACACGTTAGCGACGCGCCCTCCCTAGGTTGCAACTTTGTTGCGATTCCATAGCGAGGAGGAGAGTCGACCGTTACGTTGGGACTGAGGACTAGAATCGCATGGATGCAGACGCGCAGGAAGATATTTCATCGTCATTCGTTTTAATCCCTGTACCATGATGATGATGATGATGTGGCCCACAGGACCAGGTGGTGAAGGAGGACAGCATCGAGGCCGTGGGCAAGAAGCTGCACGAGTACCACCTGCAGTACCAGGAGAAGAACCGAGAGTACGACCGGCTGTACGAGGAGTACACCCGCACCTCACAGGTACGCCACATTGTACAAGGACTGCTCACACATACCCTCGTCCTCTTAGGTACATTGAACACATTCCTACGACCCCACACACATGGTCCAAATGCATCACACTCGGTCCTCACAAGTACATTACACACGGTCCTCATAAGTATCTCACAGGCGGTCCTCATGAGTATCTCACACACGGTCCTCATGAATACATTACACACGGTCCTCATGAGTATCTCACACACGGTCCTCATGAGTATCTCACACACGGTCCTCATGAGTATCTCACACACGGTCCTCATGAGTATCTCACACACGGTCCTCATGAGTATCTCACACACGGTCCTCATGAGTATCTCACACACGGTCCTCATGAGTATCTCACACACGGTCCTCATGAATACATTACACACGGTCCTCATGAGTATCTCACACACGGTCCTCATGAATACATTACACGTGGTCCCAGTAAGTGCACCACACGGTACCAGTGCACCACACATGCACATGTATGCGTTCCACACTTAGCCCGGCCTTCACATGCTATCTCTTCCTCTCTCAGGAGATCCAGATGAAGAGAACGGCCATCGAAGCCTTCAACGAGACCATCAAGATCTTTGAGGAGCAGTGTCAGACGCAGGAGCGCTTCAGCAAGGAGTACATCGAGAGGTTCCGGCGTGAGGGCAACGACAAGGAGATCCAGAGGTAGGCTGGCGGCCAACACACCTGCCTGCTGCTTTATAATATAGTATGTTATCTGTATGAGGTCTCATTGATGGGTAATGTAGATGTATCCCATGACGACTTTAAAAACGTACATTATTATTATGACCCGTTGTTGATGCTTCCCCTGAAGCGGGGCTGTATGTGCGTGATTAGTCCGGATCGTTTGCAGTCCGAGCTACAGGGTGTCATACACTAAATGTACACTAGATGGCGATGCATCAAAGGACCAATGTTCTCAAAGTCATGCCTTTTTTCTTTATACAATGAATATTTAATGCCCACATTTTTGTATTATATTGAAAGCTTCCAAAGTACAGAAGTAACAATATTCCTTAATGTCTGAGAAACAACATTTGGTAAGCTGTGGTCTGCGGTTGCCAGGTTTTGCCCACAACCCCACTTGTCCGTTCACCAATCGGTGACCCGCTACATCAACGGTTGAAAACCACTGCTTGACAACGTAATGACCCTTTGCCGTCTCCCCCACAGGATCATGGGGAACTATGACAAGTTGAAGTCCCGGATAAGTGAGATTGTGGACAGCAAGCGCCACCTGGAGGTGGAGCTGAAGAAGCAGGCGGCCGACTACAGGGAGATCGACAAGAAGATGAACAGCATCAAGCCGGATCTGATCCAGCTCCGCAAAACGAGAGATCAGTACCTGATGTAAGACATGCACATTGACCTAAACTACATTCGAACACACGCACATCCAGTCACACCCTGCTTTTGAATGTCGAAACGGTACATTTATCAAAATCAGACTTATCTGCACATTTGCATGATGTAATGCTCTTTATTCTGTGTGCCAGGTGGCTGACTCAGAAGGGTGTGAGACAGAGGAAGTTAAACGAATGGCTTGGCCTGAAGAACGACACAACGGAGGAGTGAGTACACTGCCGAAGAGCCACCATAATAATAAGAACCATAATGAAGGGATGGTAATATTTGAATGATGTGGATTGCAAATCCTGCAATTGGATGGAAATTAACCTTTTTCTGAAGGCTGCAGATGACAAGAATTACAGCACTAGTGTGTTTTGAGCAGAATCAGTTCTATCTGTGAAAGAAAACGCAACATGTTTAGGGATAATGTCATCTTATAAACTGTATTATTGTCACTTACTTTGTAAGGTTGTCCTATCAGTAGGTTGGTAGTAACAGCAAACACCTCAGTGGCTCATCAACAGTGAACAAAGGGTAATTTCTAAGTGTGTGTCTGTGCGCGTGTCTCCAGTGAGTACAGCATGCTGGAGGACGAGGATGACCTGCCTCACCATGATGAGTGTCTGTGGCGCCTGGGCAACATCAACCGCATCCAGGCGGAGACTCTGCTGCGCGGCAAGAGGGACGGGACCTTCCTGGTCCGTGACAGCAGCAAGCCGGGCTGCTACGCCTGCTCTGTGGTGTAAGGACCCCCCTCTCGTCTGTCTGTCAGTATGGCTGTCTCCAGCGCTACAACCGTTTGGTCATTTAGCTGACGCTAGGGCTGGGCGATATGGACAAAATCTTATATCACGATATGAGTAATTTTATATCACGATATGGATATATATCACGATATGGTATTTTTGAAGTAAATTAAAATAATAAATGGCTTAAAATAACCATACTTCACATTTGATCCGTTTTTTCTTTTATTTTGAACTTGAATTTCCATGCTTACAAAAGAGTAAGTAGCGAACAATCTGTCATTAACTGCAGTGTCATATAGTGCAAACATCGAACAGTTTTTTCAATACAAATACATTTTTTTTTTAAAGGTGTGCTTCACACCTGCCTGGCTGTCAGTCAGTGCAGTGTAATATAAAATAAAAATCACAGCATCGCACAAATATTTTAAATACTAATTATACACTTATAAAATAAAGTTATGTGCTGTGCAAATAGCTGGTGGTAAAAATATAACTGTTTTCTTCAATACAAATGAGATTTTTTTTCAAGTTAACAGGTGAGTCTCACACCTGCCTTGCTTCAGTCAGTGCAGTGCAATAGAATTTTTTATTTTTTTTTATTTATTTTTTTTCTCTCTCGGTATAAACGATATGGCCAAATCTCTCCCGGTAGACACTTTCATATCGTCCACGGTATGATATCGTCATATCGCCCAGCCCTAGCTGACGCCTTTATTCAAAGCGACTGACTCTGAAGTCAGACACATGTGATTGAGGATCCTATTGGATTTAGGAAAGGCCCATGAGTGGGCTGCAGACATTGGGGATCTAACCTAGAACCTTTCGATTGAGAGTCCAACACCCTCATCACTACTAGACTATGCAGTCCCCTGGCTCTATGCAGTCCCCTGGCTATCAGTGTGCCTTGTCAACGTCTCTCCCCTATCCTGCCCTGTGTCTATTCAATTAAATTGTATTTTTTGTAGCCCTTCATCACAATTACAGTCTCAAAGGGCTTAAGAGGGTATTTATTTATATCTGTGCTGCTGCCTGAGCTCCGGGTCAGTCCTATCCCTCCTCTGTATTATTGATGTGTTGTTTTGAGGCCAAGCATGAACATGTTTCTCCTCCCTCTCTCATCCGGCTCGCTTCTCCGTCTCCCTGCAGGGTGGAGGGAGAGGTGAAACACTGTGTGATCAACAAGACCCATACAGGCTACGGCTTCGCCGAGCCCTACAACCTCTACGCCTCCCTCAAGGAGCTGGTCCTCCACTACCAGCACGCCTCCCTGGTCCAGCACAACGACTCGCTCAACGTCACGCTGTCCTACCCCGTGTACGGGCCGCAGAGGCGCTAGGACGCCGCCGTCAGGAGAAAGGAAAACCCACCGACCACAGCCTTCCCCCTACAGCACAGCTCTGTGTGTGTTTGTGTTTGTGTGTGTGTTGGGACTGTATGGAGAAAGGTGGCCGATGGACAATTGCGTATGTGTGTCAGAGAGAGAGAGCGAGAGAAAGAGAGAGACTTAACCACTGTGATTCTGAAGGTCCCTCATCCTTTCTGATATCCCTTAACGCCCCAGTAGATGTCAAACAGAATCGGAATGGCGGTGTGTTCCCATTGGCTGTCCAACGGCGGTGGAACACGCCCATTCATAGTGGGGATACCGAGCCTTTAAGTACCGTTTGGAGTTCTCTTGTAGTAAGGCAGATATCTGCTGCTGCTGCTTTCCATAAGCACCAAGAGATGCCCGGTTGGCATGGCAACCTCCCTGGTCTATACAGAGGAGAGCAGGCGGTCGGTAGTGAGGTCTTTGTACCCTCAGTTTTCAGATGTGGATTTAGTTAGCGCAACGAATGGCTTGTTGGTTAGCTGTCACTGTCTGGGTCCGTCAGCAGGACGCCTTGATCAGGTCCACTCTTCCCCTCGAACCCCTGGGGTTGTGAGCTAGACT
This sequence comes from Gadus chalcogrammus, assembly GCF_026213295.1. Taxonomy (NCBI): domain Eukaryota; kingdom Metazoa; phylum Chordata; class Actinopteri; order Gadiformes; family Gadidae; genus Gadus; species Gadus chalcogrammus. The sequence goes on along the minus strand of NC_079417.1, from coordinate 26,168,073 downwards.
GTGTGTACACACAGGACTTTACCCTAGAGACCGAAGACGTAGGATTTAGGTGAATTGAAATGCAGACGAGGACTGGTACTATAAACGGGCAGCAGCATTCGGAGAAAGGAGGCATACCATCACAGAGGTGCTGGGGCCGAGTCTGCTTCGTCAGATGAATAAGGTCAAATCGCTGCCGTGCTTAACTGTCACATTTTGCTTTGCTGTGATTTAATATTTTCTGTTTGGTAGTGAAGTTAAAACACGTGCAATCTGAAAGGAGAGGAGACGAGATGCATTTGTACCATTCCCTGGCCCCCTGAATGTGCGGTCCCGGCGTTCTGTGGTCAGCGGGGCCTGGCTGCCACTGCCATGGGATTGGCTTCTCAGATGTTAGTTTTTTGTATGTTTTACTTTAGGAGATTTTCATCAATAACTCTGATGTCAAACCGTTGGGTTGTAAGTTTTAAGCAAAAAAAATGACATTGTTCTTACAGTGCAGACTTTAATCCCTTATTTCAGTAATGCATTGATGCGATTTAACCATTGTTAAGTAAAACCTCAACGTCAGCGTTGGGGAGACATTCCCTTTGCAGCATGTTTCTCATGGTTTCCAGTATAAACTTTGTTTTGTCTTTACATAATGTTTCATTTCTGATGTAATGAGGCCTGATTATTCAAAGGACAGCGAGGCGCTAGAGAGCCCGCTCCAATGCTCAGTGTTTATTTTTTTTGTTTTCATTCCGTAAATTGTATTTTCTGTATCAGAAATTCTGTTAGCTGATGTCGCTTTTTTTTTCTTCTGGTTGAAACTAGTTTTAGGTATGTGATGTCACAGAACAATGAAACACCAGTCTTAGTTTGTATTTGTTACTACTGTTCTGTCCAGCCACATTCAAACCATAGAGCTAAATAAAGAGTCAAAGTAAAGGATGTGTGTCCACACCTTTTTTAATGAAGTATTGCATCTTTCTCCAACATATGTTTGGACCCCTGCAGGTAGATTTTCTAGTTGTCTTCCTTGTACAACTAAAATAAATCATATGTAGTGTTGGAATAGTAACTAATGATGAATACATTGACTGAAACGTGTCATAGAGGTGACCAAATGGTTAAAGCTATAAACTTGTACATTCCCCGTTGTATAAACCCACAACATCCCTTCTCAAAATTCTTCTCAAACTCAAAAGTAAACTTAACCCTGCGCATCCGGGACCTACTCAGACTTGCATAAATATGCGTGAATGAATATACAAAACATTAATTGATAATAATTTAAGATGAACATCTAATGTAAGTTTGAGTTAGTTTTTAAACAGGGATTTTGAGTTACTTGACATATTAGTGTGGTCAAATCCTGTGGTCTGTCTGAGAGAGGGTCATGATTTGTAGGGTTTTCCTCGTCTACCGCAACACTTTCAATTGCACTACTTCCTTTGAGTTGTGTAACCAAGTTAACCCTCCCTGAAGGGAGAACAAGAAATACCCTTGGGATTACCAGGTCCCTCAGGGTCAGGTGGGTGTGGTCCCTCAGGTGGGTGTGGTCTCATGTAGTGGGTCAGGTGGGTGTGGTCCCTCAGGGTCAGGTGGGTGTGGTCCCTCAGGTGGGTGTGGTCCCTCAGGGTCAGGTGGGTGTGGTCCCTCAGGGTCAGGTGGGTGTGGTCCCTCAGGGTCAGGTGGGTGTGGTCCCTCAGGTGGGTGTGGTCCCTCAGGGTCAGGTGGGTGTGGTCCCTCAGGGTCAGGTGGGTGTGGTCCCTCAGGGTCAGGTGGGTGTGGTCTCATGTAGTGGGTCAGGTGGGTGTGGTCCCTCAGGGTCAGGTGGGTGTGGTCCCTCAGGGTCAGGTGGGTGTGGTCCCTCAGGGTCAGGTGGGTGTGGTCCCTCAGGTGGGTGTGGTCCCTCAGGTGGGTGTGGTCCCTCAGGTGGGTGTGGTCCCTCAGGGTCAGGTGGGTGTGGTCCCTCAGGTGGGTGTGGTCCCTCAGGGTCAGGTGGGTGTGGTCCCTCAGGTGGGTGTGGTCCCTCAGGGTCAGGTGGGTGTGGTCCCTCAGGTGGGTGTGGTCCCTCAGGTGGGTGTGGTCCCTCAGGTGGGTGTGGTCCCTCAGGGTCAGGTGGGTGTGGTCCCTCAGGGTCAGGTGGGTGTGGTCCCTCAGGTGGGTGTGGTCCCTCAGGGTCAGGTGGGTGTGGTCCCTCAGGGTCAGGTGGGTGTGGTCTCATGTAGTGGGTCAGGTGGGTGTGGTCTCATGTAGTGGGTCAGGTGGGTGTGGTCCCTCAGGGTCAGGTGGGTGTGGTCCCTCAGGTGGGTGTGGTCCCTCAGGGTCAGGTGGGTGTGGTCCCTCAGGGTCAGGTGGGTGTGGTCCCTCAGGGTCAGGTGGGTGTGGTCCCTCAGGTGGGTGTGGTCTCATGTAGTGGGTCAGGTGGGTGTGGTCCCTCAGGGTCAGGTGGGTGTGGTCCCTCAGGTGGGTGTGGTCCCTCAGGGTCAGGTGGGTGTGGTCCCTCAGGGTCAGGTGGGTGTGGTCCCTCAGGGTCAGGTGGGTGTGGTCCCTCAGGGTCAGGTGGGTGTGGTCCCTCAGGTGGGTGTGGTCCCTCAGGGTCAGGTGGGTGTGGTCCCTCAGGTGGGTGTGGTCCCTCAGGGTCAGGTGGGTGTGGTCCCTCAGGGTCAGGTGGGTGTGGTCCCTCAGGGTCAGGTGGGTGTGGTCCCTCAGGTGGGTGTGGTCCCTCAGGGTCAGGTGGGTGTGGTCCCTCAGGGTCAGGTGGGTGTGGTCCCTCAGGGTCAGGTGGGTGTGGTCCCTCAGGGTCAGGTGGGTGTGGTCCCTCAGGGTCAGGTGGGTGTGGTCCCTCAGGGTCAGGTGGGTGTGGTCCCTCAGGTGGGTGTGGTCCCTCAGGGTCAGGTGGGTGTGGTCCCTCAGGGTCAGGTGGGTGTGGTCCCTCAGGTGGAGGATCATATCGGAGGAGTCATGACCCTCCACCTGGCGATGTAGCTGTCGATGGCAAGGTTCTCCAGGACGATCCATTGCTCTGGCCTCGGAGGGGCCCACAATACTTGAGGGCCCGTAACACTGGTAGCGCTCTACTGCTGGCTATACAAATAACACACAGAGCAAAAGTCAGTTTCACATCACTTAATTAATCCCAGGAAATTCTTACCGTCACTGCTCAACATATATATATATATATATATATATATATATATAATATACATACACACAAATACCTGCTCTCTGCTAGAAGAGCAGGCACGCCGTCCTGAAGGACTAAGTGAAGAGAGTCCTGCTTGTTGTCTCTGACATGTTTCAGAGACTGTCAGTGAGGGGGCCCTCCCCTCCTCTGGTGGATTGGCCCCATCACTGATGTAACGGCCTGTGAGCAGATGCTGGCTGCTCAATCCATAAAGACCTGGAATGAATTCATGAATGAATGAATGAATGATCTTTATTTTTTTATGCTTGGGAGAATGCACTATTCAACCAACACAGTTTATGTGTCGTGTGTGCTTGCATGCCTCCACATGCTTGTGTGTGTTTGTGTTTGTGTGTGTGTGTGTGGGTGTGGGTGTGGGTGTGTGTGTGTGTGATTCTATTTCTTGTTTGTGTCGCGTTACAAATACGACAGACTTTTAACGTTGTAGTATTCTGTTGGGGCTTAAGCTCAGTTTGCCAAAAAGGCAATAGGACGCGTGGAAACAAAGTCTCACAGACACATGACATAAAGGTCTACATTACTAGAATCAGGAAAAAGTTCAGAGAAGGAAGGAATTCTGAACATCTGAACATCTCAAATCCTTGTTTTTGTTGGTACTGCACAGGACTCATTCTGAATTACAGGCGGGAACACGGAGAGTGAAAGGGTGGGGCTGTTGATTCTCCAGAATCATCTCCAGGGTTATTATTTGCCATCCTTAATCCCACATCAACATGACAATACAGTCAGTCATTCTTGAATCGCTTAAATATAGGGTGAGAGGAGCTGTTCTTTGCTCTTTGCTGCTGTCTGTCCCTCCACAACTCTCAAATCGTACTGACAGAGCCTTCAATGCAAGAACAAAAAGCATTTTTGCACCATTGACCCTCACTTATTAGTTAGGGTCAAGTCAATAATAAAAGTGTTTGACCTTTGAACCCTTGATAATTGCTGAACATGTGAGCACAGAAATGCGATGCTGAGCATTCCCTGTAATCATTTATTCAATATAATAGTTACTTTGTAATAAGTATGGCTCCCCAATGCTTTTAAATCGATTGCCGACTGAAAACCTTTGTGTTCAGTTGTCAAGTGCTAGAACCTAAGTCTGCTCCCCTTAACTAATGAGGGAAGTTGGCTGAACTTGTAGCGGTCGGAGATCACATACGTCTCTTATTTTTTAGCTTATAATGCCTTTTTTCGATGTTCATGGCAAGCATTGTGCACGTCTTATATTAAACATACAGTATATTGTTGTACTTAAAATGCATGTAACATTTGCAGTTGAATGGATACATTTTCGTCGTTCTCCAGTCAATAAAGTGCTGGGGCTGCTGTCACTGCCTTCCTATGTGTTGATCGTTTATACACAATCAAAAGGCTTCGCAGGCCTAGATTAGACAACGTTTGACTAAATATTGTTATAAATTGCATGGAACATTACCCACAATGGAAAGAGAAAAGGGTATAATGGTATCTACGTAACATGGATTTCTTTACCTGACAATAAACATATATTTCTGTTGCATTAATACCTAGCAGACTTGGGGAAACGTCACATGGCAATGACCACCTCCATTTCAGAAATCTAAGAGCATATAGGAATGCTCTTTGTAAACCTTATAAGCATTAACAAAATACAGCAACATTCAAAAACTCCACATCTTCCAGTTCAGACATGACTTTTGGCGTGTTTTAAGAGCAGATTGTGTATTTGATGTCCTCTTCGCTGTTTCTCTCCGTATGTTATCCAGGCATACAGACATCAGCTCTTGTTAAATGGTGCCTGTCTGCTGTATGAGTGATGGCGTGGTGGATGGGGGGGGGGCTGTGGTATTTGTCCCAGGGCCCTGAGGACTGCACCTGGACAATGTCAGCAGTCAACACGTTGTGGAGGGGAAGGTCCATGAGGGGAAATGCGTGGAGAAAGCAAAAGAACAGATGATGCATAAATAGTATGTATGGTCGGTGCTCATATATATGAATGTCTCCCAACATGTTGCCCTCATTCCAGCTCACCTTCTGCACCTGGATGGGTGGGGAGGAGGGCGGTGCCGCAGAAAGAGAGAGTGTGAAGCCCCCCCAAGTTACATTCCACCTTGAGCTTTTACAAGAGACACGTCTCTCTTGGCAACCTTAACGTGCTCCGGTGATCGGATAATTGATGACCCCCAACCTGCTCATTTCTCTGGCATCTCGTTCAGCCCCTACGATTCATACCATAACCTCTTTACTACGCATCGTTGGACTGGGGATCAACACCTTCCACTCTTTCTCTGTCTCCGTCCTCTGCTTTCCCCTAAACTTTGTTTATTAAACTAAGTGAGGGCTGTGGTACAACTGTGGTACAACTGTGGTAAAACTGTGGTACAGCTGTGGTAAAAATGGAGTAATACTGTGGTACAACTGTGGTACAACTGTGGTAAAACTGTGGTACAACTGTGGTACAACTGTGGTAAAATTGTAGTACAACCGTGGTAAAACTCTTGTTATACTGTGGTACAACAGTGGTAAAACTATGGTAAAACTGTGATACAACTGTGGTAAAACTGTGATACAACTGTGGTAAACTTTGGTAAATCGGTGGTACAACTGTGGAACAACTGTGGTAAAACAGTGGAACAACTGTGGTAAAACAGTGGAACAACTGTGGTAAAACTGTAATACAATTTTGATACAACTGTCGTACAACTGTGGTAAAACGGTGGTAAAACTGTGATACAACTGAGGTAAAACTGTGGTAAAACTGTGGTAAAACTGCTGTACATCTGTGGTAAAACAGTGGTACAACTGTGGTAAAATTGTAATACAACTTTGATACAACTGTGGTACAACTGTGGTAAACGGTGGTAAAAGTGTGATACAACTGTGGTAAAATGGTGGTAAAACAGTGCTAAAACTGCTGTAAAATGATGGTAAAACTGTGATACAACTGTGTTAAAAATAGATTAGATTAGATTAAACTTTATTGTCACTGGCAGAGTAGAGATATAGAACCAATGAAATGCAGTTGACGTCTAACCAGAAGTGCAAAAGAAGCATCTAAATACCAAAGTGCAATTTGAGTACAGTGTAAGGTTATAAATACCTTACACTGTACTCAAATGGTGTACAAAATGGTGGTAAAACGGTTGCAAAAATCAGAAAGTGTTTCATTAATTCATGTCAATTAAAGGCATTTTGTTACCGTCTACAGAGCTGTTAAAATATAAAATTAGAGGAATTTGTGGGTAAAACTAGGTATGTTCTCATATATGATATGTTACAATATTCTAATGTGCTGTCGTACATGTATTCATATATGTATGCCTAAATGTTTATGTACATGGATACGTATATGTAAATGTACATGTATATGTACGTATATATGTACATACACATGTAAATGTACAACGTATATGCTTGTCACCACCATATTTTAACTTAGACAGGTTAAGGAAGCCTTTATATAATCCAACTATGCTCCATACTGTGGTTGATGTTGTTTGGGGTGGGGGGGCAGAGTGCTCGGGGCCTCGTGTTCAGGTGCCTACATGCCCAGTGCTCGGTGTTAGGAGCCCATAAATAGCAGGGCCACCGTCCCCTCACCTCTCAAAGCTGTTGAGGAAGAGCGCTCTGGTCTTTGAGAGGAGCATCCCCGCGACCATGGTTCCTGCTATGAGACTGCTGGCCTTCTGCTGTGAGTACCCAAGTGCTCACACCTTTTCAGACCCACCTTATAGTTCATGCGTGTGTTTGTGTTGATATATATTTTTTTTAATAAAAGTACTTTGTGTTGTGCAGCAACTTATCCTATCTTAGTTGTATACAGAGAATGGGTTAACCTAACAATTGTTAGTGCTTGGTACTTGGTTCTATGAACATCCGACCTTACTGCAACGACAGCAAGATATTTTTCAACTTATTATGACAAATTGACTCGCTGTGAGTCGCTTTGGATAAGAGCGTCTACTGAATGCCCTGATTCTAGTTGTAAATGTAAATGTAAATGTTCATTTTGAATGCTGAAATTATGAGAGTAAGGAGTGTGCACATCAAGTTCAGGCGAGGTGCTGACCGACGGGAAACTCAGAGAGAGATGGAGGGCCACACACTCATTATCGTTATCATATCGCTGAAAGGCACTCTGGAATTATACCTTCAAAAGTGTAACTTTAAGATGTTTAATTCAACTTTTTTATTGTTTTGGTTTGGTTCAGTCTTTTGTATTTGAGATACTGAGCTTAGCGATTTGCAATCAAACAATGAAACTTTAATTACTAGCTTAATAATTCATAATTAGACCTCATGTTATGTTTTGAAAGATCACAGACATAAAAATAACAAGTTATGATTCTATGTCAAATAAAAACTTATAAAATCTGTTTTGTTAAAGCTTGTAGGTTGTATATTTGGATACTATATACTACTGTTTAATAGTTCTACCTAAATAATCAACCTGATTAATAGTAAATAAATGTCCTTGTTATGTTGCATTATATTTCCCCTAAAGTCAAGTTAGGCTGCACTTTAGCAAATAGTCAACAGTTTATTGCAGTTTAGAGGTTACGCATAACCATGTTATTATAACCATAAAATATAATTGTATGGTGTGCTTTCTTTCTAACTAACATGTGCTGTCCTGTTTGCAGTGCTGGCTGCTGCTTGGTATTTCACTGCATCAGGTACTTCTACTGTACTACTGTACTCATACAGTACAGACAACAGTACAGCTTCTAGCAGGCATTGACCACACACACACACACACACACACACACACACACACGCGCACACATGCACACACACACACACACACACACACACACACACACACACACACACACACACACACACACACACACACACACACACACACACACACACACACACACACACGCACCCACACACTCGATCACTTTGATGTGCAAAAGTATAAAACGTTTCTAATGTATATTCTGATTAACTGACTTACCCTAATAAATAAAGGTTCATTCAATGATACATTGTATTATCGTCAAAACATCAGAAAATGTTGACACATGTTGGAGTTGTCTGTGTAGGACTGATAGGTGTGTGTGTGTGTGTGTGTGTGTGTGTGTGTGTGTGTGTGTGTGTGTGTGTGTGTGTGTGTGTGTGTGTGTGTGTGTGTGTGTGTGTGTGTGTGTGTGTGTGTGTTTTATCATGGTGGTAATCGTCGTCACAGAGGGAGAGGTCATCTACTCCTGCCACAACGAAACTGCTGAACTGAAATGTGGTAGGAGCACCACACACACACACACACACACACACACACACACACACACACACACACACACACACACACACACACACACACACACACACACACACACACACACACACATTGTTAAAATAGATACTCCATAGGAATACATTCTTCACTTCAGAGACACACTAACTCTGCTCCCCCCCCCCCCCCCCCCAGAGGTGGGCAGCAAGATCAAGCTGAACCACATCCTGTACAAGGTAGGCGTGGGCACCCGGTGTGGGGAGGGCAAGCGCCACCCAGAGGACGGCCCCGGCTCCTACTGCACGTTCCCCTGGGCGGAGTTGGTGGTGGAGGACCTGTAAGAACCACCTCCTCACACAGTCACACACCTCACACACGCATCGGTTAGTCCGATTGGCGAAACATTCCCGTGTCTGTGTGTGTGATTGCATGCCTGCAAATGTGTGTGTGTATGTGTTGGTTTTGGTGTGTGTGTGTGTGTGTGTGTGTGTGTGTGTGTGTGTGTGTGTGTGTGTGTGTGTGTGTGTGTGTGTGTGTGTGTGTGTTTGTGTGTGTGTGTGTGTGTGTGTGTGTTAGGGCCCGACCGATTCATCGGCCTGCCGATTTAATCGGCCGATTATAGCCTTTTTGAAAATAATCTACATCTGCCAAAAAGACGCCGATTACAACCGATTTATTTTTTTATTTTTGAAATGTTATTGCGCTTAGTATCCTGCAGATTGCGCTCCTACTCGCCTGGCTAACTAACAACTTTAGCTGGAGTAAAAAAGAGGAGATTGAATTTTACCGTACAACATGAAAGCACGCTCGCTCAGGCAGCTGCGCGCTCACCTCACCAATATACACAAGACGTGTTGTTTGAGCATGTTGTGCCTTTTTTTCTTTAGGTCCCAGGCCATGTTAATTTGTTATACTGTAGACTCTAACGGTGAGACCATACTGCTCAGCACGCACGTGTTAGTCACTGCTCACGAGCGCAGCACATTGGGAGTTATTTATTTATTTTACATTTTACATTACACTCATTTTTGACTGTAAATGTATTCTAAAACACTCAAAGGTTCTGCATTCAATTCACATATTCGTCAAAAGTGTTTAAAGTATATTTAAGGTATCAAAAACTACGATTTATATGCTTATTTTTGTTTTGTTTTTAATCGGCCGATTCAATCGTAAGATTAATTTTTCTCTGAAAATAATCGGCATCGGCACTCAAAAATCAATATGGTCGGGCCCTAGTGTGTGTGTGTGTGTGTGTGTGTGTGTGTGTGTGTGTGTGTGTGTGTGTGTGTGCGTGCGTGCGTGCGTGCGTGCGTGCGTGCGTGCGTGCGTGCGGGTGTGTGTGTGTGTGTGTGTGTGTGCGTGTGTGTGTGTGTGTGTGTGTGTGTGTGTAAACAATACCTAGCCGTAGACAGGCAGACAGACTGCAGAGCGGGTTTCAGACTACCAGAGGGTTGACGCTCTGCCCCTCAGCCTGCGTTGCCTGGTGTGCTCTTCAGCACCAGACATTCCCCTTGACAGCCACCAGGGGAATCTGAGGGTCCGTGGCTGACATCGCCACGTCTGTGAGGCATGTGGATCTGAGGAGCGGCATATCAAATGCCAAAAGCGTCCGTTATTGTGATGCTACATCCGCTTAGCCATGGTACCGTGCAAAATCAAAGACAGCACATGAGGATGTTGAGCTTTGGAACGCAGCCCTGCAACGCGTCCTCATCATCTCCCCCCCGCTTTGGGACGTGTGTGTGTGTGTGTGTGTGTGTGTGTGTGTGTGTGTGTGTGTGTGTGTGTGTGTGTGTGTGTGTGTGTGTGTGTGTAAGAGGTGCATGTGCGTGACATGTGTGTGAAGTGTGATATCCATCTCTGTGAATGTGTGTTTGTGTGTGTGTGAGACGCATGTTTGTGACATGTTTGTCAAGTTTGATACCCGTGTGCAAATGAGTGTGTGTTTGTGTGTGTGAGACACATGTGCGTGGCATGTTTGTGATGTGTGATATTCATCTCTGTGAATTTGTGTGTGTGTGTGTGTGTGTGTGTGTGTGTGTGTGTGTGTGTGTGTGTGTGTGTGTGTGTGTGTGTGTTTGTGAGACCCATGAGTGTGATGTGTGATACCCATGTGTGTGAATGTGTGTGTGTGTGTGTGTGTGTGTGTGTGTGTGTGTGTGTGTGTGTGTGTGTGTGTGTGTGTGTGTGTGTGTGTGTGTGTGTGTGTGTTTGTGTGTGTGTGTGTGTGTGTGTGTGTGTGTGTGTGTGTTTGTGAGACCCATGAGTGTGATGTGTGATACCCATGTGTGTGAATGTGTGTGTGTGTGTGTGTGTGTGTGTGTGTGTGTGTGTGTGTGTGTGTGTGTGTGTGTGTGTGTGTGTGTGTGTGTGTGTGTGTGTGTGTGTGTGTGTGTGTGTGTGTGTGTGAGCAGGTGTGGCGGTAAGAAGTCCTGTGAGGTCCCGGTCACCGAGCACGTGTTTGGAGAATACCCCTGCAAGGAGCAGACCCGCTACCTAGAGGTCTCCTACGACTGCAGCCCACCCCCTGTCCCCCAGGAGCCCTGTGAGTGGTGCCAATACCTTCTATGATGATGAAAGAGTTATAGTTCTATGATGTAAAGAAGTGAATCGCTACAGGGTTATGCGTCGCGACCCGAGGCAAACAGTTTGATAGAGACTGCAGAACCAACATAAAACTGAACAGAGGACGGGCCCCCAATGAAAAGTTACTGAAAGCATATTTTAAAGGCTGCGACAGGTGATCAGTACAATATGTGCCTCAAACTCACAGTCTTCTCGACCCTGAGAGCCACACCCCCTTATCTCTGGCCTGGCCTCCAGACAGTGCAAACCACCCAGACTCCCGCATATACTAATACACTCTATGTATACTACTTTATGTATTTTATATATTAACAGCTCAAGGATTCAAAATGCCATTCAAAAGTGTTTTGAATAATACATGAACAAGTATCGATTTTAAAAAGTATTCTGTGTACAAATGATATTCCTAATGCAATTAGAGTGACACTTATGCAACCTGCAATCACTTTATTTCACAAGCTAGGCTTAACTATTTTATACAGGTATATATCAAAGTAAATGGGGGCGGCAGTAGCTCGGGAGGTTGAGCGGTTGACGAATTTACGAATCCTACTATGGCCACGCCAATACCCCGAAAAGACGTGCCCGCCTCTATTTCTGATTGGTCTGTCACACACGTCACCCCTATCTTTGATACTATTCGACTACCGCACTTTTACTTGCTTGATATTAGCTGCTAGGGTTAGGGTAAGGGGTTAGGGTTAGAGCACTTCTGTGATGCTCGATACCGTAGAGTTCTAAAGCGTCCATTTGAGTTGCATGCAACCCGGCCAATCACGAGTAGGGTGGCTCTTGCCGTGGCCATAGTAGGATTCGTAAATTTGCGAGCGGTTGACTGTTAACTGGAAGGTTGCTGGTTTGATCCCCGGTTCCTCCTAGCTGAGGAGTCGGGGATGCTCCTGACGAGCTTGCTGTTGCCCTACGTGGTTGACTCCGCTGTCGGTGTGTGAATATGTGAATTGTGAACTAATGGTTGTAACTCGCTTTGGATAAAAGAGTCAGCAAAATCCCCTAAATATAGGCCTAAATGTTTTCTACGTTTTCCATTGCAGGACAAGTAGGCCTATGGACATCATAGCTCGCCCGAGTATGTTGAGCCCAAAATACTGATCAACCATGATGAATCTTAATCACCCTTCACCTTCCTTCATCAGTCAACAGATTGGATTTAGGATTATGTACATATTATGAACTTTTAAAACGAAAAGTGTTTATAAAAGTGTAAATCACTTTTCATAGAAAATGATCTCTTCTGTCAAGTAAAGTTAATGGTAAATAAAATAAATGATTGACAAATGCGTGTGGGTGTTTTGTGTATGTGTGTGTGTATGGAAGTAAATCTGTGCCATCGGGTTTTGAAAATAAAAACACATTGAATTATAAGCACTGAATATTTATGCATTGAAATAACATATCTGAATTTTTTGCCTCTGAATTTAACTCTTTACATTTTCAATATATCATGTTCACCTTCATTTTTCAATGTTAAAAAATTCAACGTTAAAATATTCAACTCAAATATTTTCAGCGTCCAAAAATTCAGTCCGCCAAAGTCACCATCAAAATTCAGTGTACGAAATTCAGTGTTAACATCCGGTGACCCAAGAAAGAGCAATCGACCCTAGATGCTAGATCGCGGTCAAACGAGTGTGCGCGTCGTTGGATACCTGACTCTCTCACGCGGGAAGGCAAAACAGATTTAGCCATGTCCAATGGCAACAGCAGCAGTAATAGTGCTTCGGTGAGTACATTTTATATATATGCCATTCGTATGGGTTGTTTCTGTAAGATTCAGCAATGGACCATACTAACGGACACTTGTACATAAGAAGGACATCGAATTGAAAAATAGGGGTAGTTCGGAATTTTGGACGTAGGGCCTGATTCCCAAGTTAGCCTTGGTGTTCTTTATCATTGGAGACTAGGCTAGCTAGGCTAGCCACAAGTCAACGGGCATATTTTGATGCTGGTTTATAACGTCTTTATTGAAGATTTCAGGGGTACAGTTCTAACAGTCAGGTTTATAATATGTAGCGCCACTAGGTGGCGCCTCCCTCTTCTTCACGTACAGTGAAGAAGTGCGTGCTCTTTCGCTCGGCTAGAATAAACGGCTGTATACGATCGAAGTCTCCCTTTTTAATATGAGTTATTTAGTTACTGATTTGTTGTAGGCAGGAATCCCGGACTTTCCACCTGTGTGTTAAATATATTGCCGTGGAGACCTGGCGTGGTATGGTCAAAAGCTTATAGTATACTAAAAGTACCGTGAGGAGAATCTCGCATGTTGTCTCCTTCATGCTAACCCTGACCTACTGTACCATCGCACGTTACACAGTATGTGGATAGACCAATTGGCTCTATCAAATAATGCTCCCACTGCAGAATCACGTTATTTTACACCACTACTCACCTCATGTACATTGTTTTATAACGTATATATTGAAGATTTCAGGGGTGCAGTATGTGCAATGTATGTAATGTAAAAAAATAGCACTTCAAGAAAAAACATAAATAATCAATTAAACTAAATAAATAACATCAACTACAAAAGTGTAGCAAGTATTGTTAAAACTTGTACATATTTGTGAATGGGATTTTGCATGGGTTTATATATGCAATAGCTAATAATTATTCAAAATATCCAATAATACAAACATTTTATTTTGAGTTACGTTATTTCAATGCATAGATATTCAGTGCTTAGAATTCAATGGGTTTTTATTTTCAAAATCCGATGGCACAGATTTACTTCCATAAGTGATGCACAACACTGCTTAGAGGGCTCAAAATTAACGCTCGCCAAACTGGGTAAAGTAGTCTTAAGTTATTGAGTCCACCCGCCACTTTGGCTGGACACATCTTGTCCTTCAGCTGCAGAGAGCTGAGAGCAGTCAACAGTAGCCTATATAGACACATTTTGAAATAAGCCATGGAAGAACTACTCCAAAAACATTCACAACAATCTATTTAATTTATCCTAGATTGTAGAAATATGTATACTAATTAATTTAATAGGCTGTGTTCAATATATAAAGTTTGGTTTTAATTAAAAGGAAATGTTCTAAAAATGTTTATCATTATTATGATAATTATGTGTATAGATAAACAATATACAGATATAGATATTAATATTATGGTTCTATGGGCCAATGGACCAAGATGACATGCTCAAAGGTAATTGAAATGCAAGGGTTATGGTTATGCAATATCACACTGTGCTACAAAATTTATTTTTATGCTACTGAATTTTTGTGCTTGCTGGCACCAGTGCTACCACTTAAAAAAAAGAAGCGAACAGCCCTGGATATGCATTTATAGTTCTTCCTTAATGTATTTACTGTTTTTATATTCTTGCTTTTGACAGGATGAGTTGGATGACACTGCACAGGCCTGGAACACACACACCATCAGGCCATCGAAAAACCTTAACGTCCCCAGCGGTCGGCCGAACGTGATGTTTGCATTACCTGAACTCTATGGGACAAGAGACTTCCTTTCCCAAATTGAAGATTATGATTTTCAACTGTGCAAAAATAAATGTATCTTTCGCCAGACCAAACTGTGTGATCCAGATCTATATGAACTATGCAACATCTTTATGGCTGAGTCCAATCTCACTCTAGCAACAGATTCATATCAGGCAGTGAATTTGTACATGCACCTCAGAGAGGCCATCAGGGCATGTGTGTAGGTCAGGCGTATTTAGTTGTGTCTTGTGTTGAGCTTCGAAGTGGCAGGATTTTTTGGTCACATAAGTAATTCACCTTGCTGTCCTTTTCCTTTATAAGTTTCCTTTAAAGTCATAGCTCAACATCTCTAGCTTTTGGCAAATGTTATATTCCTTTAAACGATAGTTTAGAAACACAGAAATTAGGGGGGGCTTTATAGACAAAGCCTGTAAAAAGTAAATCAAATGTGTATCAATTTCAGAACTTTACTTTAACAAATGTATCACTTTTTTCAGTTAGAATTGTATTTAACAAAAAAGGTAACTGGCTTCAGTAACTAAATGTGAATACTTTCTTTCATGATAGAATATCATTGGATTTCAAATGATGGGACCAAAAAAATGTATGTATCTATCGAACTCTGAACTTCTGATGGCCAATCAGTACAAATATTGACATGTTACCGACAGAAAAGCATTTTGAAATTATCTGCATTTACAACCTGTCGTTTCAAATACTGAGAGAGGGGTTAAAAAACGACAACACACGCTATTCATGTTTTTGTTGAGAATGGAAGATTTTTTATTACTGTAACTATATTGCTATCCCGTATGTGGAACTCTGAATAAACAAAAAATTGCCAAACAAGTTTAGTGCTGTTTCCTGATTTTTTTCTCCATATTTTTCACTGGCCACATTAGCTAGATGAAAAACGTAATGAATTAATGATTGTACTTGTTCAAGAACAATTGACTTAATTATTCTTGTAATCAAACTAGTATTACTTTTCATACCATGACAAGTTCCTGCAGACTTCTTCTTAATGTCACATAAATGTTGCTAAGGTGTCAAGACAGCTGATTGTATACAGCAGGGGGTCGTCCTGCCGGTTCAAGTAGGATGACCTGAAACCTGTATAAAATCAGCTGTCTTGACACCACAGCAACATCATGTGACATTTAGAAGAAGACTGCAGGAACATTTACAATCAAAACATGTCAGGGTATGAAAAGTAATACTAGTTGTATTATTATGTACACTATTATTATCTACACTGGAGTTAGCTTCGTCGTCTGAGACGTCTCGCCCTTCGTGACACTTCTCTGAGATCCAGCTCTTTCAACAACAACCGCACATCCTCTTTCCTCACACGCAGTCGATGCTCCCTGCATTTAGCGTACATCCATCGGTACCCGTGAAGCTGTCCAGAGTACTGCAGTTGGTCGCTAATAAAATCCACCAGGACCCACAGGTCAGAGTACGCCTTGCGGCGAGAGTGTCCCCTATCTCGCAGTATCCTCTTCAGATGTCTCTCACTTATGTGGAAGGCGTGCCTACTGGCAAGTATTGATTTGATGTCCGAATATTTGAGGCCAAGCTCAAAATAAACATTGATAAATCCCCCAAACTCCATCGTTGTGGTGGTTAGTTTTTTCCTCTGACCCGAATGACGCGACCACTCGTTTGACCGCGATCTAGCATCTAGGATCGATTGCTCTTTCTTGGGTCCCCGGATGTTAACACTGAATTTCGTACATTGAATTTTGATAGTGACTTTGGCGGACTGAATTTTTGGACGCTGAAAATATTTGAGTTGAATATTTTAACGTTGAATTTTTTAACGTTGAATTTTTAACATTGAAAAATGAAGGTGAATATTATATATTGAAAATGTAAAGAGTTAAATTCAGAGGCAAAAAATTCAGGTTATTTCAATGCATAAATATTCAGTGCTTATAATTCAATGTGTTTTTATTTTCAAAACTCGATGGCACAGATTTACTTCCATATGTGTGTGTGTGTGTGTGTGTGTATGTGTGTGTGTGTGTGTGTGTGTGTGTGTGTGTGTGTGTGTGTGTGTGTGTGTGTGTGTGTGTGTGTGTGTGTGTGTGTGTGTGTGTGCGCGCACGCGGGGGGGGGGGTGTTTGTGTGTGTGTGTGTGTGTGTGTGTGTGTGTGTGTGTGTGTGTGTGTGTGTGTGTGTGTGTGTGTGTGTGTGTGTGTGTGTGTGTGTCTGTGTGCTCGCGTATGTGTGTGTCGTGTGAGTGTGTGTAAGTATGTGCGTGCCATTCCTATGATAGCCATTAACAGTGGCGATTTTGGTTTGGAAACTCTGGTGGGGCCCATGCAGGAAAATATTATAACGCAATCCAGAAATACCACATATTACTACCATCACAAAAAAAACAGTAGCAAGTGACAGAGGGGACCAAAATTGCAGCTGAATAATGCCATCACTCAAACGCGAATCTGACAACATATATTAGGCTATTATAGCAATAGCACCACCAAATGGCAGCGTTCAAGATCTCACAATATCAAAACTCAAGAAAACAACAACGTGGCAACAATAAAAACACAACGGGGCACACCCTTTACACAGCAATCAATATACAAAGCCACCACTCACAATATACCAAAAAAAGAAGAAGTATGGTTTAAGTTGCATTAAGTTTGCAGGCCACCATACTGTACAATTAACAATGAATCTAGCCTGATAGAGTGGTTGCCTATTCAGACCTGGATAATCCTGGTTGAAATTTTAAGTAATTTTGGGCTAAGATGGTAATTACCTGTGCTTTAAGGACAGTGCTGTCTGGTCTCCTTTGTGTGGCTGAGGTGAAACACAAGCATTTTTTTCCGCTTGAACAACTCCTGGTTGAACGATCTATTCTTGTCCTTTCCCTCTTGAATAATGATTAAATCCGTCGGGCGATGTGGTCCCAAACGTTTTATCTCCAACTTCTGTTCAAGTGCTAAATCTCACATGAGACAGATACTCAACACGATTCATAATTTAATGAATGAAACGTCCATTTGTTGTTATTTACTGTAACAGTAACTGTAACAGTAACTACGTTAGCCAGCTAGCAAGATCTGATCGGCTCCCGCCGTAAACCCCGCCCTTTCTACAAATCAGCCAATGAGAAGAGCTTTGGGGCACTAAACTTCTGGCCCCACCGCCGAAACAGAAGCGGGCGCTGCGCACGCGCTTGCTCGCGCAACAGCACCAGTTTCTACACTGCAGCAGACGGGGCCATCTCGGCTGTGCCCCACCGAGCGGAAATGACGAGACGGAGCAACAAACTATTTCACACACAACTACTACACTACAACAATTGCGTTCATCAAATTAAAACTGCGGACATGTAATTAATTATTAACAATTAATGTATTATTAACTTATGCTCAATGACATTTTTGAAAAAAAAAAGAAAAGTATAATCGTGCCCTGCACGGCAGCGTTCTCTGGTGGGGCCGTGCCCCACTGGCCCCTAATGCAAAGACGCCACTGGCCATTAACATGCAAATCCTTTACACTGCTAACATAAAAGTTGGGAGAAGCGTTTTAATTTATTGTTTAAGCTTGTCTTTCAAATGTGAAAATGTAACCTTTGCTGGCCATGTTTGTTTTCATTGTTACCAAATTACCCGCTTACAGATCCACACCTCGAGCAACATGATTGGTCAAATCAAATATGAAGCGAAAATGTTTAAGCCCCAGATTTGAGCTTGTCTGCGATCAGACTTTTGATTATTCAACAGATTTTTGATCTATACAATTCAAAACTGCAACAAATGTGGGGTAGCTATTAACAACATGAACAAATTAATGTATTTCATAACATGAAATCACAATTTCTGGATAATTCTGATGAGATACTAACATAAAGTTTTCAATCTTATAAGTAGTATGGTATACTTTGATGATGGTTTGAGGAACAATCATTATTATTATTTATTTTTTAAGAAAATATGTTATTTAAAGGACACAAGAACTTGTATCAAGTGTTCGTTTATCATAATTAAGTAAAACGCAATTAGTACAAATGTTTTAATAATTTCTTTGTTTTTAAGTTTTAAAAATCAACTGTGCCCATCCACTAGTCAAACCATCCAGGGATTTTTGTTTTTCTAAATATTTTGTTCTGTTGCACCCTACCCCTAGCACAATCGGAAAACATAAATAGTCTGAAAATGATATCACTATAACTGCAGGTTCAACAACAGCCACTAGATTCTAATGGGAAATCTTACATAGTGCATTTTTAAGGCACAGAAGGGCCAAATAAGTCCACCAGACTATAACCTGATGAGGGGCAGCATATAACCAGAAAGTTAGTGGTGACCATATTGTATTCAGCCCGTTTGACCCACATATCAATAAACAGTTAACTTCACAAACGTAATAACACTGTTATTAACGTTATACAAGTAGGCCACGCTACTTTTTTAGAATCTATCACTGCATTGCAAACATTAGAATTAAGAACTAATAGAATAGAAGAAATGTTGTTCAAAATTAAACTTAATTCCTTTACTCGTCAAGAGCATTTATAGCAGTGAAAAGCAACACAAAGCTCACTCTTGTTTTGCTCTATTTCTATCATCGATTCATCATTTTCTTTGACTTGGATGACAAGAGGGCAGAATCCCAACCTGAGAGGCGCTGCTCTCATCCTCTCTGGACAGAGAGCGGACCACCACTGCAGTGACGGGGACCTCTGGTGGTTTAAAGCGGTAGGCTACTGCCAAACGTTGCGAGCCGGTGCTCGCTGGGATAGCTGCCTACAAAAGCAAATATATCTTCAACGTCTTTGACATACCCTCATAACGGTTATTTTTTTTCACATTCTAACGATAATTTGGAAGTAATCATTTCAATAGCACGACACAATTTACGTTTTCTTGATCTTAAAATATCTCCACTGTGATGATCAGTGCGGGGAAGTGGGGGAACTGAAGCAGGAGGTCAACATAAATTAATTTGTTTGTCAAAAAACTTACTGGTGGATGTTCTGAACATATGTTTTGCAGCAGAGGGAAGAACATGCTGCTTGTTACAACGCATTTTTCCAGCCAGGGCACCTTGGATACCTGCAGCCCATATGATCCCAAACTAACCAACCGTTTGCATTCAAAGCAGGCTAAGAACAACCTAAAAGCCAAACTTTGAGATTTCTACCTTGGACGTTGGGCCTAGTTTTGTTTGGGATGATACGATTGCTCATCCTGGACAGACACACACGCACACACACACACACACACACACACACACACACACACACACACACACACACACACACACACACACACACACACACACACACACACACACACTCACACGCACACGCACACGCACACACACACACACACACACACACACACACACACACACACACACACACACACACACACACACACACACACACACACACACACACACACACACACACACACACTCAATTTTCTGTATTTCTTTCTTTCTTTCCTTCTCTCGCGACGATCTGGTTGACAGTCTGTTGTGTATAGTAATTTTAACTCTTTATTTTTTCCACAATAGGCCTAATCCGATTGGACAAAGGGATTATAAATCCACGATTGTAGCTCCGCCTCACGGATGGTTTCTGCTGTGAGGCTCCGGACTGTAAAATAGGTTATGTCCATTCGAGCGCAAGTTTTCTGTAACCAAAACTACGCAATGGTCGGGAAATTGCAGATAGGCTTTTTCACCAAGTAGGAGGTTAAAATAGACAAAGTCGATACTACAACATGCGTGTTATTTCAGGAAAGTAATGCGTTTAATTCTGGAGACTAGACACATAGCCTAACTGTGTCTTTGAAGATCAACACTTGGATACGATTGTGATTTTAAACCTCCAACCAGTTTGCTTCCCGCTGGAGCATTTGGGGGACCTCCTTGTGTTTGGAAAAATCGTTTTTCTGCCCCGAAAGCTTCATGACAGACTGAGTGTAGTGAGGGAAGTTGTGCGTGGCAGCAGCTCAGCGGTTCACCCCAATACCCAAACTACAACAGACACTGAGGAGGGATGCTGTCCAAACCTGAATTGGCTGTACGCTACATCACTTTAATGGAAAGGTTAGTCGCTTTGAAGGAAGGTTCTCACCATCAAACCTATTTGCTGCGCTTGATTATTTTATAAATTGTATCAAAACGTAGGTCTATCAGTGTGTGATGGGGGCTGGGGGGCGTATATGTAGGTCGCTATGGCTGGTATTGTTTTCACTTTTGCTATTGGTCCGATGAACATTCAACATAATTTGTTTTGATCACAGCTAAAAGTTAAATCAACTCAGTGTTTACCATAAAGAATGTAAACGTTCATTGCGTCCACTCTCTGTGGACGGGGTTCATGTATGACCCTACGGGGCCTACTGCGTTACTGTGCCACATACTGATCCCGAACAGTCTGATGGAGGATACATATGGTGATAACTTTCTTACCGAGTTCAGGATGGCATTTTGAAGATATGCATTCCACAAAATAATGTTGCCTAAATCAAGACCATACGATTAATTAGACGAGCATTCTTCGTTCAAATGTTCTATCAGTAGCTTTTAAAGATCAAATTGACGATTCATTATCCTTTTTCTTTTATTTCCTGCACACAATGTCGTAATTGTATTCCTCATCCCACACAATTGCTGCAGGGCAAACTCATTCAATCTCGGTAATGAACCCTGAATGGTTCTGGAAGTTCTATGGGGGCTATGCCAATGTGCAGTCCCTGTCAGCTTGATGGACCAATTTCCCCCATGTGTTATTGTTGTCCCCCCAGAAACCTGCGGGTGGACGGATGCGTTGAATCAGGGCCGCTGGAAATGTCCAAGCCCTTAAACCGTCGGCATATTCAGTTGGCAGCCCTAACCCTACGTACTGTGATTTGATCTGTATGTAGCAAGTTTCTTAATGGATGCTTTTAACCCAGTTCTTCTGTTACATGGCATTACATGATGGCTTAGGGTCAGACGGCTCCATTACCGTTTCAGTTCAGGCTTGAGAAGCACTTTGACGCAAACAAACAGGGCTATAAATTAAACCCCACTCGACATGTTGCGTGACGTCTTGGTAACTTCCATACTAACATACAGGATCACTTGTAATAACCATATTATAGAGTCATTGAGTACGAATGAGGAATTGATACGCACTGGTTAGAGTTGGACTACTGATCTAAATGGATGGAGCTTGGCTGAACAACAAGCCTTTTACTGTTCTTAATGATACTAACTATATTTGGAATGCCTATTTGGAACAAGAAGTGACTCTGTTCTTGATGAGCAGTGCCATCCTTGAGGGTTATGAAGGGTTTAATAAAGCGGTTCCATCATACAATGTCTCCCACGTTTCCCATCCATGGCCTATAAATAAAGTGTGTTTCCTGGCCTTCTGATAGCCTGTAATATGCAATGTGCTGGAAGCCGGCTATTGTGATGTTTGGAACAGAGCCGTTGACACTCACAACACAATGATGGGTGTGTCTTTTGCTTTTGTTGAGTTTGGTTGTGGTTGCATTCTGAAGCCGAGAATCCAACACATGTTTAACATCTGTACTACTGACCGGTGGCGGTTCTAGACCATTTAAACCAGGGGGCCAGGCTGGGATGGTGGTTCTCTTCCAGGGGCCTTAACACCACGTGAAGCACCTAATCAACATTGGCGGTTCTTAGACCAACTATTGTCTTTTTTTTTCACAACCGAGGTGTTTGGCAACGTGTATACATCGGTGTTTACAGATTATAATAAAGTACAACTTACCATTGCAACCACACTCTAAAGCGATTGAACATTGACATTTACGGTCAATGTTCAACGGCAACGGCAGTTCACTTGGCTTTGTGAACTAAAATACTAATGTTTGGAAAGAGTCTCTCTCAGACTGGTATTTAGAACTTAATTGGGAACCCTGCATTTGGCATGTTTAAATCTCATCTTGTTAGTTATTATTTATTGGCAAATTGTTTTCTAACTATTAGGAATTATGGTTAGTTTCAAATAATCATTTGATTTCAAATATTCAATTATAATATTGACTCCACATATCTTAAAGGGGCACTGGCCCACCCCCAGAACTGCTAGTGCTCTTGACCAGAGGGCTTTCTTGCTTCCATTATTGTCTATTTATATCTTAGAGATTCCACCCATTGCCATTTATTCTCTGACATTGTCAGATATGCACTCACTGCTTGTCACCTGTCTGGGTTTTCCGCTACAGAGACTTCCATGCTTTGGTCATTTCAAAACATCCTTGTCCTTCCACAAAGCGGAAGAATTTTTTTTCAAAGTCTTGGTATGTATAAGGGATAATAAATGCTGACGTGTATTCGGTGTGTACGATGGAATTGTTGGTTAATTAGGGTTAAGGTTTTATGACCTATGCAAAAGTTTGGCATCCCGGAAAGCTGGTTAAAGTCATGCAAACATGCATTCACTGCTAGTTGCATTGCTGATTCATGTTTGAATTTATGCTTGGTAATAACAGCCTCACGAAAAGTTTTTGGTCTTGCAAGTTGCCTTTGTTGACCGGCTACTACAAGAGTGAGATACAATAAAGTCTGCTAAGTAGACCAAACAAGTTATTTAAAATAACATTTAAGAATCGGCAGTAATTCATCTTGAATTTATTTCAAAGCTCAAAACACTTTTGATCCTATCTGTTGGCACTCTATTCAGAATGCGAACTCTGAATAGAATAGTTAACAATTTAAGGAATGTACCTGGTCTGTCATCTGGTTAACATTATGTCAATAACTATTTCATGTACCCACTTCTAGATAGGCAATATAGGCCAGGGTTCACAGTAATAATTAACCATAACTTTAATTAACCTCATTTCATTTCACACATGTCAATTATTTTAATCATAAGGGTTAACATTTTAACCGCTACAACTTGTTTCTATTACAGTAGACCCTTCGACTCAATGATGTTGTTTTTATGTTCCTCCCTGGCCATGTGGCATGATGGGAGAGATGCTGAAATGCAAAGGCCTCGCTAATCTTTGACCATATGGGTCCCGGGATGGAATTAGTGTTGTGGGGGAGGAGCACGGAGAGTGAATGGGAAGGGGGGAACCGGGGGTGTCTGGCCCGGGGAGGAGGTTTATACAGCCCATATAGGTCAGCTCAGGACAGAGGGGACAATGCAGGGAAATCAATTGCTTTGGCTTGAATCTGAAGGACACTCACCCCTTTTTTCAGACTGTGTGACTTAAGTTTACTTGTTGGAAAGCGTCCTGAAGACCCAGCCGGAGCGCTACTACTGGAGCTCACTCAACTCACATCTGGCTAACATCAGCAGAAACGAAAACCAATTGTACTTTGTTTGAAGAGTTTCCTACATCTGTAGGGAGCTGAGCTAAAGTATAATTAGAGGTTGAAAATGGAAGCCACCCATATTTGTGTGCTGGACAGGTTTTTTTAGAGTATTTTGGAGTTTTTTTAAACTCAAATAAGCAAAAGACGGTAGATTTAATGACCACTCTTATAATTTGTTGGATTAAAACACCAGGAAGATTTAACATTTGCTTAGTTGTACATGCCAAATGTAGGTGAAGTGGAGATTATTTGAAGCAATGCTTTTGTTAAACGTTTAAAACGGTGACAGCATTGTTAACATGGAATAGCCTACATACAGCAAATCCCTGGGATTAGAGGGAATGGCTTTGTGCCTTAAATCCATATCACTTTGCACTGCTGCTTTGTTTGTCTGGTGCGTCGTTTCGGTTGTATCGTTGTCAAATTAAAGATTTAGTCTGCATGTCTACACACAGACACACTCCTTCACCAACGTCATTCATGTTGGATTTTTCTCTATCCATCAGGGTGGACAACTTTGAGGTTAGCGTGGGCTACAGTGGGTCTGCACTGAATGTCTGGGGGCCTGAATGCACATGCAAATACAGTATGTCTGCAGTCAACCTATTGGATTAGTCGGTTTTCAACTGCTACATTAGTGTTTACAACCGTTACACGCAAAGCAGTAAAACCCAGTGAAGACGATCAGAGAAATTGAAATGCTGAGTTTAGGATTTCTTTATTCGATTTCATCAAAGTTTTATTTTTTCATCCCTACTACTGCATATTAAACTATATGCTTAGTATTCCTCCGGGTTGGTTCTGACATACAACATGAACGCAAATATAATCCAATAAAACAAAGCAGTAAGACATAATTCAATCTTCAATCTTTTAAATATGCTTGGCATTAAGGGGGAAATGCAAACATGAAACACTTAAATGTACAGGCCAGAAAAGAAGACATTCAATGCATTTTTTGAGATAAGAAAACCCTTTATTGTTACCATGTGAGAAAGTGCATGTCATGATTGACATCAAGCATTCACACTTTTTGACCTCAGATTTTCCTATCCAATCACTTTAAGTACATGAAATCATTTTTGAGTCAATTTTTCTGTTTATAAGAGGTTGAGCTGTGTCCGTTTATGGCAGAAAACAACAATGTCTGATGATTCACATTGGTTATTTTCATCAATCGGACTGCATGTGCCCAGATTACTTCAGAACACAGCACCTTAACAATAATCAAAAGAACAGACTCTTGACCAAGACTCAAGTGGCCTTTTTGCAGGGCTGGAACTTGAATCATCATGAAAATGACTCAGACTTAAATTCAGACTCAACAGTTTAGGACTCTGTTTAGGTCAAATTGTTCTCAGGGCAATGCAATGCAAACCAACATAAACAAATGTTTGTCTATTGGGGTTACTGTTAATCTTCCACACAAAAACACATTTTAATAGCTGGCTTCTATTCATATGAGGATGAAAGGGATATTCAGATCAGGAAGTCCGTACTTTGAACACACATCACAACATTGTGTTGTAATCATTATTTTCCTTTTCTTACAAAAGCAAAGATCAATGGTGATTGTTACAAAAAAGTAGAATTTAACTTAAATGCTCTCAATATAGATTTGTTTTATTTGACAACCTTAACCTATCTGTTGTTTGCATTGACAGTTACTGTCAATGCAAGCAATGCAATCAAAAAAACACAGCAATCTTCAACGAATGAAAAGGCAGGTGTTGCCATAACATCAGCTGTTTGACATGGGTGAAATCGTTATACATGTTATACAATTATTATATTTTGACGATGTTCTTATATCAACATATTAATGAAATAATAATTATAAAAAATATCAGTAGTTTTGATTATGTTTCAGCACATTTTAAACGTTATTTTAGACGATTTACTTTTGTCTGTGGTCAGTAAAAAATATTAAATAAATAGACAAACACTTTAAAAGTTTAAATAAATTCCTGCGGAGGAGAGATAAACGCAATGGAACTCTGGTCAAATGTGTGAATCCATGACCAAATTCAAGACCCATCGACAGATTCTCTTATTCAATAAGGTTCTTATTATTGGCTTGCAATTTGAAGCCAGTGTTGCAAATCAGTATTCATTCGTCAATGAGGTTTTTTGTTGAAAAAAATACCTCCCCTGCTGGGCTGTAAATACTTCAGAGATTTCATCACATAATTCCAGGTAGCTCACTTCCGTAAACCTTTCAAGAAAGAGCCTCAAAAAACTTCAAAACATCAAAATGTATTTGCTAACAGCATTGCACGGTTCTGGGTGTCTAATCAGTGTTGCTTTGAACACTGATTAGACAAAGGATGTATCAGGCTGGAAATTGAAATTATTACTGCAAAATATGCCACCTTTTCTTTGGAGGAACCAAAGTGTGGATGTTTCATGACATTTTCTTCGGAATTCATATAGATCATATATTGCAAAATTATAGATTTTAAATAAGGACAATCAAGTAGTCGAAGACTTCCATTCAAGTCAATTCATGTACGTTCAATTGTACATACCTTTAATCACAGCTACAGTATCAAAGAGCTTCACAGGCCTCCTTATACAGCACCCTCTTAACCAGAGCCCACTAAAGGATGAGGAGAATCCCTGCTTCCACTGATGATCACGAGTGCAATGGGTGCCATAATGGGCAGACATAACAGATATTTAGATTGCTTATGTTGGCAATCGAGTCGGTTGCAATGGTGATTCCAAAAATGACCATGTATTTTGTAATCAGTCACTGACTTTATTTCAAAGTAATCCAACCTCACCACAAACACACACACACACACACACACACACACACACACACACACACACACACACACACACACACACACACACACACACACACACACACACACACACACACACACACACACACACACACACACACACACACACACACACACACATGCTCTTTGGTGTCCCCCATTCAACTCAATCATTACGATCCAAAGAGGCTTGTGAGTAACCGAAGCCTGTCAGTAGTACTCTCTGATCAGAGAGCTTGTGCATTATCTCCACACTAGTCCTGCACTATGCAATACAACACTACCTGAAATAGGAATTTGCTTCAAATATAAAAGATAAAAAATCTTAAGACTTAATGCTCTCTTATGTAAAGACAGCTATGCTGTTGTTCCCTATGTGAAAACATACAGGAATAGCAGACACAGATGGTACCACAATGCCCAACAGTTTATTTGAAACCCAAGCACTAGATAGTAATTTCACTGTGGTCTTATGGAACCCGGCTTTTTTCTGACTAAATCTGCCAGAAATGTGGTTGCTGTGGATTTTTACTCCGTAATGTAACTGAAAATAATGTAAAAAACAGAAAACGACACAAATACAAAACAGTTTCAGTGGGATATGTTCAAGGGTGTATCCGGGTACTGAAATAAAATAATAACTAGTTAGCATTGTTTCTATTTCATCCTATTATTGAATATTACGATATGACATAATGTAATTGTATTACATCAATACTATTCATGTATTCATTTGAGTATGTTTTTGTAAATATTTTAAACACCAATACCATTTCAAGACATTTTCTGTAACAGGAGCCATGCTATTCTATTTTTATCTGAAAAGCAAAAGAAGTTAAACTGTGGTTGTCCATCTGAGAAGTTATGGCAGTGGATGCCACTCCTACCTTGTCTGCTCTAGGCATCACCGGGATTTTGTAACAGGCCTGACCAGGCGTGGAAAATAGTCTGGCAACCACTTATTATTATTATTATTAATATTATTACTATTATTATTATATTATGAGTGTTAAAAATATATTTTTGAGAGACAAATTTTGTCATGCTTTATCTTGTATATATATAAAGAGATAAACTGTGATATTTAGTTTTATACCTACTAGGCTGAAATGTTGCTGTCAGGATTTGGAAAACCTTTGGTATTGACGCAAACCAGCCTGATCCAGGCCCCATGAACCACATATTTCAAAAAGTGGCCTCTTCAATTCATGGGATCTAGATCCCGGGCTGCGTTCCAAGAGCAGCACAAGCTGGTATAAACTGGAACTAGGGTTATTAGTATTTCAATAAAGAAAGACATGTTTAGGATACGGTGGTTGGCCAGGGATTTAAAAAAACGATACCGAACTTCAGTTTGGATAGATTCTTCTTCGACACTATGTGTGATTGCAGATACATTTTGTTTGATTAAAAACATTGACATTCTTCTACAGGTGAGGCCTGAAGACGACGGGTGTGTTGAGTCTACACGGGAGCAGGCACCAATGCACACTGATCCTGGCTGCTGTTCCCACTTTTTCCATCCAGACTCAGATTCATAATTGTCTCGCCAAGAGGATAGCAGTCTCCGGTTACTCTGCAATTGATCCAGCAGATTGCTACACCCCCCCCCCCCACACACAAACACATTTAAGCCTCCTTTATACAAGGATGATGTCATGATCCAAAGGGGACCCTGATGATACGGATCCTCCGGCTCAGGCCCTTGGGGGTCCCCTTCTGCAGGCCCTCCAGAGATGGAGACACCACTGTTGACTTCCACACATGCAGCTCCACTGTGTTTGTTCCTGGATCTACCACCAGCATCTTAAGCCTCCTCTCCGGGTCCAGCTGCATGCTCCAGCCCGGTTACTGTCCGTAAGGGTACTGGATGGCCCCGGACAGAACCAGCCAGCATGCCCATCACTCAGGATAATGCCGTAAGCCACCTCCCACTCCTAGTTACCTGGCTTGGGGGTCAGCACAGAACCAGGGAATCAGGAGACCAAAACCACAACACTGCCCGGAACCAGGATGGCTACAGTTGTTCAAAGGTATCGTTTTTAGCCCTAACCCTATAAGCACTGGGGGAGACTGCGCAGTTCATATTTGATGAATGACCTCAGTCATATCCAATGTTGTGTATCGCAATTGTAATCTTTCTAATCTTTTCTGGTGATACTTTATCTCAGAATATACAAATGTAGTAGAGAAGGGATGTTGTGGATTTTAGGGTCAGGGACCTTTAATGTTACTGCCCAGTGTTGCCCTTGAGCTCCAGCCTTCCAGATGATCCCACATAAGTGTAGGCTAACTGTAAGCGGTTAATAGAAAAAGGAAAACAAACACAGTGGTTGAAGATATTAAAGGCAGAACCCTGCTTTATGCCAGCTGCGTCCCAAATTAACAATACAATACTTTTTTAAATCTAAAATATAATATGTTAATGCCAAGTATTTGTTCAAATTTAGCAAAGCAATCAACCAATGCCCTGTAAATCAATTCATTTATATATTGTCTAATTATTGCAATGTGGAATCAACAACACAATAATTTAGTTGATTAATTAAATATTGCTTAATGTATACATCATGTTTGATTTGTAAACATTATAAATCAATGTTCGCTTTAAGCATTTTGTTCTTCTTCATGGTTCTCTACATTTCCACACAATCACCACTAACGATGTGACTCTTCTTCCTCTGCTAGGACCCGAAGCCAGACGGTGAGAGTGACAGCCTGTGCAGCAGCAGCAGCAGCAGCAGCAGCATAGGGGACATGTCCCTCTGCCTGGCTGCCATCCACAAGCTGGTGGCATACATCCAGCTCAACTTTGTGGAGGGCGAGGGAGAGGGCGAGGGAGCGCCAGCGGCCCCACGGCCCCCCTCAGACCCCCCTCAGGAGGGGCTGGACGTGCAGGTGCGGGCCGTCTGCCTGAAGAGGGCCGAAAGGGACTCGGCCGAGTTCGGCCTCAGCTTCGGGAACATCCCCATCTTTGGGGACCCCGAGGGGGGCAAGAAGACCGGCCGGAGGAGGAAGAAGAAGGGCGACCAGGGGCCGGTGCTTGAGGTGGGCTGCATCTGGGTGACGGAGGTGAGGAAGAGGAGCCCGGCGGCGTGCTGCGGGCAGATCAAGCTTCGGGACGAGCTGCTCTCGCTCAACGGGCAGCTGATGGTGGGGGTGGACGTCACCGGCGCCAGGTAGGTGAATGTTAGACCAGAGGCACTGCGAGGGCACGACAGGGATGAGGGCCAAGGCGCTGAGCTATGCAGTTTAACACATGATTTACAATTACATTTACATTTAGGGCATTTAGCAGACGCTTTTATCCAAAGCGACTTACAAGTACATTTGTCAGAAGAAAGAGAAACAACAATATGTCGCTGTGGGTACAGTCAGGATGTTTATAGAATAGGTGCCAAGCACTTACAATTGCTAGGTTAACCCATTCCCAGTATACAACAAAGTTAGCTAGGATATGATGATGATGATGATGATGATGATGATGATGATGATGATGATGATGATGATGATGAAAACTCATTAGATATCCGACACATCATTCACTTTATTAAGAGGTTTCAAGCCAGTATGCATTGTGTTTTTTCTACCTGAATGACCAACAATATCAACAACATACTTTTCTGTATTTTACTTGGTTTGCTCACTCGCCTGTTGCCACTGGTCCTGTTATGCATCTAGACCAGGGGTTCCCAACCTTTTTTGACCCACGATCTACTTTTGAAGTAGCCAACCTCCCGAGATCTACCAGTCTAGTGTCAACATTGCAAACCTACCTCCATTCTGTCTGCGCACGGCACCTTCTCAACAATTAGCAATAATCTTCCTCCCACTCAGGGTGAAAATGATAGGTCTTAGCTCGTTTCCCCTCAGCCATGTCAACATTTAGGAGTGCGTAACTACTGTTGATGGCTTTCAACTACTGTTGACAGTGCATGCGCCACTGCGCGTATATGTCCCGCGCAAATACTTTTTTAAATAAAAAAAAATAAAAAATAAAATCTTTTTTTTTCCTTCACCCCTCGCGGTCGACTTGGGATCTGTCGGCGGTCTACTGGTAGATCGCGATCGACTGGTTGGGCACTCCTGATCTAGACCCTGGGATAATGACAACTCTGTAAATCGTTATATCCAGGTCCAACAAACCGGTTTTTGTTTTGACCTGTTGGAAAGTAAGCAGCAGACACATCCACAATCACCAATCATCAAAGTACACCATAGTTATTCTCATTCTAAGCTCAAGTTTTACTTGTAAACATCAGTTCAGATGGAAAATGATTTGAATGCCTCAGATTTTCAAAGACTTGGAAAAGGAAATGGATAAGTCAACGTTTACGACTTTCCCGATTTCATTCCCATATTTCTCAATCTGTCTGCGAGGAAATCTATGAATGCTTTTCGAAGTTGGCTATTGTGTCTGGAAGATGGGAGTCTTGGAGTGCTTTATAATAAGTGAAGGCTTTGCATAGAGTGCAACTACAATCTGCCATGTTTATTTATATGGGTTGTCCTGGTAAATATTTGGCTTGTTTTTCTATGGGTCATATTGTTGCTGGACAAAAGAAAATAAAGAAGAGGCAGAGGCAGGATTATGAGCTTCTGAATGATTTTCAAAGAAGGAACTGGTCGTTTACATGTAGTTTACTGTCACTCCCTCCCCCAGAAATCTTTAGACAAATTTCAGCTTTTCAAGCAGAGTCAGGCATGTGTATAATAATGACGGGACCTTTCATAGTCCATGTGGTCTCCTACTGATCTGAAAAACAGAGGAGTTTAGTTGCTAAATTGGCCCATTGTTGTGGGAAGAGAGAGGATTTAGTTCCCTTTTACAGCCAACATCAAAATGTAATAACGCAGTTCTAAATAATTATTACAAAATCTAGTATGTGACTGAACTGGTTTGTTATTCAAACAAATGGAGGTGGAAAAAAGGTTTTATCACCAGGCTTTAAGGAACATTCCAATACGACTTTATACAGCCCTCTTGACACCTTTGTGTCAGAATGAATGTGGTCGAACCAAACGTTTGCTATGTGTAGTATACTGGTATCTTCACACCCATTCTTAAGCGCTGCGGTCAGGGTCTGGGTGGTCTTTGGGTTAGGGCATTGTTTCTTTGTGGAGTCTTTGTGGTAGGACAGGGTTTCCCAACCTATTCCGTCTGCACGCCAACAGCACAATCAGTACCGACACAGACAGTAATTACCCATCTTACCTTAATTTGACAATCAACAAATATTAATATTTTACATCTTATTTTTTGTTTTGTAAGCATAGCAACACAAGATGAAATATAAACAAGTACATCGTGTTGGGAGAGGGGGGGGGGAATGTAATGACTTGTGTCGAGTCAATGTCCACACATGTTATCCGCATATGGACCTTGTACTCTGCAAGACGTTTGACCGAATAACCTCTCCTCCAACTGAGAAATAGGTCAATTTCCGATTTGGGGATGGTCTCTAACCCTCCCCATTAATCCCACCGACTGGCCCTGGGATTAATGGGGGACACGATGGATTTGCAGGCATTACTGTCTGAGGAGTGAGAATCCCACCTTTTTCTCATCCCTTTGGGTGACTAATTCGTGGATGGCGATTCCTTGTAATACTAGAGGAATGAGGCAGAAAGTCAATGCTTTCCCAAGGGCCTATAGAAGTCAAATACCTAGTCAGTTCTGTTATTTACCTTTCTTGTTTGTTCTTTGTGCTAACAAGGCCATTTCTCTTGTTCTGAAGTCAATTTAGTGTTAAGTGCCCCAGTGAGAGATAACTATGTCATGTTTACCTATGTCCGTTTGCATAGATTTAATTCCCGGCTGACTCGATTCAATCCTCAATGTCCACAGTTTACCTGTAAGCATCCTTGTGCAAGATGCCTACCCCTACCTGGTCCTCAATGACATGCCTCAATTCATCGTCTTTCACAAATGCACAAAAAGTAAAGGTGTCTCATAATAGAATACCTGTGAAATAAAATCCTGATACGTCTGAAAATAGCTGTTTATCCAAATTCACTGATTTGATGAGGACTTACTCATAAAAGCTAAAGGCAACTATATAAGTTTCTCTTTTCATGACTAGAGGCAATGGCGCTCCTAGGTAACATACTCATTTTCATAAGGAGCTGTCACTGAAGACCGCTGATATGGTTTGCATAAATTGCAGTATTCAGTCAGTGGCTTTTTAAATGAGAGCATCAATAAGTGTTAATTTGAAAGTTTCAAACTTAAACTTTTGGACTTTTCTTCCCCGTAAAAATATATTTGGGTAATTTAGTGGTCATATAGGTCCCATCCCATGCCTTTACCCCGTGTGCACAATCTTTCTTTATGGCAATTTTTTTTAAGAATTAATCTGAAATGCATAGTGGGATTTATGCATTTTGGTGCGACATCAAAATGTTTATTGCACACTGTTTTCGGTCAACAATTAACCAATAAAAATGTCACTATTGGACAAAGAAGTTTGCGCAAAAATATTGTTTTTTAGTGAAAAACAATAGTTGCTCCATAGAATATTAGGGAGGCTGCACATGCAACATATCTGGTGTTGCATCGCATACGCCGCATGGTGTGATTTATAAACGTTCCTATAACCGCCCCTGGGAGGCAACCTTTTTCAGCGAATGAATTTGCAAGAACTTTTAGCCTACCCAGGTTTTTTCTTCTCAAAGATTGGTTTGGTTTGCCCTCTCGGTATCACATAGGCCTACAGTACAAGTAGCCTAGGCGCACATATGACGAACAGTGAACGCAATGGCTGTAAGCTTACTTCCCAAGAATAAAGTAACTTTAATCCAGACCAATAGAACACGGCAATAGGCATTGATGAACTAAGTCGAGGTAGCCCATTATTTTTTTTTCATTTTCAAGCGACTGTGTGACTTCACAGATCACGGCTGACAAATCCAGAATGGGCGCAGCACCATTCCCTCTCATTATAACGCATCATGCTTGATAGACAACATCGCCCACAATGGATGACACAGGGTGTATTTATACCGCCCCTCCCCTGCCTCCAACAGAGTGCTTATATGCTCGCCTTGGCGCTAAAAGGCTGGGAGCAGTGTTGCCAAATTGCCCCAGATTTCCAGGAAATCGGGCCCAATCTGGCAACGTTGGCTGGGAGAGACAGTAGAGATGTAA
This sequence comes from Gadus chalcogrammus, assembly GCF_026213295.1. NCBI lineage: Eukaryota > Metazoa > Chordata > Actinopteri > Gadiformes > Gadidae > Gadus > Gadus chalcogrammus. The sequence continues at coordinate 26,134,379 of NC_079417.1, read as the reverse complement.
CGTAGAGTCTGAACACGGGCAGGCACGTCTAGTTTGGGCTGTCATGGTCTGTTGTTTGGGAGTATGGAGCAAAATACTTAATTCAGCTTTGTGCCGGCTCGGTGATCTAGTGATTCAACTAGTGGTTTAACTCATGGATTGCAGGATCGACTGAGGGCAGATTAACGCACTTCTATATTGCATACCTTGCGCGATTTTTGTACGGATTGATGGACACTCCAGGTAGGCACACTGCTCCCCCAGGTTGTCAGCGGTCATGGTGTGTTTTGGTCATGTTAGTAGACTGTAACGTGCCCAGAAACCATCGTTAAATACCATTACTCCTGGCGATCTAAAAGCAGTGGCTTCGCACTTGTTGCAGGTACATTAATTAATTAATTAATTCACAAGGTGCTTCGCAAAAGTAACATTTCTGATTAGGAGAGTGCAATAGACGGAAGAGACGAGACACGAGACAATTTGCAAGTTATAGGGTGAAATGCTTTACGAGGGTGTTGAATGTTATATCCTACTACTCATGTCCAGCCTTCCTTCCATGGATGCAATATGGGAAAGTTATGGCAACATGTTTGGACTAGGAAAAACCCAAACCATAGCAGTGGGTTGCTGTGTGTAATTAATTTGACCGCTAAGCAACAGACGTTTTAAACTACCTGCTAGGGAGAGAAACCCTTACGGTAGACACAATGAGGTCAATCCTTTCTTAAGGCTGGCAGCAGGTGATCTCCAGGCCTATACAACACGCAACTCAACAGTGAACCCTGATGACTAGTTATTTATTATTGAACTATCAGTATTCAATACAAACTAATTTTCTATTTCATATAGATCTCAACCCAACACTGAATAGCTCAGTAAGTGTTATTGTTCCTAAACTTATTGTTTGTAAATCTATGATTGGTAAAAAAGGAAAAAACTCTGATAGGTTGTGGTGTTGGGATGAACGTCAAAAGAGTTCATAGGACACGCTGCTTGAATAGTAGCCCTTATATTTAATCCATATTGATACAACGATACTTACTTCATACAGGACAGGTAGTAGATATAATTATATAAATGGATACAACAAAAGTAAAACTGAATCTGCACTAATTTTGCATATTTTATCCAGTAGACTTCATATTCTCTTTCTATGTCCTGTTCAAACTGGACATACAAGTTATACATTTATACATTTAACATGAAAAATTAAATGTATAAACCCTGCTATTTAAAAATATGTTCTGTGGGGTCAGGCTATTTTCACACACAAACCTGACCATTAGATAATCAGATCCAAGTATGTAGGCACTGTAAATATGGTATAGTGTGCATTTCATTGATGCAATTAAAAAACAAGAATGACTATGAAAAACCATCATAGTTAATATCATTAGAGTGACAGAAGGAATGTCATATTTAGCACTCTGCTTTCTCTCGCATCAAACTGCCTCTCAACATCATCTTGGGGGATCAGGTCTAAATTATATTTACATTTCTCCATAATTGCAACACATGTATCAAAGGATAGGACAGCAACATAAGAAAACCGACATTGGTAAGAAAATGGTGTTAGTTACACACACACAAACACACTATTGAACATCCATGAAGGATTATGTTACATTCGTAGCGTTGCCCTTCTCATCTTGCAGACGAGCAGGGCAGATGGTGAATTATGGGACTCTCACCTCTAGTTGCAGTACTGGACTAACTAATGGATTGGTCGGGCTATAGTCTCCGGCTATAGCTGTTTCTACACTCTTGGTGCCTAAAGCTTTGGACCCTGCTCTTTTCTAGCATCACAAATGCATGCCTAAGGCTTTTTTTTTTTAACTTATTTTTTTACTGACCCTTAACCCCTGCTCATTATGTGTTAAAACAACAACACTATGGATGATGCAACAGATGCTCACTATGGTCCTGATAAAATAAATCACTGATTATTGTATTGTTTTCTTAATGAACAACAAATATATATAAATAATCCCTTATCTGACATAGTGGGACTATAATATATATATATATTTTGGATTAATGGGTGAATTTCTCATTTCAGCCTAGGTCTGCTACTTGGAGGGCCCCAGAGTTGAGTTGAGGTCTGTCTGCAATCTAATCAGGAGCCCCCGGGGGACCCCCCCCCCCCCCCCCCCCCACCCCACCCCCACCCCCCAGTGAGCTGCTGTGGGCACCGTTTCCTCTGCCTGCTCGCTTTTGCTTATTTAAAAAGAAAGTGCTGAGCAAAGTGGTTCCTGCAGACCAAAGCAGTTCCACCTAACCAAGGAATGTGTTTACTGCTGGCTGAAATACTTGGTGCTGGGTCCACGGTACCCAGTGATATCCAGGGCATGGTAAATGGTATGTCTTCCAGCAGATTGGCTAAATGGCTACAGAGAAACACACATCTTTGCGACTTATCTCCAAACTAGATGAATGCGTCACCGACCATCTGCCTCATAATTTTCTTGTTTCCTGACGATATCCTCATTGTTAATGCTGTCACAATTTGTATTCATTGTTTATACACTAAAAGAGCAGATGGTTAATGTCTTTCTGGAAGAGTGAACTGGTGTCATCTCCTTCTATTGCTCCACGCCTGCTTATGCGCTCTCCCTCTAACTGACCTAGGTGGAGATCTAAAATTGGCTCAAGGAATTTCCTAATTCAATCATACACATGTAGATTTGGATCTATGCTACACAATCAGCTAATGGATCCACCTTCTCTGTGTGCACAACACGACCTGATAGCAGATAACCCTGGTTTCACAGGAACATGGAAGTCCTGAGGAGGGAGGCTATGGATGTCTACTGTAGTGGTGCCTCGCTCAATGGAGTGTGGTTGCACCGACTTGTTCATGAGATATTACATTTCAATTTCATAGAAAACAGGAACTGTTGCCTCATGCAGCACTTCCAAGAGAGAAAGGCCCCTGGCTCCATGATTAGCCTTCTTGTACTGGGATGCCCTCCACTTTTATGGCCCTCCTTTTCCACACCCTTTATATCTGATCCTGCTGTACTTGTTTTCCTCCTTGTTTGTCTTCCAATGAAAGGGAAACACCGGTGAGCATGTGAAACCAGGAGATTGAACCGGTGACTCATCAAGGCCTTTATCTTACCTTTTATTTCCCCCTGGAGTGTGTCGAGTGCAGCGCTCAAATCACAACAGGACAGTGAGAAAGGATCAGGCAACTGTTAAGAAATCAATCAGCTATAAGATTAATCCTTTATGTTTTTCTTTTTGTAAAACCATGAAAGGAAAACTCTTCAATACTTTACTACTCCACGAGTCGGAAAAATCAATGAAGAGCGTACTTTAAAAGTGTGTTTTATAAAAATATGTTTTTATATCTGAACAAACAAAAAATGTTTGGCATGCAATGTCAATCCCCTCCGGAAGTGTTGGACACAGTGAACAGAGAAGTGATGACGGGGTGTATGATGTTAGCGCCGTTGAGGCTATGTCTCTGCAGGACCTTAGGATGATATTTAGCATCATGTGTTCATGACGCAGTAAAGGCATGTTATTATGCTAAATGACAGGGAGTCAAGCGGTGGACTTGTTGTGTAATGTTTTGAATGTTTTCTACTCATCCATATTGTTTTTCTCAAATGTTGAACATACAGATGTTTGTACTCAGTTGTAGTTGCACAAGGCTTTTATTGAATTGTGAATGGGAATCCATATTTTAGGTGTTTTGTATACTATTTGAAGATGACAATGTCATGGTAGTAATAATAATAATAATACAATATACTTAGATGTTTATGTGAGACGATTCAGGTAATCTTAGGTCCAGTAGTCCTGCTTTGTCATAGCCGGGTTTCTCAGGGGAGACGCGACTAGCCTTGGCCTGAAACCAGAACATGTAGGGGGACAGGGAACGGCTTGTTTCCTGTTTTATTAAGGAGATATTCAACCAAAGAAAACCAATTCAACCCAATGATGAATCTGGTATTTCAGAAGTCTACACAGTGTTGATTTAAAACCTTTGCAGACACTTTTTTCACTGCACTACTGATGGCCGAGATTGTCTTCGTCAAGAGAACAAAAATGGTATTATAACTTGGCATTTGTTCAATTTTTATGATAGTTTGGTTGCTAGTCATACTAGCTTGTTCTGCTCAGTGGAATGGGCTGGGAATTCAGCATGGGATAATTTCAGAGAAACATTGTGGCATCACTCGTAAAATTGCTTCACACATCTTAAAAACATATTTCTGAAACAAATCACATGGTTGCAAAAGTAGCAGCCACTTGCTCGCCTATTTTACAAATCCAACACAGGAAAATAACCCCCTCAAACGAACCATCGGTTGTTAGTGGATGGGCTGTAGGGATCGGGCCACATTCCTGTGTGATGATATCGACATGTTATTTTGCTAAATCATGTTGCTGGTTGTAGACTTTAAGGGCATTGTCGTCCTCCAAAGGTGACTCTACTCTGCATGTCTGTGTTACATGGCTCCAAGATTGGATATTTTTAGCAGATTTGCATGTTACCCTAAATAGGTGCTGTATCCCTTAAAAAACATGTGTGTGTCTCTCAGTAACCTAGCCTTATATTAGATGCTCATATCCTTTAGGTTGAGGAAGGCTAGCATTTACAGACTTCAAAACAAACAGATGGGAGCGTTCTGTGCCTGACTGGTTGTCTGTGATAAAAAGGGTCCTTCTGCCACATGTTTGGAGATTTCCCATTGAGTCTCTCTACTAAAGTTTGGTTGTACTCAAGGCATCTCCTGCGTGCGGGGGCAACATTCATCGAAAAATTGTATTTCAAAGAAATTCAACGAATCGATCAAAGTTGCATTGAATAGTACTAGTTAGATTTAAAGAAGAAAAAAAAGCACTTAAGGTGTGGCATTTCATCCCCCTTGATAACGGCCTAAAACATGCCAAATGATCTGCCATACAAATGTGGTTCACTTCTGTGGCTCCAAACTGTTTTTCAGACTCTTTGTCTGCCGTCCAGTATGAGCACGTAAGCAAATGCTTTGTTGTTGCTAGGATGGTTGCATTAGTGCTGTCAAACAACAAGCCAGGTCGCTGAATAGCTGACGGGTTGGCCCTATTTTTTAGGGAGGGAGAGAGAGACAGTGAGAGAGAGAAAGAGAGAGAGTGACAGAGGGATAGAGACAGAGAGAGAGAGAGACAGAGAGAGAGAGAGACATAGAGTGCTACAGATAGATGAGACTGACACAGGTGACAGTGGATTTGAAAACCCCTTGCAAGAGGCTTAGCTTGTGTCTGATCTATAAACTATAAAAGGTTGCTTTCTTTTCCTGAAGCAGAGTTCAAGGTCTGTACTTTTTTGTTGGTTATATATTGTGTTTCTGTCATTTGAATGCAAATAAATATAAACTTTGTTGGATTGATTTGAAGGATTTGCCAAGAACAACTAACTCATATAGAACAATGCCAAGTAGTCATTTTTACCATTTTCTGTTCATTACAATCCCCCTTGCATTCAACCAATTAAGAACATTTTAACCTTTCATGCTCAGATTGCAGTGTTTCATATAATGAGCAATATATAATATAATTCTTTGTGACTAAGTGTTATTTAAGAATTTTCGAAATTGCTACAGTCAAGGTTGTACATTCCTTATAATGCATGTAAAATAAAATACAGTATATTGTGTCATGCAAAGGCAGTCATGAGCTGTCTTCTCCTCTGGGTACTTTATTGATGTGATGCTAAGTTGTGCCAAACCTCCGTGTGAAACATGACACTAGGGGTTTTGGCCAATAAAACTGGTCATGAATATAGTTCACATTAAGCCCATCTGTTAGATACTTCAGTTGGAGTGCAAAGTATGGGTTTGGGAGGGGTATGTAATTATTGGATTGTCCAATGGCATTCAGAGCATATCTCACTTATGTAACAAAACATATTTCAAAGTCACACATCATATGCCAAATAGTAGTGTACAAAACATCGGGAAAATATTTGATCCTTCAGAGATAGATTTTTAGCTGTTTGTTTTAGGCTCTAAATATATTGGACACAATGTATTTTTTCCCATTAGAGATTCTCAATGGGGAAGTAAAATCCTTGAAAAAACGTATGTTACTGACCTCAGGGATTTGAAAAGGTTCTCAGGTTTTTGGCGGGAGATGGGGAAACACACAGCGTCTAATGGGGAAGCTTGCAGGCTCTTTCCTCCGAAACATCCTGATGGTATGGATGGCGACAACACCTTACGCTCTCTCTCTCTCCCTGTGTTTCCCCCTCAGCTACCTGGCAGACCAGTGCTGGAATGGCGGCTGCATCTACCTGATCATGCTCCGGCGAATCAAAAGAAAGGCCCCTCCCCCGCCTTGCAATGGCAACGGCGACACTAATGGTACGGCCGTCACGGCAAGCAGGGAGGTCTGCCGCTCAGAGGAACAGCGGACCGGGGACTGCAGCTTTGAGACACCTGGCAGTCCAGCTCAAAACGGCAAACGGACGCGCAAGTTTGGTGTGGTTTCCCGCTCGTCCTCGAACAGAGACAGCAAGGACAGCATAGACAGTCGGGACTCTGAACTTGAGAATGGATACCACAGTCCGTGCCTTCCTGCGGTCCCCGGCCCCCTGGATAAGGATAATGAGGAGGCCCCTTCAGAAGATCGGCCAAGGGACGAACGAGCCAACACGTTACCTCATGCTAAAGGGGCCCCAAGTCATCCGCAAAACGGAGGGACAGCCACCCTACCAACACGGTACAGACTTCTGGAACGCAAGACGGGCTCTGTCAGCAGCGAGGCGTCAAGCCAGGTAGGACTATGGTCAGCTGTGTATAAAATGTGTTTTTCTGTTAGAATAACCCATCTGGCTCTCCTATTAAGAGAGATAACTCAGCTCTCTCATTAAATGATATTGAAATTCCGTTTGGATATTATTGAAAATACAGCATGTGTGCAGGGCCGTCGATAAGGGGTGAAAGGTGATGACGATTCTAGGGGCCCACAGCCCAGGGGGGGCCCACAAAAAAAAAAAAAAAAAAAAAAATTCTTTTATTTTACTACCAGCCCATAGTACTACCATAGCGCCCCCCCCCCCGTCAACAATTCAGCGCAGGGGGGCCCATCAGTAAATCTTGTCTAGGGGCCCAGGAATCGTAGCAACGGCCCTGCATGTGTGGATTTGTTAAATGGTTTGAACGAAGGTAAACGGTTGAAAAATGATTGAGTTACGATGTCTTCAGAAATAGGATTGTCAGAATGGGCAGACGTCTTCAATGAAAACAGCTGAAAACGAAGCCGGTATGAAACTAAAACTGTGATCTGAAGAAAGTTTAAATGATATCAAAATTCCGTTTAGATATTATTGAGTGGGTCGATTTGTTAAATGGTTTGAACGAAGATGGCTCCGCCATCCTCCCATTGACTCCCATGTTAAAAAAAAAGATAGTATTTTAAAAGTAGAGTATCTTAAAAAGTATAAAATATTAATAAAATCTGAAAAGAAGGGCGCGATTCCAAGCTATTCTGAACATTTTAAAATTTGAATGGATTCTCTAGGTGAAAAATTGAGAAAGGAGATGGGTCCCAAAGTTTGGAGAGAATAATAAAGAAAGAAAGAAAGAAAGAATAAAACTTATGAAGAACAATAGTTGATCGCTGCATGCAGCACTCACCTAATAAAGATTTCAATATCTAGAGTGTGAATGCTACAGCATTTACACTAATAAAACTTATGAAGAACAATAGTTGATCGCTGCATGCAGCACTCACCTAATAAAGATTTCAATATCTAGAGTGTGAATGCTACAGCATTTACACTAATAAAACTTATGAAGAACAATAGTTGAGCGCTGCATGTAGCACTGACCTAACTAATAAATGATTAACTATATATGTCTCTACAAATTGACAATGCATAATAGCGTCATATTTTGGGGGATTAAGATTCTATATACCCTTTTGCATTACTTGATATTTACAGAAACTATCTTTTGGCATAGAAATTGATTGACTGCATTTATGTACATTTATTTGTGTGTTTGTAATAGAAAAAAATAGCAGTTGAAATAGTCACTTTTATGAACCTTCAATCTGATAAAGAGGATTCCTGAGGCTGTGAGACACGGGACACAAGGGAGGCTCAACGGCATACTTCTATAACGTTCAGAGAACGTTATAGGAGTCAAAGGTCAACACAATACTTTGATGCTTCTTTATTTAGCCTATTTCGTCATACAAGGGAGAGTAAAGATGATAAATGCTGCCACACCCCCTTCCTTAATAGCATGCTCAGAACACTCACGGCAAAAAAATCTTCTTTGTTTTAGCAATAAGGCCACACAAACACACAGACAGACAGACAGACAGACAGACAGACAGACAGACAGACAGACAGACAGACAGACAGACAGACAGACAGACAGACAGACAGACACACAGACACACAGACAGACAGACAGACAGACAGACAGACAGACAGACAGACAGACAGACAGACAGACACACACACACACCCAGACGAAAAACAAACACGTACTACAAACATGAGATAAATCAGGTGCTATCTCTCTTTTTATGGCTAGATATTGTTAAACAGGCCGCAAAAAGTTTGACATGTGGCACAAATTTTACATAAAAGTCTATGGGATATAATACCGCAGCCAACATCTAACCGTATGTATTTCTGGACAGGTAACATTAATAGTTGTAAATGGTATTTGATCGATTTCCATTTGTTTGTGGTATGTTGTGCCACAAACAATGTGCTAAATAGACAATATTTTAATTATGACTTTATTATTTTTATTATTTTATTATTTTGAAAATGGTTAACTCTGACAAATCTGACATCACTCAATGCTTTGGGCCTCCCACACATCCACTATGTTTCCACAATGACTTTAGTGTAGCGAAACCCTTTGAAATAACCTTTCTTGGCTGACCCAGGAGGGTTCAGCGGCCTTCTCCTCCAGCGTTGAGCCCTGCTGGGTCTTTCCTGTAATTTAATACTTTTGATGTGAAACTATTAGCATCATAAAGCATTTGACACTCCTTCTGTCCATTTGAGCACTATTGTGGCCAGAGAGAGCTCATTAATCAATTGTGTATATATTTTAAATGCATTGGAAATATATTTTGTATTATTCTGATGTAAATCTGTGCACACATACACAGGAAATAATATGCATGTGCTTATTCATAAATCAAGAATTATGGAGTTATTAAGGAGTGCTATGAGGAAAACATTTACCAACCCAAAAGCTAAAAACCCTGTCACGTGTTACAATGCTTAGAGTTAGGGTGAGGGTTATCGATTTCAATTATTCAATTATTGTTAATTCATGTTTTCACTCTCATAGGCTCTGGTGTGAGTTCTCATCATGCCTCAAGTACCAAGCCTAAGCTAACATCTCAGTGTACCTTTTTTGTTGTTCATTTTACTTCCACCTCTTGCAGCCAAGAGAGGGGGGCCACATCTGGAAGATGCACCTGGTGAAGAGCCAGGAGGGGCTGGGGATCCAGATCACGGGGGGACGCGGCTCCAGGCGCTCCCCTCACGGTATCATCATCGCCCACGTGGAGGATGGGGGGACGATCCAGAGGTACCACACACAGACCACACACGCCCTGGCCCTCACCGTGAAGGCTCAATCCTTACTTAGCCACGGTTGAAAAAGAGACGCCGGTTTGCATGCGTTTTCTACAGCATGCAAATGCAGCTAATTTATTTGAAATAATTCCAGTGCAATATCCAATATGAATAGCCCCACACGTTTGTCAAACATTGAGTCTGTGTGTTCCCATGTTTGTGTCGGTGCTTTGAATTAAAACAGTGATTTCGTGTCTATCATAATTATTGTTTACATAATTATATTTATGTATTATAATATTATTATTACAATTATAATTACTAGTGCAGTGCCGATTGCTTGGCCTCTTGTATTGATGTGTGCAGCTTTCTCGAGGACCGCTAATCAAAACAACTTCATGCTCAACACTTCACTTCCTTGGGTTCCATGCAAACCCCTGACAAGTGTCAGGTTGAATGAACGGTTGTCAAGAAACTCAAGGACCTACGGACACTCCACTAATGATATAACAGTGGTATATCCAGCATCCATGTACAGTGACCAAGTGAACTGCACATATTTAACCGCGGCTTGTGAGTTCCGGTTGCTGACGTAGTTGAAGAAACAGTTGAGCCTTGAAGCCCCGCCCCCCTGAAGCCCCGCCCACTCGCTGTGCAGAGCGCTGCTTGCTGTTTTGTTCAAAGTTTAGAACGGGACGAACGTGTATTGAGTCAGAACAGTCTCATTATTAATGAATGCACAGAGAAGGATTCACAAATGTATTTTGTGATTTATATATAAATTACTCTCTTCTCACAAATACAATCAATGCACACACAAATGGATATCGGCATGTATAAATGTAAAATAAATCCATAAACAAAAATAAGTTTCACAAACATATTTCTGATCCACACACAAATATGTATTGTTTTAAATAAAGGTAATATAAATCCATAAATATATTAATTTAAAAAAGATTTGCAATTTTCATCAAAAATGTATTTGGATGTTGTTACATTTATGTACAAACTGTTAAACTTGAATTTACAAGACGCTTTTCATTTGTGAGCTTGTTTGCATTTGTGTGTGAAACTGTCTGCATTTATGTGTGGATTTTTGAGACTCTCCTGACGTCGCTAGATTCACAAATGCATTTTTTTCAACAAGGAAGTCTCTGTAGCCAATCAGATGCCTCCCTCGTTTTCAGTCAACCACATGACTGCTGTGACTGGGTTTTTACGTCGGTGCCGTTTACTACTTTAACGGCAACGATAATCCCAAAACCCAGTCGAAATTAGATGGAAAAAGTGTCGTGACGCAGCATTTACTTCTTCACCACCTAGAGATTGTTATGTACGATCATTCAAAAAACCATGTTCTTTCCGATAGAGTAGACATTTGACAGAGAACCGGGAGGCTCGGAGGCTGGACTCAGAGGTCGGAACTGCAGCCATGTGATTGGCTGAAAACGAGGGAGGCATCTGATTGGCTACAGAGAGTTCCTTGTTGAAAAAAATGCATTTGTGAATCTAGCGACGTCAGGAGAGTCTCAAAAATCCACACATAAATGCAGACAGTTTCACACACAAATGCAAACAAGCTCACAAATGAAAAGCGTCTTGTAAATTCAAGTTTAACAGTTTGTACATAAATGTAACAACATCCAAATAAATTTTTGATGAAAATTGCAAATCTTTTTTAAATTAATATATTTATGGATTTATATTACCTTTATTTAAAACAAGACATATTTGTGTGTGGATCAGAAATATGTTTGTGAAACTTATTTTTGTTTATGGATTTATTTTACATTTATACATGCCGATATCCATTTGTGTGTGCATTGAAATGTATTTGTGAGAAGAGAGTAATTTATCTATAAATCACAAAATACATTTGTGAATCCTTCTCTGTGCATTCATTAATAATGAGACTGTTCTGACTCCATAAACGTGACCTGTGTCAAAATAAGTTCAAAACTGCACTTCCTCGGGTCCCCAGCGATACACACGCCAAATGTCAAGTAGATCAAATGAACAGTTCTAGAGATATGCAAAGGACATACATCCATGGAGATTCCTCGCTTTATAGGTCAATTTTATTATAATTGATGTATATGTATGTAGGGTTAGGGTTAGGGTTAGGGTTAGGGTCAGTATAACTCATAGTCTTTGTTGTAGAACATGCAGACGCAGAATCCCAGGACATTTATGCTAATCGTTGGTGTTTTTGTTCTCAGGGACGGCCGCCTGCGAATCGGTGACGAGCTGTTGATGATAAACGGCAAATCCCTGGTGGGCCTTTCTCACCAGGAGGCGGTGTCCATCCTCCGCTCCGCAGCCGGCCTTGTACAGCTCGTGGTCGCCAGCAGGGTGGGCAAACACACAGCACCACATCACTATAATAATAATAATAATACATTTAATTTAGAGGCGCCTTTCAAGACACCCAAGGTCACCTAGGGTAGGTCATACACTATGACCTACACCCCTCACCCTATCCCTATCCCCTAACCCCTTACCCTACCCCTAACCCCCTTACCCTACCCCTAGCCCCTCACCCTATCCCTAACCCCTCACCCTATCCCTAACCCCTAACCCCTCACCCTATCCCTAACCCCTCACCCTATCCCTAACCCCTAACCCCTCACCCTATCCCCTAACCTCACCCTATCCCTAACCCCTCACCCTATCCCCTAACCCCTTACCCTACCCCTAACCCCTAACCCCCTTACCCTACCCCTAGCCCCTCACCCTATCCCTAACCCCTAACCCTATCCCTATCCCCTAACCCCTCACCCTATCCCTAACCCCTCACCCTATCCCTAACCCCTAACCCCTCACCCTATCCCCTAACCTCACCCTATCCCTAACCCATCACCCTATCCCCTAACCCCTCACCCTATCCCCTAACCCCTCACCCTACCCTATCCCCTAACCCCTATCCCTATCCCCTAACCCCTCACCCTATCCCTAACCCCTAACCTCTATCCCTATCCCCTAACCCCTCACCCTATCCCTAACCCCTCACCCTATCCCCTAACCCCTAGCCCTATCCCTAACCCCTCACCCTATCCCTAACCCCTCACCCCTCACCCTAACCCCTCACCCTATCCCTAACCCCTAACCCCTCACCCTATCCCTAACCCCTCACCCTATCCCTAACCCCTCACCCTATCCCTAACCCCTCACCCTATCCCCTAACCCCTAGCCCTATCCCTAACCCCTAACCCTATCCCTATCCCCTAACCCCTCACCCTATCCCTAACCCCTCACCCTATCCCTAACCCCTAGCCCTATCCCTAACCCCTCAGCCCTATCCCCTAACCCCTAACCCTATCCCTATCCCCTAACCCCTCACCCTATCCCTAACCCCTCACCCTATCCCCTAACCCCTAGCCCTATCCCTAACCCCTCACCCTATCCCCTAACCCCTAGCCCTATCCCTAACCCCTCACCCTATCCCTAACCCCTCACCCCTCACCCTATCCCTAACCCCTCACCCTATCCCCTAACCCCTAACCCTATCCCCTAACACCTCACCCTATCCCTAACTCCTCACCCTATCCCTAACCCCTCACCCTATCCCCTAACCCCTAGCCCTATCCCTAACCCCTCACCCTATCCCTAACCCCTCACCCCTCACCCTAACCCCTCACCCTATCCCCTAACCCCTCACCCTATCCCCTAACCCCTCACCCTATCCCCTTTCTCCTCCCCTGCCTGTCTGCACAGTCCTCAGACCATTGATTCACATAATTTCTAAACCTGTAAGCGTCTGAGACTGTGATTAAGGACTTTAAAAATACATTTGACTTGACTTGACTTGGTACTGTAAGAAAGATTTAACAGCTTTCATTGTCGACTGCTGTTCCTTTCTGTCTACTGTATCAGTGTTTAGTGTAATAGATGCTTACCTGAGGTGGCATACACTATCATTAACAAAATAGATAAACAAAGTGCGTTTGGGGAACTCCAAAGTAAATGCTGAGCAGCTTAAGTTCTGTTTGTGTATCACATCTTTTCCTTTTTTGCTTTCCAAGTGTTCTCAAGCTGATATACTTGGTAATGTGATGTCTCGGATGGTGTGTTATTAAGAAGTAGTAATCTAAACCAAGGGCGGTATCCTTTAACATCTAGCCCGGTTTGGTGCACAGACCAGAAGTTCAATACACTTTCATAGCAAATTCCGAGCACATGTTTCACTGAGCCAGGCAGTGAAAAAACCATAACAGAATCTGAAAAGTTGTTCCAATGAAATATTTAGAAAAATATGTTTATTTATTCATCGTGTTAACAATATCTGTAATTGGAGAGGAAAGAATAGTAAAACTGTAAACGGCTGGAGCCAATAAATATATTCGCTCAAGGTGATATATTACTTTGGATAGTATGAGAAATGATTGTATATGTCCCTACGTTACTGCTACCTAAGAGCTTTGTCCACAGGAGAGCTGTTCCTCGCTGCATCTTTCCCTGCTCTCCTTGACCCAGTGTACCATCTGAAAAATTGAAAAGGCTGCCTCTTAACAAGCTTGTGAGGGGGAGGGGGGAGGCGAGGGGCCCTGGCTTTCACAACATGGATAAAAACACCCAACATGCGTTGTGCCGGTTCACACGTAGATCGCGTGTAGGGAGGTGCTGGAATGAAAAGATTCACGATGAAGAAGAACATTTCTCACCAAAGTCTACACATTGGCATAGGGAGAGTTGGTTCTGCCCCCTAAACAGGCACTCCCAACCTAACAAGACCCGGCACGTTTTATCTTCTCACCCATCATCTAATCCTCACTGACAGACAACCCCCCCCCACACACACACACAAACACACACATTCATCTGCCCTCTCTTCCACTACCGGTCCTCTGCCATCCAATGGTTCTCATCCGTGCTTCACGCTCTCTCTGCACATTTCCAGGAGGAGTCGGAGGTGGACTTCCAGCGCTACCCGTCCACCAGCCTCCCAGACCTGCTGAGCACCTGCAGCGCCTCGCCCCCTCCCCAGGCCCTGCTGGCGGGCAGCGTGGCCATCGTGGCCTCCCACTCCTCCTCCTCCCTGAGCGAGGAGGGAGCAGGCCTCTCCCTGCCTGCCCACGACCCGGTGAGTACAGACTCCTCTGCCTCTCGTCTCCTGTGTTGTTCTACCCGCCTCTGGTAGACCCACACTGGGGGGTTGTTACGAGTGTGTCTCCTCTCCTCTTCACTTCGTCAGCTTCCGGCCTCGTTGTTGTCCACTGAATGCACGTGCCGGTTATAGTTGAATTATTTAGTGATTGGATTTCTTCTGTACATACTGTACATCACTGGATACTAGTGCTTGACTTATTTCCATTTGACTCATGATGACGTCATTTGGGAGGTCTGGTGGATGGAGGTGAATGTCATCTGTAGCCACTGTAGCCACTTATAAATAAGAAAAGGAAGCTGATATATTGACCATATGATTAAACACCACCCAAGCTGACCTGCCTGCCACCGACCCAGCTCGGGGAGGGGTGGAGAGCAGTGGATGCACTGGCTCTAGCACCAAAACACAACAACAACAACTCACAAAGATACCAATTGACAATGCATTGATAATATTTGGTGACTCCCAGGAAACTGTGGTGTGAAGCCAGCATGTGTAATTATGTCCATCACCATAGGATCTGTCATGATTGTTTTCCTGTCTGAGAGCCAATGTGGGATGGGAATGTTTTTTATCTTTCTAGTTTCCTGTTCTAGGACACACACATACGCTTCTCCGCACACACACAAAAACTCATGCACGCACACACAGACTGCAGAAGAGGAAAGGAGGGGTAGGGATTACCAAGAGATAAACCCAAGGGATGTAGACCCACCTTGTCTTTTTAAAGTCTAAAAATGTTGGTATGCACATGGTACTCATAACACGCCTGAAGCTAAATGGTTCGTTTTCGGAGCTTGAATGTATGCCGCACATACCAATATATCTCCCTGATACAATCATAGAGAAGTGTTTAAGTAACATTAAGACACAAATCCAACCATTCAGAAGTCTGATGTGAAGGCTGCTGAAATGTGTGTAAAGGGGATAGCTCACTCTCTTGCTCATCCTCAACGGATGAGAGAGAATCTCATCTCAATACAGCCAAGTCTGTATTAAGAGATCACATGGGTTGTTTATGCTGTTATGGATTTGATTTGAAGAAGAAAAGCTAATTCAGGTTGTCGTTTTTAGCACAGATTGGTAGTAACCTCCTCCCAGAAGATTTTTGTAACCTTCTAGGTCCATGAGAGGGTTTAAATGTAGCCAAAGCCTGGGGCTTACCAGAACGGCCAAAGGTGTCACACTGGGCGCTAAGCAGCTGCACTTGATTAAGTGCCTATCAAAATATCACTAGACAAGACAGCTTCCCTGGAGGGTGGATTAAAGTGTGTCTTGTTCATGCCCTTCAGATAAAATATATCTAATCAGCCAGGATGAACTTTGTGAATGATGAGGTTCGATTAGGTTAAATGATCCAGGATGCTGTTTTCTAGAATGGTTCCGCATTGGAAAGGCGGGAGCTGGAACTCATAGCACAGATGCTGTACTTCTAAAGCGCATTATCTAAGCACGTTGTACTTCGATATTCCACACTGAAATATTTTAAGAGAGCTGGATTACGTGCTGTTTTATACAGTATATGAGTGTCATTGACAATGTGTTGGACAGCATACCATGTGGCTCTGGCCGTCTCCTCATGGGAGCCATTAGAAAGGGCTCAAGAATCACCAAAAACTAGATGTGGCCTCGTTTGGTTTCAGGGACCAAGTGTATACCACAGATTTGTTATAATGCAACCATGAGGTGGTTGATGTTCCTTTTAAACAAATTAGATGTTCACAAGAGATAAGTAAGGACATTACAAGCTTATAAGCTCATTGACAAGACATCAGTTGAAAAAAGCTCTGGCTGTTTCCCTTTCTTCACTTTCCTCACAGAAAAAGAGGAAAGAGAGACAAGACAATCAGCAGAGAATAGTGAATTGTTATTCCATGTTTGGATGGTTAAGGCAAACAAAGTGGGTGATCAAAGCATCCTTACCCTGAAGGGGCTCTTCAAGCCTCTTAATAATAGTAAAAAGCCCCCCCAACTCCCACTTCCCTCACCGCCCTCCCCCTGTCTGTCTCCCCAGCAACGCCTGGACGACCTCATTAGTAGCTCAGTCCAACACCATCACAAGGGAGAAGGAACGGGCGTCCATTGAGAAAGATTCGCCAAGCCACAGGCGTATTTTGTTCCTGAATCATTGCGTTGTTTATAGACGAGCAACATTTCTCTCAATTACTCACTGAAGCCAATGCAGTGCAAACTTTTGTCCTCAGCGTCTAAGATATACTTTGAAGTAGACTTCACTGCAATGCATGCTATTCTATAGCATGAAATTGAATAGCAATTCACACGACACGCACATACTTCTTACTGTTGCTCCTAGTTTCCCTCCTGTGTCCTCATCCTTTTGAGTTCCTTTGAACTCAAAATGCTTCTGAAAGCTTTGTGCCCAAGTGGCCCTGAATGAACTTCTCATGGGTAATCGTGTTCAGGGCAGTTCAAAGTTATATTCAGTTTGTTTCTTAACCCAGATTTTGGTGACATTCTTGTTGCGTCTGTTATGCTCCTCGTATCTGCTCATCAGGGGCCGTATTACAGACACTTCCTATCTTAAGTCCTAAATTAAGATAGGAGAAGTGGAGATAGGATTTTTCTCAATTTGGTATTTCAGAAACATATCCTATCTTAATTTAGGAATCCTATCTTATCTCAGGTTAAGATATCCTAAGTAGGCGATCTAGCATCGACATTCAGCTTTTATGTCTGTTACCTAGCAACTGATGAAACTTGTTGTCGGATCACGTCACTTCACAACTGACAGCTGTCATAATCCTAAAATATCCGAAGACAACTGCTAACTATGGATGGGATTGGGAAAAAACAACGTTGTGCCGAAAATTTTAAAGCGGACGAAATAGAAAAGTTGGTGAGTTTAGTAGAAAGCTCAAAGGAAATATTGTTTGGGAAATTTTGTATGAGTCTGACCAAAGAAAAGAAAGACCAAGAATGGCTGAAAATAGCTGAAAAGGTGAGCACCGTATCAGGGATCAGTAGAAACGTTGAAAACGTCAAGAAAAAAATTATCACACTGACATTACATGACATGACATTGCAGAAAAAATCCTAACTTCTCATCCTGACTTAAGTTAGGGACTCAAAGATTGGAAAAATCCTAACTTCCTATTACAGAAGCAGTCCCTAACCTGTTGGCCGTTTCCTATCTTATCTTTTGCCTCCTATCTTATCTTAACTTAGGTAATCCTAACTGCTCTGTAAATCAGATTTTCGATCTGCAATCGTCAGTTTCTGCACTCAGAATGTGCATGTGATTGATAGAACGAGTTACTTTAACATTAACAGAGACTGTTGATAAAGGATCTTTGTTAATAACGGCAAGATAGTTGCACTAGTACGATGTCATGGCGGGGTATTGATACAGGGAACAAGAGAAGGAGTTATAAAGTAGTAAAGTAATTCTTCCACCAAATTCAAAATGTAATGTCTTTTTTCAGGCGATGAAATTAAATTAAAATATGGTCAGGAGAATTTAAGAAATCATTACGCGGCCTCGGTAGCCTTTCAGACATCACGTTTCTGTTGTGTTGATCCTCGTCTTCATTGTCAAGCAGACCTACTAGCAGTGCTGCTGCCATTTTTTTCAGTTATTGACAGTTATTTTGAATTTAGGACAGGGTGTATGGCCACCTAACTTAGGGATCCTAACTTAAGAAATTCCTAACTTAGAATAGTTCTGTAATGGATAAATTCCTATCTTAAGATAAGATAGGATTTCTTCCTAAGTTAAGTTAGGAAACCTCCTTCTGTAATACCAAAACCCCTAAATGCCTTCCTATCTCAAGATAGGATAGGATTTCAGAGTTAGGAAGTTTCTGTAATGAGGCCCCAGGTCCTAATAGGCTGTCTTTTGACAGCTCTTTTACATGTGTTAACCTCAAGCACTAGGGAAGGTTATTTCGCAGTGTCTCTTTTTTGTATCCTGATCACTTTGTTGTCAGGGGCCATTTCTTTGTAGAAGGCCACACAGTTGGTCTGAACGTTCTTGCACGTTTTAACAGAGGGTCAGTGGACTGAGATGGAGTGGAGTGGCAAATCCTGGGCAACCTGGTAGTCCCAGCTAGTAAAGCATTGCAGTATCTTGTCAGGTCCTGGACCAAGACTACAGAGTTTGATAGGATGGAATACACTGATTTCAGGGGAGGCCCGGTGGCTCAGCGGGTAGAGGCTGTACCATTAAGGCCCTGTCCTTACGGCAGCGACCCGGGTGCGATTCCTGCCCGTGGTCCTTTGCTGAATGTCCTTCCCTCTCTTGCCCGTACCTTCTTTTCTATCTCACTCTGTCAAAATGCATGAAAATGCTAAAATAAATCATGCATTTTTATTTTCAATATATTTACTTTTAAAGAAAAATGTATTTTGAATTGTGGTGGTTCCCCCAGACGGAGCTGGATAAGCCTGAGGGAGGCCGTGGGGAGTCCCCGAAAGTATGT
The DNA here is from genome assembly GCF_026213295.1 of Gadus chalcogrammus. Taxonomy (NCBI): domain Eukaryota; kingdom Metazoa; phylum Chordata; class Actinopteri; order Gadiformes; family Gadidae; genus Gadus; species Gadus chalcogrammus. The sequence goes on along the minus strand of NC_079417.1, from coordinate 26,115,307 downwards.
GGACGCAGCTCCTCACCCATGAAGTTCTGTGGCTGGTCCCAAGGTGAGGAAACACACACACACGCATGTATGCACGCACACGTGCACGCACACACACGTAAACGCATGCATATACACGCACACACACACACACACGCACGCACGCACGCACACACACACACACACACACACACACACGGGATTATCCTTTAAGGATACTTCAGTGTGTCATGTTACGCCATGCATGTAGCATTCTTTGTACTTGCCTTGTGGGAATGGAGTGTTGCATTACAAGATACATAAATCATTGTTTATATTTTGGGGTTTGTTTCATTACCAAAAGGCTTTATATGAAAGGTTTATATTCTTACATTTTAGCCGTTGATGCCAAGGTATGTTCCCAAAAGCCCTCCGATACGTCAGCTGTTTAGTAAGGCTTTACTGTCTATGATAGGCCATCAGCATCGACTTGCTGTAACACGCGCTCCACAGGTTCTCTTTGTACGTTGAAAAAAAATCCGGGTACAAAACACCATGGAGTCATTCATGACTCAAAGAAACTGTGGTTCTTAGGAATGTTTTGATGAAAAGTTTTGATGAAAGATCAGGGAAAAGGATGAATGAAATGTTTTCCCTGCTAGGCTTGTTATGTCATTTCTACAATCACTTTGTGAATGAAAAGGAGGCGGGACTCGGCTGGAGTCGGTGGGTGAGGACGATGAGCTCGTTGTGGAGAACGCTGAGGCCAGCGGCGGCTCCTTGGAGAAGTCTGCCCACGGCAGGCGGAAGCACTCCCTGCCCCAGCAGCTGGACACCACAGGCACGCGGCAGGTCAGTCCCAGTCAGCCAAGTCGACCCAGTCGGTCCTAGTCAGTCCCAGGCCTTCTTCAGTCCTCGACCATCTGCTTGATGTGTGTATTCTGCTCTGCATATCCTGTTGAGTGAAATATGTACATGGGAAATGTACAGCGCGCATGAGGGCCAGGATATGATAGAGCCTAGTCTTGGTTACTGGTGTCAGTCTACTCTCAGCACGCTTCGGCCATGTCCACAGTCAACACTACACCAGTTGAATGCAATATGCAAACACAAGTGCACCGGCTTGTGTTTGTGGTATCACAGGAGGTAGATAGGTTGATAAATCACAGTCTGAATAACAGTCACAAAGAATGTCAAGAAAGTCTGGTAGCCTAGCCAACTTAAAAAAAAACAATCAAACCAAACCTCTAAATTAAATGTATTATTATTATTATTATTATTATTATTATTATCTTGTTGTATACAGTGACCAAACCATTTAGACGGTTTACGTAGTTTTTTGGTTACGTGTCCGTCTTCAGTCAACCCTGGTCCCTGGGAGCATCCCGATCTCTCTAAATAGAGTTGTTTTATTGTTCTTGCTTTACTTTTATCATTTCAATATGGACATGGTCTTTACAACATATTGAGAGCATGCATTTGCTAACATGATAAGCACAGCCAGTGCTTTGTATGAAAAGAAAAGGAACCGGCCCAATTCTAAATACAGTTCTGATACAAAAAATCCATGTTTTCTTTACCTAATTTCTTCTTTACCTAATTCCTTCTGTATATTATTTTTGTTCAAAGGAATATCAAATAGTCAAGAAATCGGCTCGTTCATTGAGCACGGTTCAAGTGGAGTCACCATGGCGACTGGCCCAGCCGTCTATTATCTCCAATATTGTCTTGATGAAAGGACAGGGAAAGGTGAGTAGCAGCATTTGAAGTGATCCTACCCCTGTATGCTTCCATCCATCTTTGGTTGGTTCTTCTCTTTGCATTATGTTTGGCAGGAGAGTCTTTCGTTTCTGAATGCCTTTCCCCACCAAATAATCACAACCACACTCCCAAATATGTTTAATTAATCAGCTTAAATTTGCCTTTTTTTGACATTGTTGGTAGCATTCATTTTTCGAAGATGAGTTGAACTACGGCAATGAGTTCTTGTTGTTACTGCCAAATTGTCCATGCTCTAAACCAGGGCTATTCAACCTCCTTAACAAGTGGGCCGAAAAGGAAAACCACTGGGTGTTCATGGGCCACACCGAGTAAAACTACGTCAATGAATCGCTACAAATAAATTGTACTTAAAGAGCCCATGCCATTAAAATCACATTTTTCCTGTTGTTTGTTAAATAACATAGGTCTGAATAAGTTTGTGAGCTGTGGTAAGTTTGAAATCTATGCAGTTTGTCTGCTGAATGCAATAGGCAATGAAAGGAAAAAGGCAGAAGAAATTAGCCAATCTGGATAAGGTGACACTGTGACGTAGCGTTGTCAAACTATTATTCATGGCCCTGCCCACTTGGTTGGTTCGTAACCACCCACAAGAATTCTGAAGGAGTCGTGATTGAGCTAGTGCTAAATGCTAATACGTGTATGGTAGTTGCTTAGTTCGTAGTAACAGGCTGTTACAGAATTTTGAATGCAATGGCAGAACGACATCGAAGTACATGAACTGCGACATGCTGCCTGCCGCCGGTTGCCGCGAGGCACCACCGCCGCGAAGCACCACCGCCCGGCAGCGGGCAGCCGGGCGGTGGTGCCTTGCGCCGGCAGCAGGCAGCAGGCAGCGCGCGGTTCTGTCTACTACAGATTGATGTGGAAGTGGAAGAACCAGAGACGTCGGAGAACCCGACGAAGTCCTTTGGGATTCATTATATCGTCTGGACGTGCACACAGCTTTTGGCCGTGATAATATGTATTATTTGATATAGATATCTATGTATTATATGATATTATTTATAGAGCTCCAGGACTGTAACGCAACTGTTGTACACTTCCTTGTTATTTGGATAACCGTTCTGCTGTTGGTGTGATAACACGTCGGACTCTCGTCTCTGGTATTTCTACAACGAGACTCGTAGTGGGGGTTATCTCAGCCATGGTTGAGAATGAATTGGGGGAAAGGAACTTTGGCTTTGACTCCCTGAAGTAGGCATGAACCACAACATGGAGGAGAAAGGGATTGTTGACCGCGGTCGTCTCCCGCCGGAGCCTCGCTGCCGATGGACCACCGCTTCAGGAGGCGGTGATTAGCGCTGACCGCTGCCGAGGCGGCGGGAAGCAGGGCTCAAGCGGGATACATTCACGGCCAACAATCCCCTTCTCCTCCATGTCGTGGTTCATGTACTTCAGGGAGTCAAAGCCAAAGTTCCTTTCCCCCAATTCATTCTCAACCATGGCTGAGATGACCCCCACTACGAGTCTCGTTGTAGAAATACCAGAGACGAGAGTCCGACTGCGCCATCACACCAACAGCAGAACGGTTATCCAAATAACAAGGAAGTGTACAACACTTGCGTACAGTCCTGGGGCTCTACATCTAAATAATATCATATAATACATAGATATCTATATCAAATAATACATATGATCACGGCCAAAAGCTGTGTGCACCTCCAGACGATATAATGAATCGCAAAGGACTTCGTCGGGTTCTCCGACGTCTCTGGTTCTTCCACTTCCACATCAATCTGAAGAAGACGCGGTCGTTTGAGATTCATAATAGCCTATCGTCTGGAGGCTCACACAGCTTTTGGCCGTGATAATATATATTATGATATAGATATCTATGTATTAAATGGGTTTCTAAGAGCTATTGCGATACATCCACCGTAAACAGAGCGTATGGTACCGTGGCTACAAGCTGCTCAGGGCCAGGTGATAATATATATTATAGATTATATGATATAGATATCTATGTATAATATGGGTTTCTAAGAGCCATTGCGATACATCCACCGTAAACAGAGCGCATGGTACCGTGGGCTGCTCAGGGCCAGGTGATAATATACATTATATATTATATTATATTATATAGATATCTATGTATAATATGGGTTTCTACGAGCCATTGCGATACATCCACCGTAAACAGAGCGCATGGTACTGTGGCTACAAGCTGCTCAGGGCCACACCCCCACCCCTCTCCTTGACCTGCCTTGACACGCCCACCGTAACCAGAGCGCATTGTAGCCTACTGTGGCTACAAGCTGCTCAGGGCCACACCCCCACCCCCCTCCTTGACCTGCCTTGACACGCCCACCGAAACAGCGCGTTTGGGGGAAGCTCAATGTGCGACAGGTTCGGAGTGGCTGTAACTCTGCACCACGGCTGAATTTCGGGGACGTCTTTGAATACTGTGTTTGTGGCCCACTAATACCTATATTAAAGCATCCATAAATAGCATGGCATGGGATCTTTAAAGTAGTGTTAACTTAATATATATAGTGCTATTACATGGAATAAACTTGTCAGACGCATTCCTTCCTTCTTCACTTTTAATCGTATCATTATAAAAGATTTTGTTCTCCCATATTTTGGACACTTATTTAGAATTCACCAATCTTGTTTGAATCATCACAAAACAGAACTACTGTACATATGAGACATTTTGAGCCAGTGAGTCAGTAGCCGCGTTTACATGGACACATCTATGCCGCATAGATTTCTATGCGGCATAGAAAATGGTCATGTATACGCCTCATTCGGAATACAATGATCTGTTCGGCATAGATTCTATGCCGAATAGAAGAGGTGGTGTAGTCCGTTTTAAATCGCCATGTATACTTATTCCGCATAGATTGGGGTTTAACTTAGAGCAGCCGCAGTAGTTCACTGAGTTCCGTCGGTACTTTTAAGCACACCGAACTTCACCGCTGTCAAGGAAAGTGGATTTATTGCCTGATTCACGTCTTTGTTATCACTCCGTAAAAGTAGTCCGGTAAGCGTGTCCGGTTGCTAAGCGACGGGACATGGGTGTTTATTAATGAGGTGTCCGCGCGCGTCCGAGATAACTGTAAATGAGTAGGCTACTACTAGTACTTTTGCAGGCTGAACGTTAAAATACTTCTTAACTTAGAGAGATGGCAGCTGCAGTAGTGCGCAATTGGACCTTCGAGGATTCCTGGTCACTAAATTCCCGTAAGACCACTCTCTCCCACCAGTCTTGGCTGCGGACTCGCATCCAAATTCCTCTTGTTTGCGGCGGAGCATAGGGTAAATATAAAGATCTGACGAGAAATTGACGTTGCTGCGCTGTCCTCCTCCTTCTTAATTTAAGGAGCATGCAGAGAAAAGCTCTCTCCTGCTGTGCTTTCATTAAAATCAAATTTAAAATCCCCAATAGTGATAAGACATCCATTATGTCGCCGCCGGTCCAGAGACGTGTCAGGTGTGCGCGAGAGACATAACGGACACTTTTGTTACTGCCATGTATACAGTACATTCGGAACACATTTTAGGAACAGATCTATGCCGCATAGAAATCTATGCGTCATAGATCTGCCATGTAAACGCGGCTAGTGAGAAAGATTGCACTGCCTTGTTTGCCTAGTTGTTTGCCTAGTTTGGCTCATCCTGAGACACTCATGCAGCTTCTTATAGGTCATGGAGCACCGTGCCCTTGTTCTGATGGCATTCATATGAGAAAAGCTAGACTCACACGTATCGGTTGAGCCAAACATTGTCAGAATAAGTGATGCCAGTTCCTGATTGTGGGGTACTGATACTGGCTAGTATCACCGGCTACACACAGAAACCTGATTTGCATGCAACTATGTTGCAAAGTATGTTAACTACAATTTAACAAGTGCAGCAGACCATATGCATGTCTCCATGACACCACACAGACCCATGGCCGGTCCGGAGAGGGAAAGTCTGAATGCTTTCAATTTTTTCAAGAGTGCCTGAAGAGGACTTTTCCTGCTCCAAACGCACACACATTATCACGCATTTTAGATGAACTGAAGGATCAGTTCCCAACCCCCCACCCCCTTTCCCAAAGGGTTCAAAGACCCTAACCACACTTCTTCTAAAAAATGCTGTGCACATATCTTATCTATGAAAAGGCAAAACCTGAGCCCCTATTGGTAGCTCCGAGCTCCAAGTGTCCTCTTTATATAAAAGCCATTCGTTAGCTATGATTCGATTCAATTAAACATTACAAGTAGGCTACTATAGAACAAAAGCATCGAACCAGCAGTGCAAAAAGTTAACAAATAAAATGAGGTTGGCAGAATATCCACAGTTCAATACTGCTCTTTCCAAAGTCACCAACGGCCTCCTTCTCGTGGCTGACATGGGGAGAGGACTATATTTATTAGTCCATCAAATGGGTTCGCTAAATGCATCGTTTCTCATAGCTTAATGCCACAGTCATTGCACCCCCTCTGCTGGTGAATTAGTGTTAATACAGGCAACATATATTACAGAGGAGCTCTGCTCAACAATGCTATTTATGAATAAATACGACCGATATGACCTCATCTTTTTCTTGCCTCGATTGACCCATGCCATCAGTATTTTCAGAGCTTCAGCAAACGAAGGTCTAGTGTTTAAAACGTCACCATTACTAAACGAGGGGATTCATTGTAAGTTGGACCAGTGCAGGAGTCTTTTTTGCAATCAATCCATTGTGATCCATCCTCCCGGTCCTCTCCACCTGCAGGGGCTGGGCTTCAGTATCGTTGGAGGTCAAGACTCTGCAAGGGGCCGGATGGGTATTTTTGTCAAGACCATTTTTAACAATGGAGCTGCTGCAGCTGACGGTCGCCTCAAAGAAGGTAATAATGACCTCCTATCTCTTACAGGCCTGCCATTAGTCGATTCCTTGATTAGTTTTACATTTGGAGAATCACGTAATCATTTATCTGGTACAAATACCAAACAATGCTGCAATTTTTTCAGAAACTCAAAATATTTTGTAGATGAATCTTATTTGTAAAATATATAGAAAATATACTTTGATGAAGCAAGCAAATTGAAATACCAATTTGGATTCTTAACTTAAAACATAACTTATTTGTGTGATTTTATAAAAAAATGATATACCATTTTTTTGGTTGAATTTATGACAAATGTTGCGGGCCTATTGTGAAACTACATTGAGAACAACAAGCACTGTTTACAATGTAGCTCTGCTTACCTTTCACCCTGTCTGAGTGTCCTTCTCTCCTCTTTCTTCCGGTGTGTGCAATCTGTAGGAGATGAAATTCTGGAAGTGAATGGGGATTCTCTTCAAGGTCTTACCCACCAAAAAGCCATCCAGACCTTCAAGGTAAATGTTGCAGAATATTTAGCACATTTCCTTGACTATGGTTCCTGCTCGCTGCATTGATGAGGATTTTATTTAAAATCGTATCGACGGTCAGGCCACTGACCCCAGAGCTGTTATTTAGCACTGTGGCTTACATGCCATAATGCAAACTAACGTCTTTGCTAGTTGGAACTAAGTATAAAAGTTAAGACAATTCAAAGTTCAAGTATTCTTGAATGTTTTCAAGATGTAGATCTCGGTGGTTTGGAAAGGCTTTTTTTTTTGCATGTGCACATCTGAATGTGGTGTTAACATTGAGAGGTGTGGTGATGTTCCCTCTGCCCTGCAGCAACTGAAAAGAGGGGTCGTGACCTTGACAGTGCGGACGCGCCTGCGGAGCCCCAGCCTGACGCCCTGCCCCACCCCCACCCTCCTCAGCCGCTCCAGCTCCCCCGTCTCCAATGCCAGTGGCGGGACGCCCGTCCCCCCAGGGAGCGAGGAGGCCGAGGGACGTAAGCCTCCGGGTCCTGGCCCCAAGGACCGCATCATCATGGAGGTCTCTCTCAATAAAGGTTGGTCAGTCTGTCTCCATAAAGGTTGGTCAGTCTGTCTCTATAAAGGTTGGTCAGTCCGTCTCAATAAAGGTTAGTCTGTCTCAGTAAAGGTTGGTCAATCTGTCTCAGTAAAGGTTGGTCAGTCTGTCTCAATAAAGGTTAGTCAGTCTGTCTCTCTATAAAGGTTGGTCAGTCTGTCTAAGTAGAGGTTGGTCAGTCTGTCTTAGTAAAGGTTGATCAGTCTGTCTCAGTAAAGGTTGGTCAATTTGTCTTAGTGAAAGTTGGTCTGTCTGTCTTTCTAAAGGTCTGTCTGTCTATAAAGGTTGGTCAGTCTGTATTAGTAAAGGTAAGTAAGTCTGTCTCTATAAAGGTCGTTCAGTCTGTCTCAACAAAGGCTGTTCAGTCTGTCTCTATAAAGGTCGTTCAGTCTGTCTCAGCAAAGGCTGTTCAGTCTGTCTCTATAAAGGTTGGTCAGTCGGTCTCTATAAAGGTTGGTCCGTCTGTCTCAGTAAAGGTTGGTCAGTCTGACTTAGTGAAAGTTGGTCAGTCTGTCTTTTTAAAGGTCTGTCTGTCTCTATAAAGGTTGACCAGTCTGTCTCAGTAAAGGCTGGTCAGTCTGTCTCAGTAAAGGTTGGTCAGTCTATCTTAGTGAAAGTTGGTCGGTCTGTATTTTTAAAGGTCTGTCTTTCTCTATAAAGGATGGTCAGTCTGTCTTAGCAAAGGTTGGTCAGTCTGTCTCTATAAAGGTTGGTCAGTCTGTCTCAATAAAGGTTGGTCAGTCTGTCTCAGTAAAGGTCAGTCTATCTTAGTGAAAGTTGGTCAGTCCATCTCAGTAAAGGTTGGTCAGTCTGTGTCTATAAAGGTTGGTCAGTCTATCTCAGTATGAAAGTTAATTACAATGCATGAGTAGCATTGCGTGTGGTTGACATCAATGCAACATCTGTATGTACTTCAAACTCTTCACATCAAGATTGAGTGGCCTGAGATTCTGAAAGCTGATAGATATGTAGATAGAGTTTGTCTGCACCTGTTTGTGCTTTGCACTTCATGTCTCTTAATGCACTATACAATTGTATGATTAACAAAGACTTTACATTTTTTTCATGAGCGATTACCAGAGCAGAAGAATAAAGTACAACTTTCAAAGACTCTTACATGCAGTTTTTCAGAGTGACATAAATAAAAGGTTTTCAATTTGAAAGGATATGGCCTCATCTTCTTCTTCGTCTTTATCTCTAGAGCCCGGAGTAGGTCTGGGCATCGGAGCGTGCTGCCTGACCCTAGAACACTCTGCCCCTGGCATTTACATCCACAGTCTAGCGCCAGGCTCTGTGGCCAAAATGGACAGCCGGCTCAGGTGAGATGACCTGGGTCTTTTTGTCTCGAATCAAAGCCTGAAATGTACTTCTTACTCTCTTGAGCGATCAGCACGCAGCTAACAACATGAATCAGCACTGCTCTTTCCTCTTCATGTTCTGTTTCTTCTCCTCCTCCCATCCTTTCTCATTCCTCCTCTGTTTGCCCTCCATCTACTTGTGCTTGTGATACATTTAGTTTTTGTCGACTGATTTCATGCAGAATGAGAATGAGAATGAGAATGAGGATTTGATTTGTTTGCTTTTGTTTATTTTGGGTTTTCTTTTATGTGGTGTTTGAAAGTAGAGTAAGTACAGTGTCATAATGCTGCCCTTGCAGTGTGCTTTTCGTTCAAAGCTAGACAGCTAGTTAATACTCTAAACTCCTCCAAGAAACACAGAAGGCTCTTTTGGATTTTTGGTTTTGTTTGTAAAACTGAAATATTGAATAGATAAGAAAACAACCAGTACCCAGACAATAGCATATGCATAGGAAAGGTATGTATCATTCACGTAACTATGTGAATGCAAAAGTTCTACCAATGTATAAAGCAAACACTGTAATGTACTGCATGAAAACATAGCTTGGCTATCGCAGGTACAGGTCACAAAGGGTATTAGTTAGTAGAGCTATCCACTGCTAGCGTGTGAGACCAAAACAATAGAAACGTTTCTAACATAAAATTCTGTAAGCAATGCAGGATTATCAGAGATACATTCAAGAGCATTGTGAATCTGGCACTGTGTCTGTGCAGAAGAATGGGCTTGCCAAAATAATTGCTTCCTGACCGGTAGATAGCAGTGCGCAACACAAATTAATTACGTATAACGGTTTAACTTTCAATTATTATTTTCCCATTTTAATATATGCAACTGATACATATTTGTATTACTGACTTCCCTTTAGTCGTGGCGACCAGATACTGGAGGTGGATTCCGTGAGCCTACGGCATGTAGCTCTGAGCGAGGCCTATGCCATCCTCAGTGAGTGTGGCCCTGGGCCTGTCAGCCTCATTATAGGCAGACACCCGAACCCAAAGGTAAGAGCCACAGCTTCTCCCATTTGCTGTTACTGATTCTCCAATCGGGCACTAATGAAAACCATTTACGTTAGAAATCCAGATGAATATTGTTGTCTACATAGTTGGATCAATCTGCAGTGAATCTACCTGATCTAGATTAGTGGTCTACATTTTTCAGGCCAGTAACACACATTGCTAGACTTCTTTCTAATGTATAGTAATGTTCCAAACAAATGATCTAAACAACGTAAATGTATTTGTCACTGCTAATTGCATCACTTCCAGGACCTTAATGCATCATAAAGGTTGTCAAGAGAACTCATAACCCAACACAGCAAAGCTCTCTCGTTATTTAAACCCATTTCAAATGATTGCTTGTCCTTTTTGGGGTAGGTATCAGAGCAGGAGATGGACAATATTATCGCTCGTTCCACCCATCGGGACAGCACAAGCAAGGATGGCCACTTTTGTCACACCTTAGGTCTGTGTTTTGCCTCTATTTCTTGCTGTTTTAAAAACTGATCGTATGTTAGTACCGACTACAGTTTCCACTGTTCCCCAGGGAACTCCTTGAACACCCTTTAGGCACTGTTCATATTCTGGGCAACCTTCTTCCCACGATGAGCATGCAAATGCTTTGCATGCTGAAACGAGGAGTAGGTCGGGTTAGATATACAGCTGTTGTTCTGATCTGTATTTTAAATGTGCAGGTCTGCCCTCCAAGAGTCCCTCCCCAACGGTCAAGGCCAAGCAGGGAGAAGGTTCTCCAAGTCTCAGCTGGACCATGAAGAGGTTTCTGGAACCGGCCAGCAGGGTAAGGATTTCAGAAAGATCTTGAGTCCCACAGTGTTGATCTCCTGAAAATATATATCATCATAGTTGGTTACCAGCAGTTGTTGGTGAAATTAGATAAAGAAGGTTTTCAGTGAGATTAGAAACCTAATATGTTGAATATCTTTTGTTTGAAGTCAAGAAAGTAACTAGAAATAACTAACTAAAATACACTATACATTTTCTATTCACAGCAGGGGTCCCTGAGCTCTGAGGCTGAGCTTTCCCAGTATTTCTCCCAGGAAGTGACCAGCCCTTCAACCCTATCTGCGTCCACTACACTGGGTTCTTCTGACTATGATGCACCTCATCACACCCAAGCAGATCACCCCATCGCTCAGAGTGGTAATGTTCTGGTCCAAACCATCCAACAATTTAAGGAAATGAAACTCATAACCATATTGCATAATATTGTATAGGTTGGCATACAAAGGGAAAAATTGTGATCCATTAGAAAAGTTACTATACAAATGATATGATATATATAAATATATATATAAGCATTATAAAGGTTAATAAACAGATCAGTGATCCATGGTTATTAAATTCCATTGGTTGAAATACATATATAGTAAATATATTCATTTGAAAGCTCATTCATTTGAAAGCTTGATTTGATGTTGGATGTTCAAATTTCATTATAGTTACTTGGATTACTACTAAAAAGTGATTCTTCCTCGTCCCCATGGCCTCTTTCTACAGAAGCAAAAAGTGCTCGCATGTACCAAGCATCAGACCTAAAGAACAGCAGCAGCCCCGCGGTCACTAACCACCACGTGGACCTAAAGCATCAGCAGAGTCTCACCGGCAGCCCTTCCTCGGTGCGGAGCCCTCTCCTACGCCAGCGCCGCGTAATCTGCTACGAGGAGGACCACAGCGATGACGACAACAACCACAATAAGCACCCCCGAGATGCTGAAGGCTTGCTGCCGTCGCGCAGGACAGCCAACATCCGGACTGCTGACCCTAGCATTTCACATGTTGCCCATGCACCCGAGAAGCACTCTGAGATGGTTATCGCAGCGTCGTCCGTAGAGGTGGACGAGGAAAGTCATGACGGGGGAGATCTGCGACAGCTTCGGAGGAGTGAGGCAACCACGCCGTTCTACAGCAGCTCCCTGGAGTCTGAGGAAAGCGTGGCTGTGACCTCCGGTTCAGAGTCCCCCTTCGCACCCATACGCAGTCCCTTTGACCTCGAAGCATGCAAAGCGGCTGATGTTGGCTTTGTGTCCGGTAAGCTGGATGTAAAGAAAGACCCTCAGATCAGCCGCGACGGTGGACAGCTGGAGTCAAAGCGCTCCCCGAAGCTGGACCACAAAGCGGTGATGCGTGTCAAGAGCATGATGAGCATTGAGGTGCCCAAAAACGGCCAGCCACCAAAGCTCAAAGGAGGTGTGGATCTTACTCTGACTTCAACGTCTTCCCAATCCCAATCCCAAGACACACCCTCAGGTGGAGCCCTGGCCAGGACCCCAGCATTGCCTTTGCTTCAATATGGCAGGCGAGCAGAGGGCAGCGAACTAGCTGGTGTGTGCACCATTGACAAGGTAGTCTTGAGGAAGAGCAAGGAAGAAACCTTTGGCCTAGATCTGGAGATAAAGTCATCCCCTCTGAAAGTGGTCATCACTGCGTTAAGACCAGGAGGGGCTGCTGAAAGGGTATGTGTTTACTTTTGACAATTTTAATCCTTCAAGTGGTCCAACGCCTTTTGTATCATATAGATCACGGTACCATGCGCTCTGTTTACAGTGGATGTATCGCAATGGCGAGGTGCACACAGCCTTTGGCCATGTTCTGTAAATATTCGAAAACCCTCTGGGTGCTCCGGCAGGAGTCCTGGAGCTCTAGATCTAAATAATATCATATTATGCATAGATCATATAATATATATTATCACGGCCAAAAGCTGTGTGCACCTCCAGACGATATTATCAATCTCAAACGACTGCGTCGGGTTCTCCGACGTCTCTGTTTCTTCCACGTCCACATAAATTTGATGTAGACTGAACCACGACATGGAGGAGAAAGGGATTGTTGCCCGCGATTGTTGACCACGATTGTCTCCCGCCGGAGCCAACAGCAGAACGGATATCCAAATATCAAAGACACCTGCACTTTGTGTTACAGTGTGTGTAATCACACACACACACACACACACACACACACACACACACACACACACACACACACACACACACACACACACACACACACACACGTGGCGCTCGCACGGTCGTAGCTCATTGTCTCATTGGCTGGCCAAATTCTCTAGGCGGCCAATGCAGAGAAAGGGGAGGAGCTTGGCCCCTTATGATGACATATGGGGCCACTAGGCCTGCAGCGGATTTGAATTGTATCCGAATCCGTTCGGTTCGTTTACCACAGTTCGGAGCATTCTGGTGATCCGCGGATTTCGGTTTCATGAAGGCATTGCCTTATGTAGCGTATTTTGCCTACTGTAGCCTACGTCCGATACAAAAGGGTGTTTAGGACCCAGCGGAATGCATTCTCTCCAGTGCTGCCCGAGCCAATGAGGTAGCTGTAATAGGTTGTTTTCTGAAGTTCAAGCGCACGATTCCTAAATTTAAAGAAAGTAATTGATACAATTATATTCTAAATATACGGGAGATAAATACAAACGGGTGATAAGCGGGATAACGGCCTTCGAGGTCGACCGGTTCGATGGAAATAATGGACAGGTAGAGGCAACTCTGGCTTCATGCTGCGCTCGTCGCCAGAGTTCTAAGCCTCGTCGGCCGTTATCCCTTACATGTTACACTCAGTGCACCATGTTTTCAAATGCATTTAGGGGAACATTTATTGCACAAAAAAGCCTTGCAAGTTGTCTGATTGCAGTCAATTAACACATTGCAAATAGCCTTTGGGTCTCATTCATTTTTGTGTTTCTCCCCCAAACCCTCCGTCAAAAAAAAGTCCGCCTTTTTACTACCACGGACATGATCCTAATCCGAACCGTATCCGAAACCGAGGCCCAAAACGGTTATCTGAACCGAACCGTGGACACACTGATCCGTTTCACCCCTAGGGGCCACATTCCAAATCAGCGCGCCTGAGCTTCCATTTATTCAAAGGCGAGCAGGATACGTAGTGCTCGTTTTACACCAAACACAAGTTTAAGCCACTGGGGGACGATAGACAGGCTAGGGGAACTCATATTAATGTTAGAAAACCTCATAAAGTGAGGTGAGATTTTCATGCCATGGGACCTTTAAAAGGGTTCATATTCCTGACGGGATCATCACGCCATTTCATTATTTCAGGATACTTCATGATTAGTTCATTCCTTGTGTTGGTGGATAAGGGTTTTATGATGAATGCCGTTAATCTGGGCAATTCTGTTATTTTTCCAGGAATCCAATGGCAAAATGAGTGTTGGAGATGAAATAGTGGTGATTGGGGCCTTGCAGGTCTGCGGATCAAACTATCAAGATATATGTGATCTCATGCGAAACCTTCCTGAAACGCTCTCCTTGGAAATCAAGAGACCTGTATCAGGTATGAATCAAGAAAATCTTCTCGACCGTAGGATGTAAGGACTGGTGACTTTAGGTCTGCTGTTTCACATTTACATGTAGCCCCAGTGTCATAGAAATATGTCTTTAAGAAATCTGGCTTATGTAGCTCTCAGATATAATATATCTTGTCTCAAATAGGATTCATGAGTAATGTTGAAAATTGAAAGGTTTCTCTAATTGAATAGTCATATACTGAATAATAAATAATTGAGGAAAATATTAGCATCAACGGAAAATGTCTTTCGACGTAAGAAATAACTATTTGGAGACAATAGAGCAGTTTGTCTTACTAACAAGTAGGATCACACTTCCCTTGCTGCCAGTACCCTTCGCTCCCCAATAGGGAACTGCGAGCAGCTGCCCTTATATCTATGGTGACTATCTACCTCATTTTGCCCTTAGTAGTCAATGGTAGATTACCTAGTTGTTTTTACACGCTGTATGCCTGGTATAATATTAGGAACCTTTAAAAGTAGTAGCAAAATGTAGTACCCCTTTTGGCCATTTAGACATTATCCTTATTATCACCTCTTAATATGCATTCCTGCTTAAAATGTTTAAAGTTTCTATTGGTGATGAACAATCCATTCCAGTTCATATATAACCGTGTTTTTTTTGTATTTTCTATTGCTGTGGCTAAATTGTTGTGGCTAAAGCTTTGAGTCTAATTGAAATGATCAACGTCTTAAAATTGCATTCCAAATAAGTATCTGATATTTTTTTCTCTTAACTAACAACTCCTAAATAATGATTTCCATCAATCATCTTTCCACACAGCTGTAAACCGACTTTCAAGTTTGATAATGTCATCAGGAAGTTTTGATGGAGCCAATAAAGACAATGTACCAAGACTCCACCAGAAAGAAAACGATGGCCCAATCGCCACGAAAAATCCAGGAAATTCCCTACAAGGAACGAATCCCAGCCCCATAGTTCAACCAAACGAAGATTCTCAAATACCAGTCACAAGTATAGCCATTCTTAAAGGTAACTTGGGTACCTCTGATGTGACAAGTGGCTCCCCTGCTGAACCATCAGGCAATGAACCTGTTCCCTGTGGACCCGACCCACCTTGGAGTGTTGGTGTTCCTGCTCCAACACAGCCCAGTGTGCACCTTTCAAACCTTGACACAGGAAGTAATAAGGGTTGCCTACAGATTGTGGGGACAAGATTTTTAAACAGTTACTCCAGAAATGTTGGCAAGTTCAAAGAGAACAATTTACTTTTAAATCCTACAAATGGACAGGGATCAGATGATGGCTCTAAACACATGTACAATATTGGGATGGATAGCGATTCGGAAAGTGACTCCATCACTGACGGTCATTCTACGGATATAACTGCCAACCTTGAAGGATCCCAAGAACTGGACTCAGATTTGGAGGAAGTTGAACTTTGTTTTCGTAAAACAGATCAGATGGAAAAGTTAATAAAAGGGACTTTGTCTCCTCAGAATACTGGCCAAAATGTAGAGCAAAACATTGCTCAGACCTCTCGTTTACTGGAGGACCCTGAATTAATTTCTCTGACAAGCAAAGATGTTCCTTCAGTTGCGACAGATCATCTAAAAATTTCCCATGCCTCAGGGGTCACTTTGTCTGGGGAATCTACTCTTTCCTTTGGTCATGATTCATGCAAGTTTTCCACAGATTCAATTCCAGTGCCCTTGGAGTCTTCAGTGGGCCACAGCAATATCTCCTCATGTTCTAAAGTTGAGACTTCAAGTGCTGTGTGTATAAGCCTGTATTGCACTGAGGCCCCTACATTGAATATCAAGCAATTCCCAGTATCAAATCCCAAAGAGATGGAGAAGTCTCCATCAAATACTGCAATTTCATTGAGACATGTTGAAGAGAGTGTGAACAATTTGGCATCACCAGATTCTGCAAAGTCCACCGTCTCAGACAACAGCAGCTCACAAACAACACTGTCGAGTTCTCAGTCAATAGGAGACAATGAAAGGGAAGAAGTTCTTTCCACCTGCAGGACTATATCAAATACTACCACTCCTATTCCATTGCAAAGGGCAACAGAATCAAATTGTGTCAACATTTCAGGCAAAACTAATCCCCAGGAGAAATCTAAAAATAGACCCAAAACCATGGCTCCAAGATTAAAAGGCCTGACAATTAAGAATAGAAACAAGCACCAGGAGCCACTTGTACTATTACCCACCAGAGCACAAAGCCCTGTCACTAAAGGTGCTAACTGCTCACCTCGTCAGTCACCCAAACTACAACCCAAGAAAATTGATGTTTCCAGTAGGTTAAGAGTTGCTAAACAGTCGGAGATAACATGTCCTGCGTCTCCCAAATTAAACAAAGGCCCAGATAAAGGCAATTCAAGTCATCCTGGTAGAACATTAGAGGTAGCAACATTTGACAATAAGGCAAAAGAGTGTGAACCACAGCAAGGATATCGAGTCTCTGCCAAAACATGTGGTAAACATGAAACATCTGCAACACAGAGGACATTTATAGAGGTCAGATTGTCTTCCACCTCATCTCCCACACCGGGTCAGACACATAACCAACATATGACTATAAAGCAAAGTAGCACAACTGAAAACACAGTTTTGCAAGACAAAAATATTGGAAGCCCAAATGATAGTGCATCTCCAATGGTTATATTGCCATGCCCCATCCTAAGTGTGGCCAAATCAAATGGCATCGTTAGTAAGGCAGCAGTCAAATCATCAGAGTCTATAAATGAGATGCATGCAAGTGATAGTAGTATTAAACCTTTCAAAACACCAGAGACAGATGAAAGCCTTAAGTCCAGTCGGTCAAGACTGTATTTAAAAGCAATGGAAAGACGAAGTTTTTCTACAGATGGTGCATTTTCTGTTGACCTTAATCCCTTCTCAGTCCAACAAAAGATCAAGTCTTTTGAAAATTTAGCAAGTTTTGAAAAGCCAGTAGTTAAAGGCATTGACATTCCTTCAGCTTACGCTTTAAGTTGCAGACCTTCACTTAACCAGAGGTTGTCTGGTTATATGGGTTTAGTCAGTGCTATCGACGGTCGCGCACTGAAGAGGAGTTTGAGTTCTGGTGTGGAGAACTTCAACCTTTCCTCGCCTTCCTCACTATGTCTCACCAAATCTCCTTCAAGCTTTACTTTGACTTGCTTTGATCATGCTGTAGACGACAACACAGCCACCCAGGACAAAATTATGGATGTAGCTCTGAAACCTACTGATGGCCTCAGCCCAACAACGCCACCTGTCTTTAGACAGAAGCAAGCAAGGGGGCATGCCAACCTTTCCCGCATCAAAATGCGGGAGCTCAGGGCGCTCAGCATGCCTGAATTAGACAAGCTATGCACAGAGGACTTCAGAAGCAATCCAAGTGCAGTGTATTTTAAAACTGACCGAGGGACACAGCCTACTGATTTGATAGAATCCAACATGGACAACTGCTCTGACCAAACAGAACAAGGGGTGATTCTTATAGAAGGCAATCCAAGGGCCGTGAAAGAATCAATTCAGGAAGATGCCAGAACAGATGGCCACCACCCAGATCTCAGCGGCTGGTCAATTAGGTAAGATGAATAGGATGTTTCACGTACTGATTAAAAAATGTATCAGAATCGTTGGATAAACAAAGTCCTGCCACCAAGTTGGAAGGGCAATTAATATTTGTATTTATGAATCGAAGTACAGAAATTGTTTGTGTTTTTCCTGAAGTGTTGTGTGGTATTTTTTAACTCCTGCAGTCTAAAGGAGTTGGCAAATTCCCCTCTGGACCAGAGCAGGCTTCAGGCAGTGCTGTCCTTGTTGAAGAGTAAATTTGATGTGCTGTCCCTTCTCCAAGAAACTAAGGCTCTATCGGAGGTAACTATCTCAATCACAGAGTAGTATCTACAATTATTTAAGCCATTCATGTCTACCATTATTTTCTAAGTATGATTCGTTAATGACCATAGCAGAGTAATTGGACTTGACCTGGATTTTCCACTCTCTACAGGTTAAAGTTGATACTTTCTTTGTTGTCCTCGTCAAAGAAGAGGGCTCAGGGCTGGGTTTTAGTATTGCTGGTGGAGTGGACCATGAGCAGAAATATATAACCGTAAGGACAAATATTACTAACAAAATATGTACTATTTAGTAATTTAGCAAATGCTGTTATCCAAAGGGCCATACAGGGTAATCAGCTATATGTTATTAAGGACCAAGTTTGAGTTGAATATCTTGCTCAAACCTAATCCAATCTCACTCTACACAAAAGTCAACAAAGTCAATGATGTGTAAATGATTCATTAAACAATTTACAGGGATAATCTACATATTAATTATTTCTACTGACCCTTACATGTTATTTTTGCCAAGGTTCACCGGGTGTTCACCAACGGGACTGCTTGTCATGAGGGCACCATTCGCAGGGGGGACAGTATCCTCTCCATAAATGGCATAAGCCTTGAAGGCACCACCCACGGAGAAGCATTGTTCCATCTCCATCAAACCCGGATGTTCTCCCAGACCATAGTTGTCATTTGCAGAGGCAAAAAAAGTGAACACAGTTGCTCTCCATGCCTTGACATATTACATCAGCCAAGGCAGCCCTCTCTGTGCACCAAGAAGAGGTCAATGGAGGCTGGAGCAGGTCAGAATAACATGAGATGTGGCCAATGTGTGCAAATACAAACACCTGATTTATTTTAAGAAATAGAACTTACTATAATATACAGATTTAAAGTGTCTGATGTTCATCATTCAATCGAAACATTGGATTATGTGTTGGATTATGATTATATTATATTATGTATAATACAGTAATGCATGGGGGCACATGCATCAATTTAATTTACAAAGCTGAACACTAGTGACTCCACCCATAATTGATCACTTAAATGTGTTTGGTAGTTGATCAAATTATTATCTAACAGCATGTTTGAATCCATGTGTCCTGTTCTTACACTGCATACCTTTCATTATTTTGTCAGTAGTTGAAGTAGATCCTGATGGGTCTCTGAAGGTAGAACTTCACAAGACTTCTGCTGGGCTGGGCTTCAGTCTGGAGGGGGGAAGAGCCTCGGCTCAGGGAGACAGACCACTGCATGTCAAACGTATTTTTAAAGGTAAAAACCTTATCCATGAATATTCTACAGATGTATTGCTTTCATTTGTTTGAAAATCTGACACCAAAATGTCGTAATTAGGACATGCAGAGAAATACCTTCTAATTATGAGGTTAATTATTTTCTTTAATTACAAGAAAATGTCTCTGAATTATGAGATATGATTCATATTAAACTAAATAATGTATGTTATATGTGTAACATATATATGTATACATTTTTACTAAATCGATGGGTGACTGTTGTCCTCCATCTATAGCTCTTATTTCAAAGGAGGCTATATTTGATAGTCATAATAATACTAAGGAGTCAAATTAAAGAGGATTCTTATGCTGGGCTATTTTTGAGTACTGCTTCATATGTGCTTTGAGAAAAATTGCGGCCTGCAACATCAACTCTCTTTTTTTTCTCGCAGGAAGTGGGTTTGTTGCCGGCCCATTTATTTTGCAAAAAGTTGATGAAGCAGTACTTTCTTATAATAGAAAATATGACCCTTTAGACTGAAACGGCTGGAATACTATCATAGGTAGTGCGTTGGAAAACCACCCATGCATCGGTCAAGGAGTGTAGACTTTAGTTTACTGCAAATGCATCGAAACCTAGAGTACTTTGTCCACAACAGGGGGTGCTGCAGAGCTGTCCCGGGCCATTGATGTAGGAGACGAAGTCCTTGCCATCAACAGCCACCCCCTTGTGGGCCTCATGCACTACGATGCCTGGAACCTCATTAAGGCTGCCGGCGATGGTCCTGTGCAGCTTGTCATACGCAAGCCAAGGACATCCGTCTGACTTTTCTACAAAGGGGGAACATCACGACCAGGATTTAGGGATGGTTACTTGCTGAAAATGGATCAAAGAAGGTCACTCAATTGTCAACTTTAATTTTCTTTCATTCCACCTATAATGAGTATGTACTTTGTACAACACGTCAGCGATGTCCTACATAACAATTTGTGCCAGTACGTGTTACAATTAAATTAATATATTAATTTGATTAATTTGACCAAATAAAATACAATTTACACAAGGGATATTCATGATGAATTTATAATTAAAGTGTTTGACACACAATACCATATTATACTGTCTGCAGTTTATTCTTAAGTTATTTAAGGGGTCAGTTTAGCTCAGGAGGTAAAATGAGCTCGCTGTCGACTTGCATGGTTGACTCTGCCGTCTGGGTTTGAATGTGTGCATTAACCTTGTAAGTCGCTTGGTATAAAAGCGTCTGCTAAATGCCCTAAATCTAAATGTTTTATTTTCCCTTAACAGCTTCAGATCTCTCATGAATATGCAGATCCAGTTGTCACCTTAATGTACCCTTGTCGCTTCTTCTCTGTTTTGATCCTTTTTTGTTATGAGTAACAGTGTAAGAGATGGAATTGGCCTGGCCATCTAAAGAACAAACTTAACATGAGCCGCGCTTGGCCAAAGAGATCATAATGACAAAATGTACTGACAAAAAAATTATCTCGGGATAGGACTTATTGCCATCAAACGTTATATACTCATTAATTATTTGTAAATAATATCTTGTAATTATTTGTCGGCTTCATTGTAAGTTGCTTTTTTGTAAAAGGTGTGTATTTAAAACGAGGTGACGGAATGTATTATTTTGTATCTAACTAGCTCAGTGTACATTTAAATAAAAATGAAAATAACCTTGAACATTTCGTAATACAGCGAGGTTAAGCTTCGTACATCATTATTATATTCTATCTGATTTTCCATATGACTGACACAACATGGCTAATTTAAAGATTTTTTGTAAATCATTGGAATATATCTGTATAAAATAAATGTATATATATTTTTTACTGAATTGAATTCTCACTATGTATTTCTTGGAAATAAAGCAGATAATCCCTCTCTTTATTTTGGTTTTGCACTGTGTACCTCACCCTTTTCAAATGAGATGACAGCTGCTGCAGGTATTGGAACAGAAGGGTGTCACGAAGAGAAGTTCAGTAGTTTAGATCCAAACCTTAAACTCTTCCCCTCTAGGGCCGCTGTTCCCCATACGCAGAGAGTACGCAGAACGTCAAGTACCTGGCGGGGGCCCCCAAAATTAAGGTTGCT
Organism: Gadus chalcogrammus; assembly: GCF_026213295.1. Classification (NCBI taxonomy): domain Eukaryota; kingdom Metazoa; phylum Chordata; class Actinopteri; order Gadiformes; family Gadidae; genus Gadus; species Gadus chalcogrammus. The sequence goes on along the minus strand of NC_079417.1, from coordinate 26,093,814 downwards.
AAAAAAATGTCATGATAATTATTACATTATAAAAAAGATTATTTAGTTATGAACAGGCCCACCGTTGTTTTTTCTTAATTGTGTACCCTATCACTCAATTCGGTTTAGGGTTAACCAGCCCCCTTCCGCTTCCCTGAAATGATACAGCCTTCAAAGCTCTCGTCACCCTGAATTTTTCTGTTAAGACGTGTTGAATAAAAAAATTATAAAAATGATACATACCGTACGCACGCACACGCACGCACGCACATAAGTCTTCAGACATCTGTATGCTAGCAAGGTAGATGATGGTACATGATTCTGACTTTATTTGCAATAAACTTTGAGCACTCTGGCTCAATCCACATTGTGCTTGTTAAAAACGTGATGTGGGCACAATGTTTGGTGTAATCCCTATGCAAGCACAGGATTTTGGACTTGGTTGTCAATTTAAATTTATTTTTGGACTGAAACTTGGAAAAAGTATGTTGCTAGCAGAACATGGTTTCAACCCATTGACCTATGGGTTATGGTCCAAGCACGCTTCTGCTGCACCACTCAACTTGGCAGTAACAACAAAATGAATCTTACTGCTATCTCTTTCCCCCTCCGCCTGTTAAATGCTTGTGTAAAAAACATTTTGACTAAAATGTGCTTTATTTCAACAAGATTGAACTCTGCCACTAATTTTGCTGCTCGCCCAATGTCTTCAGATATCCATATGTTAGCAAGGTAGCCATAACTTGGATTTTATGTGCACAAATTGTTGAGGCCTGAAACATTTTACTGCTAGCAGAGGATGGATTCGATCCATTCATCTCTGGGATATGGGCCTGCCACACTTCCGCTGCGCCACTCTGCTATACAGCAAGACTTTATGGAGTCAACCTGTAAACCCTGGCTCAATCCACATTGTAATTGTTATTGTACAAAAAAGTTATAATTCTATCTTGACTTGTGATGTGGGCACAATGGCCCCATTCAGAAAGTCAAATCTCCTAATCTTTATGCCTCCTTTCCTTAACCTTTGTGGAAAACCTCATCGGGTCAAGGAAAGAAGAAAGGGTGCTTCCTTGCAAACATAGGAAAAGTCAGCACTGTTTAAAATGAATTCAACCCCACTTTTCCTAACACGCGTCATTGCATTACGGCGAGTATTGCTGACCGCTAGCGTCTCTAGCATGAAACCAACATTTTCAAAGATGGACTACAACAATAAATTCCTTTACCTACAGGAAGCCAATGAAACGATTTAAGAATTGGTGTGATATGTTTGGTTTTGGTTATTTTTTGGTCTTTGTTAGAACTCCAGCAGCAGCAATCTGAACAAGCTGAAGCTTCCTTAGAGTTTGTTTTAGGAGACCTTTAAGGAGACCATTGCAGTAATCAAGCTTACTAGTGATAAAGGCATGGACAAGTTTTTGTAAGTCTTCGCTGGACATGAGCCCTCTAAGTCTTGCTACATGTTTAAGGCGATAATATGCAGATTTTGTAACTAATTTGATGTGACTGTTGTAAATCTGAATCTATGATAACCCCTAGATTTCTGGCTTTGATTGAGGTTTTCAGGGACAGAGAGTGAAGGTGTTGGGTTACTTTAAGCCTTTCCGTTTTAGCACCAAATACAATTATCTCTGTTTTGTCCTCATTTAGTTGAAGGAAATTTCATCCAGTCTTTCACTTGCTCAATGCACTGGCACAGCAGATCTATGGGCCGATAGTCATTTGGTGATAGCGATATATAGATTTGCGTGTCATCAGCATAGCAACGATGGTCAATATTGTTATTTTTGCATGATTTTCCCTAGTGGGAGCATGTCGATGTTGAATAAAGAGGGTACTAAGATTGAACCTTGTGGGACTCCACACATCACGTTGGTTGATTCTGATACAAAGACGCCAATGGAAACAAAGTAGGTCCCTTTTTTGTAGGTAGGACCTGAAGCAATTTAAGACTGTGCCTGAAAGCCCCACCCAGTTTTCTAACCTGTCCAAAAGTATTGTATGGTCTACAGTGTCGAATGCAGCACTGAGGTCTAGTAGCATTAGTATTGAGGTTTTGCCAGAGTCTGTGTTTAGACGGATGTCGTTTACAACTTTAATAAGGGCGGTCTCAGTGCTGTGCGGGGGTTGAAATCCTGATTGGAAGGTTTCATAGCAACCAGTTGATGCCAGGAAGTGATTTAGTTGCTGGAGGAGAACTTTCTCAATGATTTTACTTATGAAGGGTAGATTTGATATTGGTCTGTAGTTGTTAATAATAGAGGCATCTAGGCTCCGCTTTTTTAAAAGGGGTTTAATAACTGCAGTTTTCAGGGCTTTTGGGAAATTGCCTAACTGGAGAGAGTTGTTAACTATCTGCAATATGTCTATTGCTAGGCAGTCGAAAACATTCTTAAAGAGGTTGGTAGGTAAAGTATCAAGGCAACAAGTGGATGGCTTTAGTTGTGTCACAGTTTCCACAAGAGTTTTAGAGTCTATAACATTAAAGCATGCCATCCTTGCCACGTTACTTTTGCCTGAACAGGGTGGTAGTCCAACATTTTTGTTTGAAGTGGAGATATTGATGGCACGTCTGATGCCTTCAATTTTATCAGTATAAAAAGCTGCAAACTCATTGCATTTCTGTGTGGAATGGAGATCAGGTGGAATTTGTGTTAGGGGGTTGGTCAGTCGGTCAACAGTTGCAAATAGGGTTTTTGCATTATTAGTATTGGTTTTAATGATATTGGAGCGAAATGTTTCTCTAGCACTTTTTAAGCCTAAATTGTGGAGGCTCTCTTTATCGATATCATGGTGAATATGAAGTTTTGATTTTTCACCAGATGCATTCAACCTTCCTGCATTCTTTTTTCTGTGCTGTTACAGAAGCAGCTTTTCTCCAGGTTGCCTTTTGATTTCCAGAAATCGTTTTAACATTATAAGGTGGATCAGTCACAGAGAGATCAGAAACATTGAGGCCCTTTGTGATAACCAGGTATAGAGTGTGCCCCTTACAATGAGTAGCCTCTTTCACATGTTGAGACAGTTCAAATGTGTCCAAAATGGTAAAAAGTTTTTTTGCACACTTGTCATTCAAATCATCAGTATGAAAATTGAAGTCACCCGTTATAACTAGACAGTCAAAGTCTGTGGAGATGCTAGAAAATAATTCTGTGAAGTCATCGAAAAAATGTGTATGTGGGTGGCAGGTAAATAATTAATAGGAGAACTCTGGGGGAGCATTTCAATGCAGCACATAGGTATTCGAATGATGGAAAATCACCAAATAACATCTGTTTCCCCTGAAATACACTTTTAAATATAGCAACCCCTCCACCTCTTTTTCCAGATCTACGTGCATCAAAAAAGTTATAGTTGGGAGGAGCTGTCTCTATCACAACGGTTGCACTGTTATTTTGTTCCAGCCATGTTTCAGTTAAAAACATAAAATCCAGTTTATTAGTGGTAATAAAATCATTAACTAAAAATGATTTGTTATTAAGAGACCTAACATTAAGTAGACCCATCCTGATGGTGTTGTTGATAGGCTTTAGGATTGTTTTTGGTTTGGATGCAATAGGTATGCGATTTGTGAGGTTATCAGTGTGTCTAATGGCGCGTTTCCACTGCATGGTGCGGTACGGTTCGGTTCGCAAAGATGCGGTACGGATTGCGTTTCCACCGCCAAAAGTGGGCGTGACCCAGACTGAGCCGTACTCGTTATGTCCTCGTCTTCAGTACTCCTCCGTTGGGGTACTGAGACGCCTGAAAGGGTGCCGGAAAATTCGAGCTACACACCCCCTCCGTTGATTGGTCGACAGAATCGTCTCCGGGCGACGTGGGGATAAAAACAAACAGTAGCCTCAAGGTATTATTCTTTACAATGAACATGTCGCGTAAAACGCTTGCTTGGGCGAACATGGAGGTGGAGACGTTCCTCTGCCTTCTTGGGGAGGAAGACATTGTTTACGATGTTTACGTAGCTGCCGCGGCGATCGACATCCGGCCTACCATAAAGGGTACTGTCGGCGGTGGAAACGCGTCCTCGGAACTTAGCTGGGCTATACCGCCCCCTCCCTACCGGACTGAGGCGAACCGAACCGTACCGCACCCTGCAGTGGAAACGCGGCATTATTTTCCCTTTGTTTACTCTCTTAGTGGTTACAGCAGGAATGCAAAAGTTGCCATGTTTTGACGTAGGCAACCTTGGGTTCAGCAGATTATGCAAAACTTACTTCATACTGTGTACGGCTGAACACTTTTTTGTCTCAATAATACTCAGGACTACTATCAGTACAGGGGGGGCGCTGGGGCTCCCTCCGCTTGGGTGTTATCAGCCTGTGGCCATGACGTGGCGATGCTATCATTTACACAGATGCATGTTTGATGCCAAAATATTCCAGTTTCTTAAATTCAGCTGGAAAACAGCAAAGGGAGGAGACAGTGGAGCTGGAGTTGTTGTTGTGGCTATGGGAGAGATGAGGCTGGAGGTCATCGTTGATGGGGGAGTGCAGAGGAGGGGGGTGGCCGTTCCTCACCAAGCCAGCATCAGCGATGGGGGAAGGCACGGTGTGAATGGCGTCGGGCAGGCTGCTGTTTCTCTTCAAGGTCTGTGGTCTGTCTACTATCTGTGTGTCAGATAGTGGCAGAGTAGATGTGTGGGGGAGGCTTTCATTGCAGACTATGGAAAGCCATGTATTCAGTGCAAGTAGATGACTGAATCTCTTTATTCCCCTGTCAACTGCTGGTATGGGTCCACTGATGAATGACTTAATGTGTATTTTGTCTAGTGTATTCAATAGATCAGTGTAATCCCTCAAATCCCCTGTTCTGATTGTTCTCTTCGAATATCATGCAAAAAAATGCATGTATTTTAGGGTTTTCCAATATGATTGTGGCTAGTTTCTGGTTGATATCACTAACCATCACTTCTGGGAAGTAGCATGTTTTGATCTTATAATCAGAGTGTCTGGTTCATCTGCTTTCTGTGAGATTAGCCCTTTGTCGGCTTGAGGTGGCGGTGGCAGACGCATGCGCAGCTCGCCTCCTTGGCGACAGGTTCTTGTTCCATCTCTGTCCGCACCGTCCGTCCGGACACATTTCGGGGCTCAGGGGTGCACGGGTGGCCGACGCATGCGCAGCTTGCCTCCATGGCGACTGGTTCTTGTTCCGTCTCTGTCCGCACCGTCCGTCCGGACGCATCTCAGGGCTCAGGGGTTCATGGGTGGCAGTCGCGTTCGTGGACTCTTGAAGTGGCAGGAACCGGTTCTTTAGCGGCAAGTTAACTTCAGTGACGGGCTAATCCGGAAGATACATGCAACTTTAGCTTTGGGAAGCTTAGCATTTGGCGTTGAGTGAACTTGTTGACTCACTTTGGTATGTTGTTTTGGCTTAGCGCCGACTCTGTGCCATTGAGACACAGCTGGAACTGTCTCTCTCTTGTCCAGCTTCGGGAAGGATACAGTGTGTGTAGCTTTGATCATCTTGTTGTATATTTGTCTGAGTTAGCTCAGCATACTCACCCATCGGCACTGTATCCTGGAGGAGTCCTTTGCATTTTTCTAATGCTGCTAGTCTCGTTTCAAATAAAGCCACTGTCTGTCACAGTTTGGTGCAGTCTGTGCATTTCCCAGTCTCCGTGCCTGAGATATCCGAGTACAGAGGCATGTTGGCGATAGGAAAGTCCAAGGCTTTTGCTGCAGTCTAATCCGGGAGTAATATAAAGTGCCAAAATGTATTGTTGAATCGAGCGATGGAGGACGACGGTAACAAACTATTGCCCAACAGTGTTGGGCAAGTTACTGGGCATGTTACTTCAAAAGCGTAATGCATTATTTATTACTTGTTACTGTCATTTCAAAGTAATTAGTTACATTACATTATTACTGTCTTTGAATTGTAAGGCATTACACTACTTTTACATTCCTTTTGCATTACTTTCACCAAAATAACAGGAAATATGGATTTGGTGTTCTCAATAGATCTTCTTTTGTTCAATGCAGCTCATTACACAGCGGGAGGTGATGTGGTTGGCATAATGACTGAATTAGGCTTAAGGCTAACAAATGTACAATATAATGGTGACAGTTATGGTTAAGATACACAACCCTTTTTACATTTCTATCCCTTTATTTTCTTTCATACACAGAGAATTCATAGCATAATGAATTCTCTGTGTACATAGCTAGACCTACATAATGGCTATTGCCATAGCCATAGCCAGCTTAAACTTGGGCAGTGAGACGGAAGCCAGTAGCGCAGCTTTGGATTCAATTGTAGTGTAACAGACTGTTCTGTGTTTAGTTTGGAAAAGGAGGTTTGTCCCTCGTGAGTTGCCGTAGGGGGGAAGTTCGGGGAAGTGTTACGGCTGATGCGTTGTGTGCTGTGGGTGTGTCTGAGATTAAAGTGAAGCGGAGTTGGCTGCTGAACACACTATCTCGTCTCCGGTCCCGTTCATTGTTTTCTATAATGCTACAGTATTAAGGTGAACCCAGAACGCTCGGCTACCGTAGCATACCCATCTCGCAAATGTAGAGTCCGACTCTGCTGTTGCTGTCATCTTCTCCACTAGCAGTAAGACGAAGTAAACATTTGCGTGTTTTTTTCTCTGCGAATCTCGCGGTGTTGGCGATTTTTTATAAAAACAACACACCAGTTAATTTCGGGTTAAAAATGCATTGTAACGCGCGTTACTGAGATTTGTACCGAGTAAAATATGACCATTTTTTTTTTGTAATGCCTTACATTACCGCGTTACAGCAAAAAGTAATACATTACAGTAATCACATTACTTTTGTAACGCGTTACTCCCAACACTGCTGACCAACAACAACCAAGTCAAGTGTGGCAGGGATTAAAACATATCACAAACTACAAAAGCAGCCCCTCAGTGACCATCAGTGCCGACGCCTCGCTGCCAGAGGAATTAAACCATTTCTTTGCCCGCTTTGAGGCAACAAGGCCCAACAGAGACATGCTGACCCCTCCGACCACAAGCCAACACACACTCACTATCCAGGAACATCAAGTGAGTCGTGTATTCAGGAGGTTATAATGGATTTCAGTAGACACAGAGCTGACCCCGCCCCTCTCCCCATTAATTGTGACTGTGGAGAGAGTCTCCACCTTCAAGTACTTGGGAACTCACATCTCTGAGGACATATCCTGGTCAGCTAACACATCAGCAGTGGTGAACAAGGCCCAACAACGACTCCACTTCCTGAGGGTACTCAAGAAAAAACAAACTGGAGGAGAAGCTGCTGGTGACCTTTTACCGCTCCACTATCGAGAGTGTGCTGGCATTCTCCATCACTGTGTGGTATGCTGGCTGCACAGTGGCTGACAGAAAAAGGCTGCAGAGGGTGATAAGGTCAGCTGAAAAAAACATTTGCTCTCCTTTGCCCTCCTTGGATGAAATCGCCAGCTCTCGATGCATCTCAAGAACAAGAAAGATCATCCGTGACCACCTCCGTCCCGGCCAACACCTGCTCAGCCTACTGCCCTCTGGTAGGAGGTACAGGAGCCTGAAGAGCAGAACCAACAGACTGAACAACAGCTTCTTTCCTTGGACAATCAGGACACTTAACACTCATAAAACATTAAACATTAAGCAGACACACATATACCTCACTTTCTATAAGGTGCAATATGCTTACGGCCGTTTATATTTATTTGTTCACATCCCCTGTCCTTGTCTTGTTCCATATGTTTTTCTTGTTATTTCTGTCTTGTTCTTTTACTTTTTTTACTTAAATTGCTTGTTTGTTTTTTGTATGCGTAATGCACCTTCAGTTGGCACTCCCAATTTCGTTGTATAGGCGACTGTACAATGAAAATAAAGGCTATCTTATCTAGTCTTATCTATCTTATCTTATCTTATGTTCCTCGGAGTCGCCGACTTTGAGGGGGCCCTGGCCAGCCTACATGAGGTGTTCAGAGCCATTTTCCAAGCTGGCCTTTGCCTCCACCTGGGAATGTGCCACCTATTTCAAAGAGAGAGGGTGTTCCCGTCTCACTTTGAGAGCAGCGAGGGGGAGGCAACCGATTCGGCCAAGGATTCGGCCGGTGTCGAGCGTCAAATGCCATCTCTGTGGCTCCGAATGCTCTTTCAGCTACCCCTGCTCCACCTGCTGATCTAGGGGAGCTGGCCAATAACACTATCAATCTTCAGCATCTATGGTGGGTACAAGAGGATGACGGTGTGCTCAACCAGGTGCAGGACTGGGTGTCAGCGGGCCAGCGACCAGAGTGGCTTACTGTTTCAGTGTTGGACAAATAGAGCAAGGCCTATTACACAAAGTGGGCTAACCTCTCCCTGCCCGATGGACTACTGTACCGCAGTTGGCAAGCACCTAGGGGAGGCCACTTGGTCTGAAAACTCCTGGTACCCCTCAACCTTCACTCCCAGGTTCTCCTGCTGGTTCACGGCTCGCTGGGAGGAGGCAACTTTGGGGTTGCCAAGACCCTGAGGCGACTTTGTGGACTTCTAGTGGCCAAACTGCTGCCAGGATGTTGTGTTGCTATGGACTATTTGTTGTGTTGCTATGGGCTATGGACTATTTCATGAAATGGCCAGAGGCATACAGTATACAGTGCAAGATCAGACCTCGGCCCCCACAGCGGAAAAAACTAGTGCAGGAAATGTTCTGTCCGTTCGGTGCACCAGAGGAACTCCATAGTGACCAGGGGCGTGACTTTGAAGACCGTGGCCACCCAGCTTGCTATCATCTCCAGCCAACAGGTTGGGAACTTCACTTGCCGCTGGTCCTATAGTCATACAGAAGCGCAGTCCACACACTGTAGCCCGTCGCTCTCATGTTCAGACGAGAGTTGTAGACCCCAGTTGACCTGGTGTCCAGGGGTCCTCCAGAACTAGGACTGGGCAGTGAGCCTGACCTGGAATATTTCTCACAGCTACGACAGTGGCTCAGGAAGACTCACGAGTTGACCAGTGGGGCTCCCACTGACAGGTTCTCCGGGCTTATCTGCCTGAAAGTCTGCCTGAACCAGAAATTGGCAGATTATAACGTAGGACACAGTCCACAACTCATTTATTTTCGCCAAAACTTTGACTAAAAGTTTGCAGGTGTTTTCAGCAGGTTGTCAGCAGGTTATAAGGTTATAAAACACTTTATAATAAAACAAATAGGAAGAAAAGAGAAAGTACACATACAGTATTAACACAGTCTAAATTATCAACAATTTCATGCTATATATATATTATTTTTAATCATATTTGTCACATTTTATCCCCCAACAATTCAAAATAAGCACCCAGTTTAATTATTTATTTGGTCCTTTGTCTCCCCCATTTAACATGCCTCAAACAAATACTGTAATCCATTTGTATGGTACACTGATATGTCCGACCTGCCCTAGAGAGAACGTGACGTCATTCCCTAGCTTGCAGCACTTAAAGTGTTCCCGTTTCTCATTGGCTAGTCATTGTTATTTTTAGTTACATTAGCCTCTTTAGCAAACTAGCTCGAAAACAAACAACACAACTTTACATTTTATTGCACGCACATAAAGACAGTGAAATGCATAAATTGGTGACCGGAATAAAGTAGCGCTGTAGTCAAGTGTGTAAGGGGATTTAAAATCTACATTAAAATGACCAACGTGGTACAAATAAAAAGAAAATAATTATCTTTATGTGCGCAGCCATTTTTGTTGTCGAGTCGTACGATCAGCTTCACTGAATTCGATACACTCTTACAGCGGGATCCCACCGGACGCGTACACGCCGCGGAACGGCTGCGCCGCGGAACGGCTGTGTCCTCTGCCCTGCGTCCATTCATACCGGGCGCGTAACGGCAGCGTAGCGCTGCCTTGCGAGCCAGCCGTATTCACGCGAGATCACGAGATCACGCGATAATCCTAAACATAATGTACTCACCTTCCACTCCCAAAACTATTGCAATTAAATGCCACGCTTTGTCCTTTCTGACATTTTCCTTATAAAAATGATGATTTGGTACATAAATGACTTCATGTTGCTGAACTTCGACAATGAGTCTCTCGTCATCCATGTTGCCGACCCTCTGAGACCCTTTGATTGATTGACTGCTGACCTGGTGCCACCGGTCATGACGTAATAATGTTGATGTGAATTTACATGAGCTGAGTATTGTGTTTTATTTTGAAAATTGACCGGATGCTCTATGGCTTTTACTTTTCACTTCCTGCCCGGCTCGACCTGCTCTGTCGAAATTTACGCGATTTAGCAGCGGCTCGCGGCAAAAATAGAATTGGACGGAACGATAGCCTCTCCTGGAACCGTCACCTTATCGTGGTGGAGAGGTTTGCGTGTCCCTGTGAACCTGAGAGCTGTGTTGTCTGGAGCCTTGTGCTCCTGGTAGGGTCTCTCATGGCAGAGTGGTCTCAGGTGAGGGGCCAGACTAAGAATGGTTCAAAAACTCCAATGAATAACGAAAAAAGAGGAGATGTGACCCGGCCCGGAGGAAGCCCGGGGCCCCCGTCTGGAGCCAGGCCCAGACGGAGGGCTCGATGGCGAGCGCCTGGTGGCCGGGTTTGCCACGGAGCCCGGTCGGGCACAGCCCGAACAAACTATGTGGCACCCCCCCTCTCTTCATCCCATGGGCCCACCACCTGTGGGAAGACCCGTTGGGGTCGGGTGCGCAGCCACATGGGTGGCAGCGAAGGTCAGGGGTCTCGACGGACAAGACCCGGGCGGCAGAAGCTGGCTCTGGGGACGTGGAACGTCACCTCGCTGTGGGGAAAGGAACCGGAGCTTGTGAGGGAGGTGGAGCGCTATCAGTTAGATCTGGTGGGGCTTACCTCCACGCACAGTCTCAGCTCTGGTACCGTACTCCTGGATAAGGGTTGGACTCTATTCTTCTCCGGAGTTGCCGAGGGCGTGAGGCGCCGGGCGGGTGTGGGGATACGAGAGGGTCGCCTCCCTGCGCCTAAGGGTTGTAGGGGGGAAAACTCTGACTGTTGTTTGTGCGTATGCACCTAACAGCAGCTCAGAGTACTCGGCCTTCTTGGAGACCCTGAATGGAGTCCTGTATGGGGCTCCAGTAGGGGACTCCGTAGTTCTGCTGGGAGACTTCAACGCCCACGTGGGCAACGATGGAGACACCTGGAGAGGCGTGGTGGGGAGGAACGGCCTCCCTGATCTAAACCCGAGCGGTCGTTTGTTATTGGACTTCTGTGCGAGCCATGGATTATCCATAACAAACACCATGTTCGAACATAAGGGTGCTCATAAGTGTACCTGGTACCAGAGTACCCTAGGCCGAAGATCGATGATCGATTTCGATATCGTGTCATCTGATCTGAGGCCGCATGTTTTGGACAATCAGGTAAAGAGAGGGGCGGAACTGTCAACCGACCACCATCTGGTTGTGAGTTGGATCAGGGAATGGGGGAAATTCCGGATAGACCTGGTAAGCCCAAACGAGTAGTGCGGGTGAACTGGGAACGTCTGGAGGAGGCCCCCGTCCTAGGTATCTTCAACTCACACCTCCGGCGGAGCTTTTCTGGCATTCCTGTGGAGGTTGGGGGCATTGAGCCGGAGTGGGCGGTGTTCAAAGCCTCCATTGCTGAAGCTGCGGTGGCTAGCTGTGGCCTCAGGGTCTTAGGCTCCTCAAGGGGCGGTAACCCTCGGACACCGTGGTGGACACCGGTGGTCAGGGAAGCCGTCCGATTGAAGAAGGAGGCCTTCCGGGATATGATATCCTGGAGGACTCCTGACTCGGTTGCAGGGTACCGACAGGCTTGAAGGGCTGCAGCGGCTGCCGTGTCGGAGGCTAAGCAGCGGGTGTGGGAGAAGTTCGGAGAGGCCATGGAGAAGGACTTTCGGTCGGCACCAAAGTGTTTCTGGAAGACTATCCGGCACCTCAGGAGGGGGAAACGGGGAACCATCCAAGCTGTGTACAGTAAGGATGGGACTCTGTTGACCTCAACTGAGGAGGTCGTCGGACGTTGGAAGGAACACTTTGAGGAATTCCTGAATCCGAATAACACGCCCTCTATCAGTGGCGTAACAAGGCAACAACGGGCCCGTATGCAGGATGTTCAAGGCGGGCCCCCCCCCATAGGCTACAACGCGAAATGACGCAATAGGTAGTTAGGCCCACAGCATAGCAGAAATTAGACGACTTGTAAGAGCACCACAACAAATAAAAAACTGGTGATGGCGCACCAAAATTAACAAACCCAGAACTGCACACCAAAAGACCAAAGACACAATACAAACTAAAAGGCAATACCCGATCATTTAAATAGATAAAAATGTGCTTACTTACATCATAGCTGCATTTTCACGGGCATTCTCAATTGAGAGTATCGCAAGTCCAGAGAGACGAGACTGTCCCATTGAGCTCCTCAGGTAGCTTTTGATCATTTTGAGCTTGGAGAAGGAGCGCTCTGCAGATGCCACTGTCACTGGTATTGTCAGAAAAAGCACGAGTACCGTGCAAACTTCCCCGAAACTCGCAGTGATGCAGCTATTCTCAATTATGAGCATCTTCGTCAGCTCTTGGACTGTCTTCATTTTGTGAAATGCGGTGTTTTAGACATGCACGGAATGACAACAATTGCATTGGAAAAATCAGCAGTTATGTCATTCTTGTAAAAATCCACCAGCCGGTTTGCTTGCTGAAATAGTTCTTTGTCTGTTGCGGTGGAAAGTGTCCCGGGCTGTGTGACTTTGAAAAGGTCCACTGTTGATCTTAAACCACTGAATCTCTGGGTCAACTGAGAGATGACAATATCAAGACAGGCATTAAACACATGCACACGAAAGTAAGACTCAGCATCTGCTAAACGTTCATCTTGACACAGTTCATCAAAATGTGCTTTGACTTTTCTTGCCCGAGTATTTTCGAATGTCTTGTTTACACCCCACTTCTCTGAAAGGCCCTTTGCTGTCTGTTTGGCATCTTCGAAGTGTTCTCGGAACGCAGATAGGTCTCTGATGGCATAGTCCAGTAACTGCACTGCTGTGGCCAGGTCCATGTTGTGTGATTGCAGAAGTTTTGACACTACATTAGTCCGCTCTAGAATTTTGCTTTGAACGACAACAAGACAAACAAAGGAGAATTTCCCCATTGTGTGTTTCAATGACGCAGCCTCATCCCGATCGTCTTTCTTTTTGCTTGTCAGAGAAAGTTTTGCCAATGCCTTCATCACATCAGTGTAACGATATCTCAGAGCGGTCACTGCGTCGTAACGTGATGACCATCTTGTCGGGCATAACCTTTTCAGTGTTATGTTGGAGTCGTTTGTGGCGTCCTCACATTGTGTGTTATTTGTGAGCATTACCCATCTTTTGATGCTGTGCCCAAAGAATACATAAATGCGCTCAACAATGTCATAGAACTGTCTCACTTCTTGTATCTTCACCGCATCATTAAGGATGAGATTCAAATTGTGCGAGGCACAGTGCACATACACGGCAGCTGGTTCTATGGCAGCTATTCTTGCTCGGACACCACTGTAAATGCCCCGCATATTTGCAGCCCCGTCGTATCCTTGCCCCCTGCACTTGGAAAGGTCTAGGCCGTTGTCCTCCACCGACGCAATTATCTCCTTAGTAAGCTCACAGGCCGAGGAGTCAGTGACTTCACGAAATCCAACGAATGACTCTTTGATCTTAATATCACAGGCAAGTCCGCGAGCATCTCGCTCAATTATGACATATATGTAAATCTGGCTCATCTGATCCACTTTCGCCACATCTTGCGTTGTATCCATAATTACTGAGAAAAATGGAGCTGATCGTATTGCGTCTATGATGTCTTTCTGAACATGTTTGGCAAGGAGTTCAATTAATTCATTTTGTATCAGTGGGCTTAGATACTTGATTGAGCGAGCTGGACGGCTAATCAGATCTTCAAGCACGGGGTCATACTTTGCCAGTAGCTCAATGATGGGAAGGAAATGACCACTGTTAATTTCCCCTCCCTTTTCCCTATGTCCTCTGAAGGGAATGTTGTTCACAGCTAAAGTGAGTTTTACATTAATCACACGATGTAGTACCTGTCTCCAAAAGCTGGCCTTGTGAAGTATGTCCCTCTCCATATCCGTATCGATCGTTCTGTTCTGACGCCAATGGTCATATACCACACATGCAGCAGTGGATGTCTCATGCTGATGAATTTTCCTGGACAAATTTTGCCAGTTATTTGTCTTCCATGTTAGCGAAGCAAAGAGCCAGCAGGGCTCACAGTAGGCTACATTTAGTTGGGGTGAGTAGCATAGCCATGTTCTTGGTAACTCCAAGCCAGACTTGGTTTTGCAAACGTAATAGCCTGTTGTAAAGCAGTGGTTATCCTTGGTATTCCGTGGGAAGGAGCCCGTAGGAACCGTTTGCATGACCCCATGGAGACTATATAACGTTTGTCTTTTGAGTCTAGACTCTCAGGGAAATGTCCAATGTCAGTTGGAAAATCACGGAGAGTCGATACGATTGGCATGGCATCTACCTCGCTCTCTTCCACATTTTTCTCTACCTCGCTCTCTTCCACATTTTTCTCTACCTCGCTCTCTTCCACATTTTTCTCTACCTCGCTCTCTTCCACAATTTTCTCTACCTCGCTCTCTTCCACATTTTTCTCTACCTCGCTCTCTTCCACATTTTCCTCTACCCTGCTCTCTTCCATATTTGTATCTACCTCGCTCTCTTCCATATTTCCACCCTCTCCACTGATGTTTGGGCTGGAGCTAGCCTTGGTGCTAGCCAGCGAGCTGCTGCTACCATCTTGCTCCCGCTCAATTTCGATATCCCCCTTAGGAATCCTTTTGAAAAAATGTCTGATTTTTGCCAACTTATTCCTGTCTTTGTCCAATTTTTCTTTTTGTTTTCGTTTTTGAGATCCACTTTTATGTTTGTATTTCGCATCCGACTCCATCTCAGGTCAGCTCAGGTTCAACTTTTAGTTGTGTAACGGTTGCCTAAGCTACGCAATACACGTGACGTTCACTATCATATCCCACAATCCCCAGTTACAATTTTTAAATAAATACACCAAAATACATCGTTGGTAGCTTCGACAAATATTGAATGATCCCTAAATTATAAAAAAGTTGTCAATATTACTTCAAATATGTTTGTGTAATTACTTTATATAGCATGCTATTATTTGGATGGATACTCTTCCAGAGTCACCATGGTAAAGAAGTGTGAGACTTTAATGACTTTATATACATCCCGATTCGGTGTTTCTCTGATGTAGGCACGTATTTTCAGATAAATACAAAGCTGTTCATGTTCATCCGTAATATTTTCAATCTCAATGAAGGGGCCCGGGCAGAGGACATGATATTGCCGACGTAAGTGGAACATTTCGAAGACCGACGGGCGGGCCCCTGATTGGCCCGGGCCCGTACGCGCCCGCATACCCTGCTTACCGATATTTACGCCACTGCCCTCTATGTTGGAGGCAGAGCTCGAGGTTGATGGTGTTTCGTCGTCAATTTCCCTGGTGGAGGTCACTGAGGTAGTCAAACATCTCCGCAGTGGCAAAGCCCCAGGGATTGATGAGATCCAGCCAGAAATGCTCAAGGCTCTGGATGTTGAGGGGCTGTCATGGTTGACACGCCTATTCAACATCGCGTGGGAGTCGGGTACAGTGCAAAAGGAGTGGCAAACCGGGGTGGTGGTTCCCCTGTTCAAAAAGGGGGACCAGAGAGTGTGTGCCAATTCCCGGGGTATCACACTTCTCAGCCTCCCTGGTAAAGTCTACTCCAAGGTGCTGGAAAGGAGGGTTCGGCCGATCGTCGAACCTCAGATTGAAGAGGAACAATGCGGTTTTCGCCCCGGACGTGGAACTACGGACCAGCTCTTCACTCTCGCAAGGATCCTGGAGGGGGCCTGGGAGTATGCCCATCCGGTCTACATGTGTTTTGTGGATCTGGAGAAGGCGTATGACCGGGTCCCCCGGGAGAAACTGTGGGAGGTGCTGCGGGAGTATGGGGTAAGGGGGTCTATCCTCAGGGCCATCCAATCTTTGTACTCCCAAAGCGAGAGCTGTGTTCGCGTCCTCGGCAGCCAGTCAGTTTCGTTCTCAGTGGGTGCTGGTCTCCGCCAGGGCTGCGCCTTGTCACCAATCCTGTTTGTGATACACATGTACAGGATATCGAGGCGTAGTCGTGGTGGGGAGGGGTTGCAGTTCGGTGGTCTGAGGATCTCGTCACTGCTTTTTGCAGATGATGCTCTCGATCTACCAGTCGATCTTCGTTCCTATCCTCACCTATGGTCATGAGGGCTGGGTGATGACCGAAAGGACAAGATCGCGGGTACAAGCGGCCGAGATGAGTTTTCTCAGAAGGGTGGCTGGCGTCTCCCTTAGGGATAGGGTGAGAAGCTCAGCCATCCGTGAGGAACTCGGATTAGAGCCGCTGCTCCTTTACTTAGAAAGGAGTCAGCTGAGGTGGTTCGGGCATTTGGTAAGGATGCCCACTGGGCGCCTTCCTTGGGAGGTGTTTCAGGCACGTCCAGTGGGGAGGAGACCTCGGGGAAGACCCAGGACTAGGTGGAGAGATTATATCTCAACACTGGCCTGGGAACGCCTCGGGATCCCCCCGTCAGAGCTGGTCAATGTGGCCCGGGAAAGGGAAGTCTGGGGCCCCCTGCTTGAGCTGCTCCCCCCGCGACCCGACCCCGGATAAGCGGATGATGATGAGGAGTGAGGGAACGATAGCGCCGCAGCGCGGCACGCCGCTCCTGGGACGCTGCTGAAACGTTCCGCGGCACGCCCGGTGGAAATGGTCTCATTGATTAGAGTGGAAGCGATCAGCAGCGGTGACCGCGGCGCAGCCGTCCCGCGGCGCGTACGCCTCCGGTGGAATCAGGCCTTTAGAATAACGGGTTGGACCGACCAAAAGGGGGTGTGCCTCCGTGAAATCCCGCAAGACAGCTGGGAGATTTACACCTTACGACCATGGCTTACGACTCACCATACAACTGGATCGCAACAAAAGTCCCCGCACCGGAAGCGTGTATCAATTAAACCACCGTCACCTAACCTCAAGTGACCTCCACCGCTAAGTGCTGCCCTCTGGTGTAACATTTCAAAATTACTTAAATTATTCAAATTAATTTCAATTATTTACTTTTGACCTCTGTCCTAACGCTGGAATTCGCCAAAAGCAGGAACAAGGGCCCAAGCAGGGCCGGATTAACAAATCATAGGCCCCTGGGCACAAATGTCTGAAGGCCCCCCCCCCCCCCCCCCCCCCTCCCTCAGTTGATGTCTCATCATGTCTGTGACTGTCAATTTTTCATCAATTTTTCATCTCTACCGCGTTTTTTTTTTTTCACCATAGGTGGACTGGCTCAATTGACAGGTTATGGGAGGGGGGTTAACTGTCACATTAGGCCACTATATTGTTCAGAATCATTATTTTGCTGTTCTTATGACATTCGTTTTAATAATGAATTTTAAATGAATACCCTATTTAATAATACCATGTATAATTATTTTAAGAGTACAAACATTCATAAAAAAATAATAAAAATCGTGTGGTGCCCCCCCACTGGCTGGGAATGGTTGGGGCCCCTGGGCACAGTGCCGTGTGCCCTAATGGTAGATCCGGCCCTGGCCCAAGTGTTGGTATTCTTACACTTGGACTAACAGGAAGGGGTCTCCCCAAAGCTCAGCAACAGGTGGACTGGACCATGCACAATGCTGGCCAAACCGACAGATTTTGTCTACAGAGGCCGCAGGGTGATCCTCCATGGGGACCGGCTGGCACCCTACAAGACCCTCGCCAGTACCGATGAGACCCCTCAGACCAGCTGGGGCTGAGCCAACCCCTGGATTGGACCCTTCCCCTGTTGTGATACCTGAGCACACAGTGCCACGAGGCACCAACGACGCCTTCCTTTGCTCCCTCAGGACATTGTATCATGGGTTGCTGGGGACAACTGAACCACTCAAGTGGCGCCGATTTTTCAAGCATTTATTAGTTAATTAATCTTTCAGTTCTGTTGTATGAAGAAAAAAGTATATTTGTGCTCATTGTTTTTGGTGTTATTATATGGTGGAACTGAATTGGGGGTCTCTTTTTGGAGATGGACGCCCTGTGTTCTTTCCACAGGGGAACACGTTGTTGAGAGAGAGCTTTTCTGTGGTGAATTAAAGAAATAAACACCTTCAGTTCGTTCTAAAGTCTGTGTCTTCCACTAATCAAAAGGCCTCCGATTATTACAGTATGTTTTAGGGATAAGAAGTATATATTTTTTTAAATCTAAATTACCAAGGTAACGTAACAGTAAACCCATGTAAGTGATGTTAAATATTAAGCAATGGCAATGATATGACGCCCCGTCAAACTCGAATTAGCTATACCGGAGTACCGGACTACTCCTTTGCTGTGAATTAGTTCTCGGATCCTCCTGTCTCTCTGCTATTGTTATGAATTGCCATGATTTGTGTGATTAAATTAAGCAATGCAACACACAAAGGCCTAATGAATGTTGTTGATAAAGTTCGTTTTGTCATTTCGTAGCCTGAGTAAGCATAAATAGCGTCTAAATCTCGCGATTATTTTAAGTCTACTTTTGAGTGCGTGTGCGAGTGAGTGTGTGCGCGAGCATACGCGCATCTTTTGTGATGACGTCTTTAAAAAAGCGTTCCCCCTCGAAAACAATCCCCACTATACACACACGCACACACACAAACACACACCCACAAAACACTGGTCCCGAGATTATGAAACTCAGGAAGTAAAAAAAAGGGGAAGTAAAAGGAATCGCACTCCTGAGCGTTTTATGTCTATTATGCTGCCCTTTGTTAACGGTTTCTCCTTCTATGGCATTGCCTGTAAGTATTTGAGTTATAGCCTAGTTCCCATCCAGCCTATGTGTGCGTTTAAGACTACTTAATATAATATGGGAAAATTTGACTCCTTTTATTCTTCAGCCTTATTATGAATGTTTGATACATGCCTGTATTTTTTAAGTAGGGTATTTTATCCATATTTTGTATAAACGTCATAATATTAAAAACTCAGTCCTCACGAAATATTTTATAGATCCTAGTTTTGCATTTTAAGATAATCATTATTATTTCTTGTTTCTCTGCCTCTGTCGGAATTATTTTTTAAGCCATTAAAACGGCTGAGATTCGATTGTGACTCCAATTTGATCCAATCTGAAAAACGGACACATTGTTGACTGTGCAATCGAGCCATGAGGAGGAGAGCGCAGCACAGGGACCCTACTCGGTTATAATAACGTGTATCCACCTATACCGGCCAGAGAGGTTGATTTCACTTTAAGAAGCTCTTAACGCCATCCAACACCACCCGCCATTGTTAGGTTCAGCAGAGGGATGACGAATAGAGATCAGGGATTCTCCTTTTGAAATTGATCGACATTCAAATGTGCTCTACCACCTCGAGTCCCCACAATCTGTCGTTGTCCGAGATGAAAGCATCGTCAAACCGAGACTGATTGTGTGCCCGGTGGGACACACCTGCCCTACCAGAACGGCCTCAAGCGAATGTGTTGTTCTTGTGTTTCAGCCTGAAACGAAGAAGACACGAAACAACGAAGCCGGTGATCGCAGTGGGCTTTATTTCATGGGGATGTGTTCAAGGCAGGAGAGAATACAAAAAGACGTCGACATCGTTCTGCAGAGGTGCAAGGCAGAGAGAGACTGCCCTTTCTCCGGTGAGTGTCATCCTCTCCTGTCCCTGATCACACCCGAGTGTGGGAGCACACACAGCGTTCACCCAGGCCCGGCTGAAATATTAATAAAGCAACACAATACCCTAGCTCCGTTTAATATGTGCTTTCTAAGGACGGATAGGCCATGCAATGTTTTTAAGAATGCAGACTAACATTACGTAACGCAAACGACATTGACGTTGTATACCCCCCGATTGTATGCCTTCAAACCATCTTTAGTCATGAGAGTTCATTTGAATGCAGTGAAGCTGCACAATTTTGTATTCCTTATTTAACGTGTCTTCCTCGAACCCCTTTTGTTGTTGCCATGGAAACTGTACTTGTGATCTTTTTCCAAAAAGCCATACGAGTTGTAATAAATGTGTTATTTTATTTGATGATATTATTTATTCTATATTAATCATCTAATATATTCTATCCATTTTGCAGATTTTAGATACACTGACTGCACATTCACATTCATCTATGCGAAAGGATCTACAAGGTATGGTATTTATAACTCACTTCATTCAGAAAACACTTTTCATTCACTATGTAATGTGGTTTGCATGAATTTAGGCAAGGCAATATGTTATCTGAAGGGATTCCCCGGAGATTTTGACATGCATCTTTGATTTGCAGTATTGCCTACAACTGGCCGTAGTAGCATTAATTTTAAAGAAATAAGTGGTAATATAGTCTGCAGTGCATGCACTCTTTTCTGAAATGGTATGTGTTTCTATGAATGTCTATGAATTCCATCCATAAGGACTGCTTTTGGGTCTAGTGAGACACCCATACTCCATTGGTCTTTCATACAATTAATAATACTATAATGACACCATGTTTCTAATCCCTTAGGGTGACGTATGCTGTGCATGTTTCAGATGATTATCCAGGTAAGGACTTGTGTAACAGACAAAGCATGAGCAATTTATTCATAACATGGGAAACTTAATGCCACCTTCTCTTTGGCTGGATACCGGAGAATTTACATTGAATATAGATTGTTCCTTTAATTTATACCTTTCTCCAATGTTAATTTCTCCCCCCCATATTTATGTTGTCCTTGTGTGTGGGATCGTGGGTTAAGTGGTGTGTGTTCAGGGTGGGGGGGGGGGGTGGGGGGGTGGGAGGCTTGTAGTTATGGATATGCGGGTGAGTGGACATGTGTATGGGAATGTTCTCCAGCGGGTGGATGAACAAAATGTAGTTTTTACCCTTTATTTCATACAGTCGTATTTTGAGACATGGAACAGTATAGGTGGGACAAAGTTGACTAAACTAGTCAAATTCAAAGAAAGTGGTGAAGGAAATTCAGTTCAAATGCAGAGTGTGGAGGAAAACATATGGTCTTGAGGCAGATGAAAAGCACAATATTTATTGCTTAGGAACAGTTGTGTGGACGGGGTGCCCTTGGCCCTGGACTTATCCTCTGGGATCCTCCTCTAACTTTTTCCATTTTCTTGTCCATGCTTTTGTTAGCCCTCTCACTACTGCGCTCTCCTTTTGCATACCTTTTGGCATATTTGCACATTAACTAACTTAGTTTTGATTGGCCGGTGAGCCAAGGCGCGTTGTTAGACCTGGGCATTCGAGGCTATAGCCTCGGATCTTTTGGGAATAGCCCCGGATCTCAATGCCATCAAGTAAAAAAACAAAACATAATGATGAAAATAGCCCTGTAGAATAGACTTGTTTGTGGTTGCAGTAGCCTACCAGCAGCCACAGATGCAGCATTGTAGCCATTAAAAAACGTAAAATGTTGATGTGTCCATATAAGGGCACGGGCGTTCGTTTTGACAACTGAAGGGAAATATAGTATACATTTCCTTCTTTGATGGTCTGATGCATTCTGTTCAAGAAAACTCCATAGCCAGTGGCGGAGCCAGAATAATTTTATAGGGGTGGCCAGACTGGGACCAAAATTCTCATAGTGGTGGCCACATAAATCAGAAACATGATTGTTTTCATTAAGCATCTAAAGTCGGCTTTACCTGATAGTATTAGGCCTTTTCATACCGCTGACATACCAGGCAGCGGAAAAAACGACTAGTTTATTCTAACTATTCTAGTAGTCCCAGTCCCCAATCCTGGAGTTAACTTAAACATACCCATCTAGAGGGTACATCTAGAGAAAATAAGTCCATTATTTTGGTGTCTCATTTTTTTTTGCGATTTTCACTGGCTACAATATTGTATATGTCAGTTGTCAAATTTGCTGAAGAAAATGTTAAACTTCAATAATTGTTCATAGTCAACTTATATAGTGCATTTATTTAAGCTCTCAACAGCATAACCATACAGCTTCGCCACATCGCCGGGAAAACACGGCACACACAAAGTACATCCATGGAATCAGCCGTTCAAAACCAGTCTGCATGAATCGGATGACAACTGGATGGCAGGGGATGCGGACAAGGAATACACCGCAGGGGGGAACATGATCCCAGCTCGCCGCATAGTAGCCTGGGTGCTTTAACCATGGAACAAGCTGGATACGGAGTGGGTGAAAAACTGTGTGTGTGTGTGTGTGTGTGTGTGTGTGTGTGTGTGTGTGTGTGTGTGTGTGTGTGTGTGTGTGTGTGTGTGTGTGTGTTTGTGTGTCACTCTGTTCGAGCCTGCATGAGAGTTCAATGTTGTCATTAGCTGTTACGTCTTTCTGACCAATCGCAGTTCAAGGCAGACCTGGGCTGTATATTCGGGAGGGGGCGCTCAGTTACTCCCCTCTAGACAAAATCGAATTGGTTGCGACGTTGACCCGGCGCCCCCCGAAAAGTTAACGGGCCACAGTGAATTCTCCCAACTCTCCCGATTACCACACAGGCACGCACTGCGTGTGCGTGCGTGCCTGTGTTTGTGTGCAGGGCAGGCGTTATTCAATTGCCTGGTAAACATGTAGGCCAGGGGTGCCCAACCAGTCGATCGCGGTCTACCAGTAGATCGCCGACAGATCCCAAGTCGATCGCGAGGGGTGAAGAAAAAAAAAAAAAAAAAGTTCAAAGTTCAAATTTGCGCGGGACAGATACGCGCGGTAGCGCATGTGCTGTTAACAGCAGTTGAAAGCCGTCAACAGTAGTTACACACTCCTAAACGTTGGCATGGCTGAGGGGAAACAAGCTAAGACCTACCATTTTCACCCTGAGTGGGAGGAAGATTATTGATTATCGTTGAGAAGGTGCCGTGCGCAGACGGAATGAAACCCCCACTGAAGTCCGTAGGTTCACGATACGATTGAGATGTACCCCAACGACTGACACTGACACGTCTGCTATCCAGTTAGCGACTGACACACACTGACAAGTGATAACTTAAAAATTAAACTTAAATGCAGACTTATTTGCCCATTGGGGGAGAAAACGTCCGTTGGAGCAGTGATAGCTTCTAGTTTGCACTGATTCAGGACATAATCAGTGCAAACTAAGAGACCCGCAGTGAATTCAACCTGGTCCACTTCCAATCGGGTAGGTGTATGACAGTGTTTATTAGGCTATAGGCTATTCTAATGTCTCATTTTGGCTGCTGGTGTATGTGGTGCACTTTCTTAACCTTAGCGTAAACATTAACCTATTCAGTAGGCCTGCCCTGACGTGAGTCAGACATGACGATTGGTCTTTCCTTTCCTTATGAAACTACGTTACAATTGCATGTTCATCAGGCCGATTTTAAAATTTTCTTGGGGGATAAACCCCCCGAACCATCATCTTAAAAGAACTTCTGGGCTACAGCTCTGAATGTTTTCAATTAGTATAGAAGCCCATGCAGCACAGTCTCATGCACTCCCCGATCGACACACCCACAGAAAGGGCAGCTAAAGAGTCAGAATAGGGCAGGCAAAATCATTACAGATTTGGTCGGCCCTCCTGCCAGATCAACACTGCATGAGCAGGCATATCAAATGTTACAAGTACAAACATAGATTCACAAATACTTTTAGTATTAAACCTATCAACATCTTTAAATAAAGTTTTAACTTAAATTACAAAAAAATAATAATAATACTAAAATACTAATGCTGCTAAAAATGACAATTTTATAAAGGATGCCAAAACAACCACACATTGTTAAGATATTTTCACATATAACTAAAGCATGTGCACCTATCAGTGCAAGGGCTAAAATATGCAAGAGTAAGAGAACTGAGCGACTACCAATCGCTTCCACGTTTGACCATGACCGGATTATCTTTTTTCTCTTTTATTTTCTCTTTATTTCTGTGGCAATATTTGTTTTGCCCAAGACAGAATGGCTGTAGTGTTTGAGGGGATAAACAAGGAAAGGCCTACATTGTTGAGTTGGAGATAAGATAGGATTATAATAATAATTGCAACAGTGACATTTGTCTATTTAAATATACTAGATTTTCCGCACGCATCTCTAGTTGTAAATAAACCCATAGCAATAATGTGGAAACCCCAGTCAATAATGTAACAAATTTCTGAGCGCATAATATAATAACATTTTCCCTATGATGTTACAACGTATAACATTTTGCCGCATTTGTAAATCAGGAGATTCGACCCTGAGGTTGATTCACACTTGTTGCTTTATATGCGTACATCGATGTTGTTTAGACATCAGTAGAATCAATGGGGGGTTTAGGGGGGTGGGCTTGCAAGGGGCGGTATATGACGTAGGGTCTAAGTTCGCAAGAGGCTGGATAAGCTTGGCCGCTGTCACTGTTGTTTGTTTTGATTTGACCATTACAAAATGGAGGCAGAACGGGCAGAACTTATCGCCATCCTCTTAAATGTTGCTAAAATTATGCACCATTTGCATCCACAAAATCCAAAGCATCGAACGACGAAAGACTGGAGCATGAGTTAGAGACAAATAGAAGAAACAACGATAAAGAAGGTGTCGCAAACAACTGTGTTACCAGAGAAAGAGAGCGTATTCTTTTGCTTCATTTCAGATATAATCAACAGTTGGACAAATGTAGTTGATTTCTGTGTTTAACTGAGAAAACAGGAAGTGGAAGGACGGGACCCTATAATGTTCAGCTGAATGTTGTCAGTAATAATAATAAAAAACATTTTCTAAAAACGTGCAGCTGTGAACTGATTTATTGTAATTTATTGTATGATGTGTACTTTTAGGGTTATGATAAGACCTATCTTTTAGCGTTCACCACAAATGACTCTTAAAAGCAGTGCCAACATTTAAATATTTTTTAACCATTCAGCAAACAAAGGCAACAGGCTGATTATCATGTAGGGGCCACTCAATGACATGCAGAAGCATCATCAACACGCCCACTGAAGTGATGTGAGAAATACAGACTTTCTACTCGTCATATAAGGTAATTAACATTTACTTCGGAAAAAATACTACCTCAGGGGGAATATTATTCAGGAGATTGTCAGGGTACAAATGTCTATGTTGTTTACACATACGGCCCATCAGGAGAATAGCAGGAGAATATCAGGATTTACACATTTGTCTGAAAGCAGCTACTGTTGGAGCATTTCATTACATTATAAAATGAGTCAATTTATGGGAAACAGGGGTAATTGTTTAATGGAAAGTGTAGTATACTATGCATGCAAATAAATTATTCAATAGCTTTTACTGTTATCCAGGGAAGAAAAGTGCATTGACATTTAAAAATGCATGGCAACTACTATTGGATAGTTGAAAATAATAATCATTGAGATGAAACATTTCTTCAAGTGTCCTGGCCATGGCAGGCATCAGTAGCCTACAGTTACACATAGCATGCCATGCACACAAAACATAAGAAAAATAAAACAACAAAAATGTCCTCAGGGGGGAAGGGGATATCAATGTCGCAAGACATTTCGGGAGGTTCAAGGAGAAGAGTAATATTAAGTTTGAGCAACAAAGTGTAAAGACATTTAGGGAGACTCAAGGGGTATAGCGTAATATTACATTTTAGCAGCAAAGTGTAGTCTTGTGGTGGACTCTATAGACATAATTCACCATACTGTGATATTGACATCTTTTCATTCTGCGTTATAGGGACGCTGTCCCTTTAAGGTCACGTGATTATTGTGTTGATATGCCGGTCGGCGCTATGTTTCAATTTAACAGTTTTATATGACAAAATGAACGACCTGCCGTAGCTTGTCGACGTGAGAAATTGTCTCTTCACTCCTTATATCGCAATTTCTACAGTCTATAGACAGAACGTCTTACCTGGGAGAGTTTTAACGGCGACGCCGTTAAAACAGATGGAAGGGGAGAAATCAATATCGCAAGACATTGCGGGATGCAGGATCGAACTTGCCGTTGTCTTTCAACGAGCGTGTGTGTAAGTGCTTGTGTGCAGGTGTGTGCGTTGTGTGTGTAATGCTGAGTCCTGTGCTGCCTTTGTCTTGAAGTGTATACTAGGGGTGTTACGGTACACAAAGTCACGGTTCGGTACGTACCTCGGTTTTTAAGTCACGGTAAGGTACATTACGGTTCATAGTTAAGGGAGAAAAAAAAAACCTGCTTGTTTGTCAACAACGGAGAATGGCCGTAGATCAGCAGCAATGAAAACACCAATAAACTTGGTTATGGCATTTGCATTTCTGAATTCCCAGACAGGGGTTGTTGAAATAGTGTCTTGAGCTGGGTTTGCACAGATCTTTTTTTTTTCCCCAGCAACAGTGATAGTAACACCTGGATGGTGCCTTTTCAAATGAGTGTGCAAGGGATGTGCATTTTTGGCAAAAATAATTTGAATAGTATTCGAAAATCGCTCAATCAAGAACCCCCCACGCACGCACACGCAATGACACAGGAAGAGGCTTTTATGATTTGTATGAAATCAATATGTTTATTTCAACAACTGCGCCATCAACATTGAACATCAAAATGCCAAAAGCCAAAGACGTTGACCTTGCTTAGCAACCGAGGACGCTATTCACCACCGGAAGTTGTGAAGGCCCATGCAAGTCAACATAGCGTTCAACAGCATTGGGAAGAGCCATGTAATAAATAACGATAGTCACATTCATTATTCGATATTCTAGGTGACTCAGACTATTCGACTATTCGACGATCGTTGCCCGCTATGAGCACCACATTTACGTACCTCTGTCTGTACGTACACCTCTGTAACCGCTCCGAAGTGCCTGTACCGTGAAGGTTCGGTACAAATACGTGTACCGTTACACCCCTAGTGTATACGTGCGTGCATGCAGTGTTTGTGCATTCGCGCGTGCTGTGTGTGAGCTGCAGGCTGCTTGGCACGTGCGCACTGACCAACTTAAGTAACTTGTGCGGCAGGCCTGCTATTATATAGTAGTAAGATAAATACATGAAAGAACCGATAATTTTGACATATATGGCATACGT
This sequence comes from Gadus chalcogrammus, assembly GCF_026213295.1. Classification (NCBI taxonomy): domain Eukaryota; kingdom Metazoa; phylum Chordata; class Actinopteri; order Gadiformes; family Gadidae; genus Gadus; species Gadus chalcogrammus. Next base: position 26,066,906 of record NC_079417.1, on the reverse strand, counting down.
ATATGCAAAGTTTTCCCTGGCTGAAATTAGGCAGAGTTGTTACCCAGGCCCATTCTGCAGACAAAGTGGAGAATGTGCCAAACATTTTGTGCTCATTCTGGGATCATATTTAATCACAACATTAACATCGACTTCGCGTTAATATACTCCTGATGACTTGGCAACTGAAAGCACTCACCTATCCAGTGCATCCTGACTCTGATCGTATCTATCACCGGACCCTTCCTCTTCTTGTGGTGTTGCGCTACTTTGGAGAGGGGTACCTGCTCTTTTGCTACTTCCAGACCTGATACGTTTACCGCATGTCGACAGTAACATGGATTATTACTTTGTAAATGCCAATAACATCAGACAATGTCTGCACTGTTTCAAATGCCGTCATGATTCTCCTCGCAAACTCGCTTTATAAGGAAATCGCGGATTCTACGAGCCATATCTGCAAAGCTGAAAACTTGTTGTGGAGGGACTTTAAAGGTCCCATGGCATGCTTCTTTATGGATGCTTATATATAGATTTTAGTGGGCCCTTAATACAGTCTTTGAAGACGTTCAAGAAATTCAGCCTTGGTTGAGAATTACAGCAACTACGAGCCAGTCCCACAATGAGCTTTCTACAAACATGCCGACTTTTAGAGGCGGGTCAAGGTAGAGGGTGGGGGTGTGGCCCTGAGCAGCTTGCAGCCATGGTATCATGCGCTAGTGGTGGATTTAATGATTCGTTTCCTTGACCCAGTTCGTTCGTTCGTTCAGTCGAGTTTCCGGTGAATCGAATGGTGAACGAGACAAACGAGAGAAACAAACCGGTTCGGTTCGTTCGTCCAAAGACTCGTTTATTCAAACCGGTTCGCGAACGACCGAGCCAACACTACCATGCGCTCGTGTTTACAGTGGATGTTTCGCAATGGCGAGGCGCACACAGCTTTTGGCAGTGTTCTGTAAATATTCTAGAACACTCCGGGTTCTCCAGGAGGAGTCCTGGAGCTCTATATCTAAATAATATTATATCATATTATAGATAGATATCTATATTATATAATATATATTATCACGGCCAAAAGCAGTGTGCGCCTCCAGACGATATTATGAATCTCAAACGAGTGCGTTGGGTTCTCCGACGTCTCTGGTTCTTCCACGTCCACATCAATCTTAAGTAGACTGAACCAGGACATGGACGAGAAAGGCATTACTGCCCGCGATTGTTGACCACGATTGTTTCCCGCCGGAGCCCCGCTGCCGAGGCACCACCGTCTCGGAAGCGGGCAGCGGGCAGCACCGAGGCAGCACTGCCCTGTGGCAATGGTGCCTCGCGGCAGCGAGCAGCGGGGCTCCGGCGGGAGACAATCACGGGCAACAATCCCTTTCTCCTCCATGTCGCGGTTCATGTACTTCATGAAGTCAAAGCCAAAGTTCCTTTCCCCCTATTTCTTCTTAACCATGGCTGACAGAACCCCCACTGCGAGTCTCGTTGTGGAAATACCAGAGACGACAGAGAACCTGACGTGTTATGCGCCATAACACCAACAGCAGAACGGTTATCCAAATAACAAAGAAGTGTACAACAGTTGTAGCTCATTGTCTCATTGGCGGGCCAAATTCTCTGAGCGGGCAAAGCAGAGAAGGGGAGGTAACTTGGCCCCTTATGATGACATATGGGGCCAAATTCGAGATCGGAGCGTCTGAGCTTTAATTTTTCAACGGCAGAGCAGGTCTTCTAGTGCTCCTTTTACACCTAACGCCATTTCTAGCTACTGGGGGACCATAGGCAGGCTAGGGAAACTCATATTAATGTTATATAGTGAAATGTTCATGTCATGGGACCTTTAAAGGACTATAGGTTGTGTTTTCTAGTGATGGCTGGCGGTTTGTAGTGATTCAAGGGGCTGCCGACAACTGCCTCTCCGAAATATTGCTAGTCATGCACCCCAATAAAGCCAGGCCGCTCAGAAAAAATAGACATACAAATTAAGGAAATATGAGCAAGGAATAAGCACACAGCTTAGTCTCATCACCAAACAAACCCAATATAACAGCACTCACAAACACACAATACCTGGGTATTTCGCACTGGCTAAACACTGGACTGCCTTTTCCGAGGCACTCAAGACGTCACGACCAAGGGGAAACGCAAGGTGTGTGTGGACATATGCTGTGGCCTCCGAGAGAGAGTAAAGCTTTTCACTAAGATGAGTGTGGATGGTGAAGCTCCGTCTGAGCAGCGATTTATTTAATGCCTCTGTTCGAGTAAGGGTTAGGCTTTCCGGACAATTATAGCATGCTAAGGTGTGTGTGTGGTTGGGGAAGCTCCATCTGAGCAGCGATAGATTTTATGTCCTCGTCCGAATGAGGGTTTGGCTTCCCGGACACCTATAGTTTAAGACTAAGGTATGTGGTGCATTTCATATGTAACATCGCTCATTATAATGCGCATGCACAATAACGGAACAAAAAAAGTGTCACAAAGTTTTGGTTGGTTGTCTGGGTAGACTTTCAAGTATCATGGGCGCAAACATACAGAGACCAGGTGAGACTTAATTTATATGGCGACGTGTGTCTGACATAAGTACACAGTTAGGTCATCTTTAAATCTACCAACACAATTTAAGCACGCACACACATGCACGCGCAGACACACACGCGCGAGCGGACCCATACGTTGAAAGACAACGGTAAGATCGATCCCGCATCCCACAATGTCTTGTGATATTGATATCCCCCCCTCCTCCCTTCCATCTGTTTTAATGGCCCTGCTGTCGACAAAATCTCCCAGGTAAGACGTTCTGTCTATAGAATGTAGAAATTGCGATAAAAGCAGTGAAGAGACAATTCAACGGCAGGTTGTTCATTTTATCATATAAAAAACGTTAAATTCAAACATCGCGTCCCACCGGCATATCAACACAAAAGTCATCTGATCTTAAAGAGACAGCGTCCCTATAACACAGAATGAAAACATGTCAACAACACAGTATGCTCATAATTAATATTATTCTCTTTCTTGAGCCCGAAATGTCTTGCGACTTTGATATCCCCCTCCCCCCTGCCGACTGTTAAGTGTTTTTATTTTAATGTTTTGTGTGTATGCTATGTGTGACTGTAGGCTACTGCTGCCTGTCTTGGCCAGGACACTTGAAGAGATGTTTATTCTCAATGACGTATTCTTCTGGTAAAAAAATATATTAAATAAACATCTTAAACTCTGACGTCAGGTAGCCACACAAGCCTGTGCTTTATTTCACTATGGTTAGCTAGGGTGCTGCCTTAGCTGTTTATTTCAGTTGATTTCACTAAGGTGCTTCTGTAAATTAACACAATTTTCAGCTGTTTGTTATTATTATTTTCAACTAACAAATAATTGTTGCAATGCATTTTTTAAATGTCAATGCACTTTGATCCCTGAATAACAGTAAAAGCTATTGAATAATTGATTTACATGCATAGTATAATACACTTTCCAATGAACAATTACCACTGTAACCCATACATTTACTAATTTTATAATGTAATCAAATGCTCACACACAGGCTGCTTTCAGACAGAGGTGTAAATCCTGATATTCTCCTGCTATTCTCCTGATGGGCCGTATGTGTGAACAACCTATCCTGACATTTGTATCTTGAAAATCTCCTGAATAATACTACCCCTGAGGTAGTATTTTCTCTGAAGGAAATGTAAATTACCTTATATGTGAATGAGGAGTAGAAGTTGGAATTTCTCACACCACTTGAGTGGGAGTGTTGATGACGTTTCTGCATGTCATTGAGTGGCTCCCTAAATGATAATCCGGCTGTTGCCTTTTGTTCGCTGAATGGTTAAAAAATATTTAAATGTTGGCACTGCTTTTAAGAGTCATTCGTGGTGAATGCTAAAATAAAGGTTTTATCATAACCCTAAAAGATAATCCGGAAAAAAGACTCAAGACTCACCTGTTCGGAGTCCACCTCGACACTGCATAGCCACCGTCCCCCTTCTGGCCATTGTACACTGTATTTTGTTGTGTTGTATTGTATTGTATTGTATTATAGTACTTAACTGTGTAGCAACTGCAGTAGCTGCTATCATTGCTGTAACACGGGAATTGGTTAGCCTAGCGATTGTTGTACTTGCACTTGGTTCTATGAACATCCATTCTGTACCGGCAGTGATATATTGATGCACTTTTTATGACAAATGTACTTATTGTAAGTCGCTTTGGATAAAAGCGTCTGCTAAATGACCTAAATGTAAATGTAAATGTAAATGTAAAAGTACATATCACACAATAAATTACAATCCATGAGTTCACAGCTGCACGCGTATAGAAAATGTTTTTTTATTATTATTATTGACAACAGTCAGCTGAACATTATAGGGTCCCGTCCTTCCACTCCCTGTTTTCTCAGTTAAACACAGAAATCAACTTCATTTGTCCAAGTTTTAGTTATATGTGAAATGAAGCAAAAAAATCAGCTCTCTTTCTCCGGTAAAGCAGTCGTTTGCGACATCTTTCTTCTTCGTTGTTTCTTCTATTTGTCTCTAACCCATGCTCCAATCATTCATCAATCGATGCTTCTGATTTTGTGGATGGAACGGAATATATGATGCTGATCATTTTAGCAACAATTAAGATGATCATGATGAGTTCTGCCCATTCTGCCTCCACTTACTGTCAAATCAAAACAAACAACGGTGGCAGCGGCCACACTTATCCAACCTCTTGCGAACTTAAACCCTACATCATATCCTGCCCCCCTAAACCCCCCGTTGATTCTACTGATGTCTAAACCACATCGATGCCTGCATATAAAGCATCAAGTGTGAATCACCCTCAGGGTCGAATCCCCTGATATACAAATGCGGCAAAAAGGTGTGAAAACGGCTTATAAGTAGAAAATGATTATGCTTGCTTCATAACGTAAGGAGAACATTATTATGCTTGCTTCATTAGAAATGTTATTATATGATGCGCTCAGAAATTTCTTACATTATCGAGTCGACTGGGGTTTCCACATAATAGCTATGGGTTTAATTTAGGGATGGGCAAAATTATTCTTTTCCGGGAACTAGTTCTTTCAGTTCAGTTCACTATAACGATTCGTTCGTTTGATTAGTTCGTTTTGATTCGTTCGTTACGTCAGATTACGTCATTTGACGGGGAATCTCACAGGTGTCTGCCCCCCCTGCGAGACGGCCCTGAGCATAATTTAAGCGACTTTTAGGCTCTACCCCCCGTGAAAATCGAAAAGATATACTATATAGTATAACCAAACGTCCCACCAATATTTATACCACTTGATTACTCTCTATATGTCATTCATGGTTTTATAATTATAATTTTATTGTACTTTACATTCTTCATTATTCAGGCATTACAGAACTTTCATGGTCATAAATAAAAAACCCTAACTGCAGTTTAATTTCTTTGTTTGCTCGAATTGACGTAGAATTGAGCAAAGACTCCTGGGATTGGGAAATACGTTTATCCAATAAACAGATGAAGGTCAAGTCCATTTTCGGAAATGTAGGGGGATATATGAGTGGCCCCACGTCGAATGGTATGACCGAAGATACATCAGACAGAGAAAGCGCGCAAATTCGACGGTACCACCTTGTCATTTGTTTACCCAGGTGCCATGGCAACACCATTGCTACCTCTCATTGGCTGAATCTTTGAGAACGTTGTAGACTCAATCGATATAAGGTCGCGGGGAGACGAAGCTCTGTTCGTTTGTATATTTTATTTACGTGACCATATTTTTGTTTTATGTTTAAAAAAAAGAATCAAAGATCCAGTTCTTCTTGGTTTGGGGAACCAGTTCTTGTCGTTCACGTTCGGGATTCATTCGTTGTGAACAAATCGGTCGCGACCGACTCATCCCTAGTTTAATTACAACTAGAGGTCGAGCATGCGCAAAGAGCGAACAAATATTAACGCTCTGTTGAGGATTCCGCTATGCTCAAATGCCGATGTTTGTCAGACACAAAAACACAGAAACTCATTGTAGTCCTAGATAGATTTATATTAAAGCCTTTGTTGAAATTAGATTCAAATTGTTTTGGGGACATTTTTACTTGACTTACTATTTGGTTTCTTTACACTTGAGAGTGCTATTTTGTTTGCAAGCAAGTATTGTCTAGCTGAAATCCCTGTGGTGCCCATCTTTCCCCACCATCTTTGATCCATTCATATATTTATAGGAACAAACTAATAATAATGAATCAAGCTGTTGAGAACAATAGGCATACTCTGGTTGCATTGCGTTGCGTAAAACCGCACAATAATCGTATTTATCGTGTTTTTCAACTTCAGTTACATATCAGTTTAAGCTGCATTTAATATGTGGTATACTTCATATATTGTGTATCATATACAGAACACAGTTATATCTCAAATTGGAGCTGTCATGACTGATGCTTCTTTCTGGCGAAGCAGGGTTTAATGGCAGTTCTGCTGTCTTTGGTTGGAAGAACGGCAGGCTTCCCTTAGTTGGCATTTCATCTCGCATTCTTTGTTTTACATATCGTTTTTCCAGCGGTTGGAGTGGATCCTAACTAAAATGCAAAGTTGAATCTGTCTTTATTTCTTTCTTTCTTCTCTTGTTTTTTTTTTACAGACAACACATACGTATCAAACTCTGATAACAACGATGATGTTTTAATCACAACAGATGCTATTCCTGTCATTTTTCATAGAATTGCATCAGGTGAGAAAACATTTCATAAATTCGCTGTAATGGTGTTTTTTTATTTTGGAATCAAAGCTATGCAACAAAAACTGTTACTTTGTGTTATACTGAAATAAGAAAAGAGAATCAAATTGTTTTGTTATTTGAACATTTTCCTAATTTGTTTTCAACAGAGATTAGGCCCAATATCGACCCTTCTAACAGTCTTTTTGTGAAGTCTAAACTTCCGCCTGAAAAAAACCAGGTTGGATTTAAATTGTGTCACCTATTCAGTGTCTATACATGTTAGCAATATTTATGACAGATAATTTACAGTATTGTACAGATGCAAACATACTTTTCAATCATTCTCACTTTAAATCCCATTGATTAGTGTGAATCTTGTGTTTTTGTTGTTCAGTATCATTATGCCATAGAAGAAGACTCAGAGGGTGACAACGACTCTGAGGAGTTTTACTATGGAGGTCAGGTAAGGAAAAAATGGGATGTAAATGCTACTCATGGTTCTTGTGTCAGACTGTCTGTACAAAAAAGTATTATATCTATCTGTGAAGTATAAGTATGTATTCAGCATTTGCTCAGGTAAATCTCATGCAGTTGTTCACCTCTTGCGAGAGATACCAGCACAGGCATAGCACATAGTCGCTGCTGACCCATTGCAACTTACTTACTTACTGTGTCTAGCTAGCTCGGCTAAGCATCGACACTCTCCTCTTCCACTCCATCTTATCGCTCATAGTAGTGTAGAGACAACATACAACAGGCTGTTTACCATAATTGCAAGGATGATTCTGAAATAGGTGGAAAATAAAGGTAATATGCCGACATCTCGCAGTCCTGATTCAGTAGAAAGCATAGATTTCGGCAAGGATTACCAATAAGGCTGTGCGGCCCCAAGAGCAATGAACGTTGTCCGCTTCCTCTTTTAAATGAATGCATATAAAGGCATAATTACATGTTACAGTGTGTAGCATTCTGTAACATATCATTTAATTGATTGATGTCATGTTTCATACACTCAAACATAATTAATTGAAATAGATGTATGCCCAGCGTGACTTATTGCGGCCACGTGATGCTACTTGGTTAAGCTGTCTCTCTTTTTCAACCTCTTTCACAAAGTAGTGACCTAATAAGGAAGCCTTGCTTTTGATACCTCGAGATTGATTTCTCTATTAAGCCAATGGGGCCTTTTTCAAAGACGTGTAATAGACAGGTTTGGATCATTAAGTTAATTATGTAAGCTGCGTACCACTAAGTTTATTTCCTGAATACAATTTGTGATGTCCAGATTAATTGTATTAAGGAATTTGGGAAGCCGTCTTCTCTACAAGGAAAAGCCGATTACAATCTTTCCACCCGAACATGATCATGTTTTGACTCAGAGTGGGCTCGGAGTGAAGGGTTTATTTACAGATGTGTTTGTGTGCAGCCCATCAATGCATTATGATTTAACCCATCTGAGATAGTTAAACAATTTAAAAATTCAATACGTGGCACTGTTGATTGGTGGAAGGTCAACAGAAATCAATCAATGTATGGGAAACACTGCACTGACACAGAACTACTATGCTTGGCAGCATAAGTATCATGGCATGGCTCAAAAAACACTCTATTCATGCTTCCATAGAAAACATAGAAAATATGTACAACCCCAGTAATTTAACTAAGGTAATCCAGGTATCCAGCCAGATTCCTATGTAGCATTTCTTATCTTAATTTACTTAGATCATTTTATAGATTACTCTCGGTTTCAATGTGTTGTTGACTAATTTAGTCTCACTAACTGATCTTCTATTTATTTTCTACATAATTATAACATTAGAATAATCCAGGGTAGAGGCTACTAAACTATCTGCATGCATATGCAAACAATCTATACAATCTTTATTGTTGGGGAAAAAAGAAAAACACAGGTATCATTGTTTAAAGGTCCCATGGCATGAACATTTCACTTTATGAGGTTTTCTGACATTAATATGGTACCCCGGCGGCAAGCTGCTCAGGGCCGCACCCCCTTCCTCCACCTTGATCCGCCTCTAAAAAACGGCATGTTTGTGAAAGCTCATTGTGGGACTGGCTCGTAGTTGCTGTAATTCTGCACCAAGGCTGAATTTCTTGAACGCCTTCCAATATTGTATTAAGGGCCCACTAACACATATATAAGCATCCATAAAGTAGCATGCCATGGGACCTTTAACATACAATCAAAGGAACTTAATATCAATGATATGTCTTTCAAAAGGCATTGTACAGGCCCTGGTTTTTTAAGGGGCTTTCGTGCTATATTTCTAAATGCCAAAATCTAAAACAGTGTGTATTTGTGAGAAAACCCTGATCTTTTGTTCAGATATATCTCTATGAGTTCAGATATGTTTTCTTTCAGCTAACTTTCTTCACCTTCTGGTAGGTGAACTATGATGGTGAACTCCACAAGCATCCACAGCTTGAGGCAGACCTGCAGGCAGTGAAGGAACTATATGGAACCCATGCAGTGTCTCTCAGGTACAGCCCTACCCTGTCCTGCCCATAGGAAATCCTACATTCATCCAGAGATCACAACCCTTATTTGACAATGTTGCTACTACATCAATATGCCGGAAGGGCCTGGAAGTTTACTACAGAGTACAGAGATACTTTTCCCATAATTCCTACCTGATGGCTAAGTAAATTTTTTAAGGTGGCTTTCCAAGGTATGTCTACATTGTGGACATAAAAATGTGTTTTGAAATTGTTTTGAAATCAGAGAATAGGTGGACACAATGAACCTTACCCACACGAAAAAATCTCAATAAACTGGTCTTCACTTAGTATTTGTTTATGCTGACATCCCCCTGGTAAGTACACAGAACTATGGCAGGGCACGCGCGGAGATATTCAATGTATTAAGAAGTCTCAGCTAAAGGTCTTAATATTTTATTCTTAAGAATTGAAGATTATCTGGAGAGGGTAAATAATAAACCTCATACCAATACATGTCAAACGTTTATGTATTTTATGTGTATGTGTGCATAAGCTTCATAAGCTGTGTTGACCACTGCACTGGCTCGATATCATACGCGAGCAGGATACTTTGGTTGTCAGTTAAGCCGCACTTCTAAATGATTTAGTGCAATCTAATACTGTGGGCCAAGTGCCTCCTATAATTCCTGTCTATTTGTAGGAGGTTCTCTGAATCTTTGACCACCCACACCCACACACACTACAGATTTAGCCAACGCATTTCTGTCATTCTGCAGGGAATATGGTGCCATTGATGATGTGGACATTGATCTTTACATCGATGTTAGCTTCCTAGACGTGAGTACATCCAATATGACTTCACATGTCACACTGAATCTGTAGTGACACTCTAAGGGCCCTATTTTAACGGTCTGAAACGCAAGTGGGAAGCGCAAAGCGCAAGTAGCTTTGTGGCCGGTTCTATGGCGCTATCGTTATTTTACAGGCGGATAAATGACGCTTGCGCCGTGGCGCAAGCGTCATTTATCTGAAGCAGCCTAATTACCCGTAGGTGTGGTTTGGGCGTAACGTCCAACAAACCAATGAGAGTGCCAGCTCCCATCCCCTTTAAGAGCCATGAGCGCATTTGAATCGGACGAGTTGATATTTTGACAGCGCGTCTGCAGTCTCCGATGAGACAGATGCACATGAATTTCAAACTGCAAATGGCTTAGTTTATTGCCAAATAATATGGCCTAATTCACACATGGAATAAGGGGGTTTCTTCCACAACTTCAGAAATACTGAGTCCTCAAATAAATTTCGGCAAAGAAAACGTATGATAGGCTATAACATATGATGTGCGGTAACTGTGGTTCTATTTAATGATATACGCCAGTGGTTCTCAAACTTTTTACCATGAGTACCACCTTAGAAATGATTTGGCTCTCCAAGTACCACCGGAATTAAAATAAAGTGCGTAGGCCTATAACTACATAGAGTTTACACAGAAGGCATTAATATTAATAACACGATTTATTATTCACATAACTTGACTTGACTGAAGCAACCAACTGTCTATAACTCATGCATTGTATTTAAACACTTGCAACGGGATAATACTAACAATTGAACAATTGCCTCAATAGGGCTACCCAGCAAATGGGGATATCATCTGGCATATAACATACCAGTCAATCTAGTGAGGGGGAAGTATACTGCATTAAAGCATTCAGAGCACTGAATATACATTTTATAAAACCAATCATGTGAGGTAAATTGTACTGCATCAAAACATTCAAAGAATTGAACATGAATATTTAAATACTGGAGTCAAACAATCCTGTTATAAGTAATCATGCGCAGCAAAGAGAGAAATCATGTGTACTGCGATAACACTGTAATCAAACTATCATGAGTAAGAACAAGTGTATCATAGAAAAACAACGTATTCAGTATCCTGAAACACCTCCCAAGGAAGGAGATTTGACAGCGATACTGCATTCTCGGGCAGTATGCTATTGCGCAAGCACGCAGGCGTACTTGCGCAATAGTGCCTTCCCGAGCTCTCATTCCACACCGTACGAAACTGACACTGGTAGCGTGAAGCAGTCTCTGCATCTCGGACATCGCTTCCGCAGGCAACTCTGTCCCCTTTTCTCCTACTAAACGAAAAACTAAAACGAAACAAGTAGCCTAACCATTGCAAATAATTTAAAGCTGCAAATAAAACGGCAGCAAATGGACTATGGATTACGCGTTGTGATCTTCTCTACACGGCCGGGATTACGGCTGCGTCTTGCAGCGGTTAAAATAGCCGACACACTTGGTTGCTGCGGGTCTGCTTTCCCGAACTCACCGTTGTGTTTCAGGAGCATATATTGCCGCCTAGTAGCCTACTTGTAGTAGCTACTCTGGTAGCTCGATTTCGCTTGGCATATTTTACATTTCACCTTATGATCTCCTATTTCTTTAAAGTAGGCCTATTTCAATTCTTCGCTGCGCTTTGCTTTAACCGCCATCTCTTAACTTTTTGAATTCTGGCGTGCCTGCACACGGCACAGAACGCGCCACACAGAAATGGATACATTTAATTTGCTTTGTGCCCACGGCATGCGTTAGTGGCGCTGTCACGTTAAAATTGTACCGGGGGCGAAAATTGTACCGGCCTACGTCATCGTTTGTTTACATCCTGACAACCTGACAACCTGCCCGGCAACAGACGACGCGATGCAGAAAACATTTTTCCAAACGACGAAATAACATAATACAGATAGCGGATCGCTATCTGTATTATGATAGATAGCGATAACACTTGTTTTTACTTTATATTTGTATTGTATTTAATTGTTTAATCGAAACAATTAAATACAATAACGATAGCGAAACGGGCGATCGCGTCAAATGACAAATGTTTTGCCCGCGAAACAGGCGATCGCGTCAAATGACGTAGGAGGGTTCTTGAAACATAATACAGATAACGGATCGCTAGATAACACTTGTTTTTACTTTATATTTGTATTGTATTGAATTGTTTAATCGAATTTAGCTAGTAAACTGAGTGTTTTATGCAGGTTTCATAGTCTAGAATGTTCAAGAACCTTCCTACGTGATTTGACGCGTCATTTGACGCGATCGCCGTTTCGCGGGCTATTTTTTTATTGTTTCGATTAAACAATTAAATACAATACAAATATAAAGTAAAAACAAGTGTTATCGCTATCTATCATAATACAGATAGCGATCCGCTATCTGTATTATGTTATTTCGTCGTTTGGAAACATGTTTTCTGCATCGCGTCGTCTGTTGCCGGGCAGGTTGTCAGGTTGTCAGGATGTAAACAAACGACGACGTAGGCCGGTACAATTTTCGCCCCCGGTACAATTTTAACGTGACAGCGCCGCACAGAAAATTGATACATTTGCTTCAGAAAACTTTGTTTGTTTGTGTGTATGCAAACTCGAGTTTGCCTGTCCACCAACCGAGTTCATTTGTTACGAGTAGTACTCGAGTTATCGATTCCCCAGATATCAGAAACGGTTGCTTCAACTTCAAAAAATTGCTTCAAAAAATCGTTCATACTCCGCGTACCACTAGAGTGCGCTCGCGTACCACCAGTGGTACGCGTACCACAGATTGAGAACGGCTGATATACGCAATTATACATACATTATAAACATTGTTTCTTATCAGTATTGTATGCTATCCTAATATGCATGTGTCCCCGCGGTAATAGACATTGCCATTGATTGTATTATGCGTTACGTGTTTAGTTTGCCCAAGTGAAGGAGTTCAAGTACCTCGGGGTCTTGTTCGCGAGTGAGGGAACTATGGAGCGTGAGATTGGCCGGAGAATCGGAGCAGCGGGGGCGGTATTGCGTTCGCTTTACCGCACCGTTGTTACGTAAAGAGCTGAGCCCCAAGGCAAAGCTCTCGATCTACCGGTCGATCTTCGTTCCTATCCTCACCTATGGTCATGAGGGTTGGGTGATGACCGAAAGGACGAGATCGCGGGTACAAGCGGCCGAGATGAGTTTTCTCAGAAGGGTGGCTGGCGTCTCCCTTAGGGATAGGGTGAGAAGCTCAGCCATCCGTGAGGAACTCGGATTAGAGCCGCTGCTCCTTTACTTAGAAAGGAGTCAGCTGAGGTGGTTCGGGCATCTGGTAAGGATGCCCACTGGGCGCCTTCCTTGGGAGGTGTTTCAGGCACGTCCAGTGGGGAGGAGACCTCGGGGAAGACCCAGGACTAGGTGGAGAGATTATATCTCAACACTGGCCTGGGAACGCCTCGGGATCCCCCCGTCAGAGCTGGTCAATGTGGCCCGGGAAAGGGAAGTCTGGGGCCCCCTGCTTGAGCTGCTCCCCCCGCGACCCGACCCCGGATAAGCGAACGAAGATGAGATGATGATGAGGGTGTTTAGTTTGCGTGTGTTTAAACAGAGCACACACGCGCGCCCGCATTCATTCATTCTTTTTAACACTCACTCGCGGTAAAACAATGTTTTTCACGATCAAATAGGCCTACTCATCAATCCTAAAAGTTATGGGCATGTAGGCCTACACGATGTCTGTGTCAAGAAAATATGTGTTTGCTGTACGGTGTTTGCAGATGCATTGATTTAAAAGTACAACTTATTACCGCTGCATCAGCTGTTCTTTCCCAAATAATTTACCAAGAATGTGCGGCTAGGTAGATGAGAGGAGCAAAGTGTATGCGCGAGGTGCACAAGCAATCCGTATGCATCGCATGCGCATGTATGCATGCGCCCTTAAAATAGCATCTGAACAACGCGCCACTGACTTTAAACCAGGTATTTCCTGGTCAGTAGCGCAATGGTATTCAGAGACGGCAAAATACCGTTTGCGCCAGAACACGCCTCCTCCTTCCGCCGAACCGCCCCTTGGGGCGCATGATCAATCCCTAATTTACCGGCGAGTGGCGCTGGGGGGAAAAGAACGCTCTGCGCCAGTTGTAAACTAGCAACGACACAGCTGCGTCACATTTCTACCCCTTACCCCTCCCCCTTACCCCTCCCCCTTGGTTTGAAGGGGTAAGGGTGTCCCAATTCTCATTTGGGTTAAGGGGTAGGGCGAAGACAAAAGGCTACGTAGCCCTTGAAACGAAGCTATCCAAGGACCACACTTCAAAGGGAGGGCTTCGAGGAAAATCCGGCCGAAAATGCATTTTTACTAGTTGTTATCATTCGGACTCATGATGTAAAGTTGACTGTATATTCAGCTCGAAGACATACACGGACAATGTGATCTCTGAGCTCGATATAAAACATGACATAACGGTAAATAACCGTTGAACTATACATACAAGATTTGGCGCTCTCTAGTGGCCAACCGAAATCGCCTAATAAACAAACAGCAGCGATGGCTCAAGCGAAGGACACGCACAAATGTAAGTATTTTCTGCACTTTAATTACGGCAGACTGGTGTAATAATACTATTTTCGAGCGGTTGTGAAGTTAGTTTTGAATCACTAGTCAAGTTTGTTTTGATTCACTAGTCAAGTTTGTTTTGAATCACTAGAAGCCGATGCTAATGTGTTCCGCTATCGCTATTTGTTGAGATAGATATCCGATAACCCTTGACATGACATGTTAAGGTTTCAAGTAACATTTCTGTGCAGTGGATTTGCTTACTACTACTATTACTTGGTTGATTATACCGGCGCACTGCTTTGATATCGGTAAAGCTGCCACCTAGGCTACGTCACTCGCCTGTCAAACTGAAGATTTCCTTTCCACTTTTACCTCAGGGACACCACAGGAGACCAGACGGCTCATTAATTTCAGGGCGACCAGGGACAATGAGTTCCTAAAGAGACCGTCAAGTGGGCGTGGCCTAGTGGGCGTGGCCGGGGTGCCGTACTGGCTTCGGCTTCTTCGTATATATAAAAGCGCTGCTATCTGTGGCTGGAGCAGCCTCCAATAAGCTCTTGCTCCCCTTGTGGCTATGTATAGTATTTACGGCTTATATGTTTGGTCCTGCTTCATTTTGGTCTATGTGTGGGTAGCTTAGATTCTTAAAATACGTAACACTGTGATGTAGGCTTTTTCTGGAAGAAATGGGGGTGGAGGGGAAAGTGACCAGGCAACAGGCTTCTAAGAAGTGGGAGAACCTTAAAAAGAAGTACAAGGTATGTGTCTAGTTTGAAATAAACAATTACCAATTGCCTAATGAATGTATCAACCAAACGAGACCATTGTTTTTGTTGTAATTGAGTATTTGCTGTGTGTGTGTGTGTGTGTGTGTGTGTGTGTGTGTGTGTGTGTGTGTGTGTGTGTGTGTGTGTGTGTGTGTGTGTGTGTGTGTGTGTGTGTAAAACCTCCATTACTCAACTCCTGTCTTCATCATCCCGAAGGCCTGCTCTATCACAGAACGCACCTTGGATTGGCGGTAATTAAAGCGCTGCTGCACCCGCCCAATCACCGGCTCTTTATAGGGAGTCAACAGACATACGGGCGTCTGGAGGCAGGGGTACCCACCATCACCTAAAAGCATGTAACCCGGCGGTGGATACCTGCAGTCAAATAAAAATAACTGTTTTTCATTACCCTTGTCCTTTATGTTTCTTGGACGGAATGTAACTGATAATTTCGTTGCTCTGTAACATGTGCAATGACAACAAATAAAATCCTATCCTATCCTATCCTATGGCAATGTTTTGATATGTTGAGGGGAGTGTCTTATGTCTGCATTTATTTGAAAGAGCATATGCACAGAAAAGCAGACGGACGGAGTTACAATGGAGATCCTGCAAGTTTTTAAAGCCATGTGACGCGTCACATCACATAGGGAAGTTAATGCCAGCATTTCTGATGTTTTTATCCACTAATTCATTATGTTATGTGAGGCAACGCAACGCAACGTATGCTTGATCTGAAACATGCCTATTCGTGGCCTCTGTTGACATAGCAGTCAGCTGTCCGCAGTCAGCGACGATGAAGCCACGTAATGGAGGGGCGTCCCATTTCTTAGGGGAACATTTTACCCCTCTGTATTGAGGGGCAAGGGGAAGGGGTAAGGGGAAGGGGTAAGGGCTAGAAATGGGATTGGGCCTAAGTCACTTGCGCCGGATGCAAGATAGGGCCCTAAGTGTAACGGCTATGGTCATGCCCCCTGTCAGTCCTTGTGTTTTTCCTCTCCCTTGTCTGTCCTTTGTTCGGCGCTCTGTCTCCTTCTCTTGGTGTGTGTGTGTGTGTGTGTGTGTGTGTGTGTGTGTGTGTGTGTGTGTGTGTGTGTGTGTGTGTGTGTGTGTGAGTGTGTGTGTGTGCGCGCAATGGGCAGGGTGTGAGTGGGTGTGAGTGTGTGTGTGTGCGCGCAATGGGCAGGGCAGTCCATTCATTCTTCCCGGCCCACTGAATACCATTCATCCAGGTCACCTGTTCCAAGCCGCACACCTGTTAAACATCTCCAGCTACTCATCTCTGCTGTGTATCTACCCCGGTTCTTCACTCACTCATCATTGTTTCAGCCAAAGCTGATCTTTTCATGTTGATGATCACTACCCGTCTGCCTGCCTTCCTGCTTGTTCATCTGCCTGCCCGACTTCTCATCTCCCTCATCCACCATCTTTCTCAGCTCAGCTCTGTCCTCCGCCATCACCCTTTCCATCTCCTGCCTGCCTTGCCTTCTCATTCACTTCTGTGACATTCTCATTCCCCTTTTCCGCTACAATAGAACCCTTTTCATTTATCCTCCTTCCATTGTCTTTGTCATCTTTCGATTGCTTTTCACTCTAACCATGATATTAAAGGGGTGTGTTTTGAACCCAAAAAAATGTTACTAAAATAAGACAGCAATTAAGAAAGAGATGGAGTAAAATACTCATATCCATAGGCCTAATACTCCTATTATTTCTTCCTAATATTGTTTGATTTCAAGCTGAAACAGGGGGTTCACTTACACTTTAATGACTAACAAGCTATGGATGGCTTTCCCTGGCAGTGGTTTTTACCACAACACTTGCATGAAGTTGCTTAACAATGGTGAACACTTGTCTCTTGATTGTTCATGGGGAAATAAATGTAGTCTAATCCAGCCGTTTCAAACAATAAAAATGTGACATTTCCGTCTGTTGTTTTCAACGGCATTGAAGCTACTGTATAAAAGCAATAACACATGCCAGGGATATTGGCGCACCTTTGGTGTGGCATAGGTCCATCTGGCAGCCCCTCCCTTTTTTCTGTTATTACTAAATTAAACTTTAATATATATATATGTATTTGTTTATGTTCTTATGACCTAAACAACTAGACAGCAAAGGACCTTTGGCCTTTTTTTTTTCAGCAGTATCATGTCCAGTTTACTTTTTAAATGTCAAAATATCTGGGAGTGCCCATGCAGCAACAGTATTTCAAAGAAATGTTCCAAGACAAACGTTTTGTATATATATTCACTATTTTTTTCTCTCAATGCTGTCATTCAGGAAGAGATTGCACTGGCATGGGATGTAGTCAGGAGGGAACCAGTTATAGTGCGACTCCACTGTTCACTGACACAGTACCTAAATGGAACCGGTGAGGACACTAAACCTGCTCTTCTAGAAAGTCTTTAAAGGGGACATATACCACCAGGTGTGAGTGTGATTAGCCTTACAAGCTGTTTCGAAAATCTGCTCCATATGACATCACTAGTGGGCGTGTCCACCTTGATCTGTGCCGGAAAGATGAGCAATGTAGACTTCAGTCCACTGGGTAGACTGGTAGACTGATCTATCCAGCACAGATCTAGGTGGACATGCCCACTAGTGATGTCATATGGGGCAGATTTTCAAAATGGCTTGTAAGGCTAATCACACTCACACCTGGTGGTATAATATGTCCCCTTTAAACTCATGTTTTTCATTATCAATGATAAACACCAATGTAACCTTTTTCTCTTCTTTTTACAGTCCCAACAGTTGATGTCTTCCAGGTATCAACAAAGGATAGATTTGGACTGGGACATCAGCTTAAAAAGTGAGGGAAAATGTAAATTCATGGTGTGATTCAACGCTATTTTGTGGTGTTGTTCTAATGTGTGTTCTGTGGAGTCCCAAAGGTAAGCACGATTGCTTACAGAGCTACGTGCTCTGAGAATATTTTGTTTTGTGTTTATGGACAATTGGCTAAATAAATGGTGCAATTATAATCATCAGTATCAAACATCGGCTGTTAACACAATGAACATATTTATCATATATAGGATTGGCTCAATTTAGCTTTTTTCATTAATGACAGCACTATCAAATCATCAAGAAAAAAGATCACCCCTAATATCACCCCTAATATATATGATGGTACTATAATGAAACCATTTAATATGAAACAAGCAATTTTTTTTTGGTTTTGATACAATTGTGTCTGTGGAGCTCTTCTGTTTTTTACCAAAAATGCAACAATTTTACCTTGGCTAAATTCAAGTACAAAAAATGAGAAGTCAAAGAACTAAGGTCTGCCCGGCACAAGTGATGAGATAATAACGATAATAATATTTCCATTCCCACCCCCCCCCCCCCGGCTCTTCCTATCTGCCGGTTTGGACAGTCTGATTAGTAAAGTAGCATTCAGATGTTCGCACTGTGTCCTTTAAGAGATGGCAGACCTTGATTAGTGCAGGAGTAAATGTTTCTCCCTCATAGGTTCTCGTGTACTGGTTTGAATACCGGCCAAGGTAGTGTTTGGATTAAAGTGAAAACCTTTGATTGCTGATCGCAGCATTTGTTGGATAGTAAGTAATGTTGGAATAATGCAGACCTTCTGTATGAACAGTTTTTTCTGATGCCTTCTTGTTTTTTGTCAGGATCATGCAAACATTTGTCACCCAGCAGTGGAAGAACCAGACTAAAGAGAAGCTCAACTGCCCACACAGTAAAAAGCTTAATGACAAGAAGGTCAAGTCTCCACTTCACATCTTCTCAACTCTTCGCCGGTGAGAGAATAAACGACACACAAAAACATTGCGATTTTCAAAGATTTCAAATTTATTCAAGAAACAAACTGATTCATTTTTATTACGCACATCATTCCCTGATTCATTCCTGTTGAAACAGGATATGATCTTAATGAAATGCAATTTAAGTATTAAATGTCTAACAAAATATACTGTAGTGTAGGTATTGCTAATCGTTAGTGCTATAGTCCAAACAGCATGGATGTCATGTGTTGTCCATCTATCCTTGATGAATATTTAGCATATAATAATATGGCCTTTTTAAAACACTGTGAATTGACAGCAAGAAGCAGAGGTAAACATTTCTATTACACACAAATCTGCCGTAACAGATATATTTCTAACTTATATCTGTGGCATTGAAGCTGGTTGTTAGACTTTTTTAAAATTGTTAAATTGTAAAATCTCAAGTGTGACCTGGTCAACACAAGCAGCACAAAATGTAGAACACAGTTACAATATCGATATATCTATATCTATATCTATTTATATATCTAACAGGAAACAGTTCAAAAACATTCAGATTTCCCACAATTCCCATCACTTTAAATGGACCCCTACACACGGTTCTCTTGTCTCCTGTCCTCCTCCTCAGATCTCCCAGCTACCCCCCGCCGGGGTGCATAAAGAGCAAAAAGAAGCTGAAGCCCGAGCAGGATGGCGTGTCCAAGTCCCACCGGCTCCTCCGCAGGAGCTGCTCCGGCGCCGTCAAGCAGCAGGCGGAGGTGGACGGCCTCAGCCCCGGACCCGGCAAGTCGGCACACAAGCTCCTGGGCCACCCGCTCCCCGGCAGCCTGCACATGGAGCCCGCTCACTCCGGGCCCCTGAAGTCTCACCGCCTTCTGGGGCGTGGTCCCTGTCCCGCAGCCATCAAGCCTGAGGACTGCCCGGCGGGGCTGCGGCTGGCCCCCGGCAAGCTGTTCCCCCGTTCGTGCTCCGGCGACACCCACTGCGACGCGCCGGGCGGAGGGGTGAGCGTGGGCGGGATCAGCGGGGGCATCAGCACGGGGCTGGGGTCAGGGGGGGGCGGGCTGAAGGCACAAAGACTGCTGAGTCGCTCCTGCTCGGGCTCCATGAAGACGGAGGAGCTGGACGGGCTGAAGCACCACCACCGCCTGCTCAGCCGCTCATACTCCAGCAGCACCAAGATGGGGCGAGCGGACATATTCAAGGACTCGGTGCCAGAAGTTAGGCGGCTTTCTCTTACCTCAGGGCTCATCGGTATCTTGGCCCCCTCACTCGCCATGCCACCAGCGGTAAATAAGGGCACACTCAAATACTGCAATGCATTTGTATCGTAACAACACTCACTGGAAGCCTTAGCGCAGTCCCACATTCAGAGCCAAATGTATAATTAAACCATGTTGTCACGATGATTCATTGGGTGATGCATCCTTGCTCTTTCAGACCATATATACAGTTTAAAATGATTGATTATTATATATAAAAATATATTTTTAAATGGTGCCTCATATTTACTAGCTAATCCTTTTAAATGCGTTAATCTTTATGTCTATGTTTGTATAAACTCTTCCACTAATTTGAGGTTTTGCTTTTTATATAGCCAAACAATGGTGCCAAATTGGTACCCATCGGAGACAAAGGCTTTCTGGTACAGGTAAGAACCTTTGGCAACATGTGTTTCTACTGCACTACAAAGATACAGATAAAGACAGCAGTACAATCTCTCCTTGGTGTAATATATTCGAAAAATACCTGCGTTGCTTGTTTTGTAACATCAGGTTATCTCAGAAGAAGTGTTGTGCTGAATAAGAACAATCAACTGTGGTACAAGAAGATGGTTCTTGAAGCCCAGTTGCTACAGTATATATTTCATAGAATAAATCATTCTAATGGCTTCACACACAGCGTGTCACATAACACCTTGCAGAAGCTTGCAAAAACAGTCAACTTTATGTTATGGTTTAGAATGTAATTTGATTATACATAACCACAAAGGATGTCCTTTCTGACACATTGTTTGTGTCTGTTTAAGGGGTACTGTCACCCTCTGCTATTTTCACAACACAAGAGCTCTGCAGACCAGACATGCATATGAAGCATTACTCTCTTAAATTACATAGTACCCGAGCGTGAAAGTTCCTCTCAACCTGGAGGGCACATTTTCAACACGGAAATGTTGCCAATAGATAAAGGATAAAACATAAGATACCCTTTATACCCAGCATTAACATGCGTTTTGGGCAATCAAATGCTCCATCGTATCCGACTTTGTATAATTATAGTTACATTTATATAATGGTTGTATATCCAGCACTCAAGTACAGGGACCAAGGGAACTGCTATACTGCAGAACCCTGAAGCCTCACCCCCTGAAGCCCCGCCCCCTTGAAGCCCCGCTGCTGCACAGAGCGTCGCTGGCTGTTTGTTTTGTTAAAGGTTTATTAATATTGAACGTGGCCTGAGGCCAAATAAATCGTGTGTGCAGTAGATCAGATTAACAATTCTGGAGATATGCAAACGTCATGCATACAGACAGACAGACAGACAGACAGAGATTCCTGGCTTTATATGTAGACGGCAGGCCATTCACCAGACACATTACAGCCACACACAAAGTCATATCAACAGTCATACCACATCCGCACACACAGCCAAAACCCTGTCACACCCAGTCATCCATTTTCACACAACACAGCATAGGAGAGAGGAGAAACTGGACTGAAGAGAACAGATCATAACATAAATCATCCATGACATTATTAATGCACCCATGGCTCATCACAAGATGTAGACATGAAACAGGGAACAAAAACTAAATACGAAGCGGAGCCCAACAGATTGGATACAAAACAATGTATTTTCGTTCCAATTGGCCAAGCGTTGACTTGCTCGAAAAATTATGATGCTTCCTCTCAGTTTGAACCACAATTATGAGAGACTACATAGCATTTTCAAGCTAGATTCCATGATTTAAAGTGAACAAGTGAAACATTGAAGCTAACCAACATACCTTAAAAAACATATATATTTTTGTGTATCCCTTCTAAATGAGCTAAGCAGATACATGCATATGGTCATATTGTTCCGTATGAGATATATTTAATAAAATAAACATTATCAGTGGATCAGTACTTGGTTCTTGGGTGCTCATGCGGATAATGTCATTGCAGATAATGGAGTATGCGGAGCAAAGGATTCCAGTGTTAAATGAGTTCTGTGTGGTCTGTGATGAACCTCATGTGTTTGAGAACGGGCCAATGCTCAGGGTGAGTAACCAAGAAGAAAAGTCCAGTCTTAACTTAAATACCTTTGAGTTTGATAAAAGCAATGGATACCAGTATGGTGCCGATGGTAGTGCTAAGACCTCTTTAGGTCAATGTGTCCCAATACCAAATATCCCAATTTGAGAAGACCTGCTCAGTCGCCCTCTCAACCGCACCCTCTAACCCTTTTCAAATGTTGGTGAATGCTTAATAGTACCCCAAGCTTCATAGATTCAGATATTTTGTTGGTTTTGTCGTTGTGCGTGGATTGTTCCCATCCCAGCCGACGGTGTGTGAGCGGGAGCTGTGTGTGTTTGCTTTCCAAACCCTGGGCGTGATGAACGAAGCTGCAGATGAGATAGCTACCGGTGCGCAGGTACTGCACCCGTCATTCTCTCAAACTTTTTTATCTCAAGACCCAAAATACAATTTGAGTGAGTCCGTGGGCCCTGACCCCAGCACACGACAGGATCACCACTCCCAGTTTTCTGAGTGCTCTGTGAATTGTCATGTCTCGTGACCCACTTTGGGAACCGACCGATAGTTTAGGAAGGCTAAACTGTATGCCATGTGTGTTCATTTGAATTAAGCATGGGGTTCTTTCAATTCCATAGGTGGTTGATCTATTAGTCTCCATGTGTCGCTCAGCGCTAGAGTCTCCCAGGAAGGTTGTTATTTTCGAGCCATATCCCTCTGTTGTGGACCCCAATGATCCTCAGACCCTAGCCTTCAATCCAAGGGTAAGTGTCCGAATCTAGAAAAAAACAACGTTCTAATAAAGAAATAATAATCATTATAGTTGCCATTAGAAATTAAATTAATTTGTAATAACCAATTATGGCAATTGTCTAGAATTGTGAAAATGCATTACCTTTGCAAAAACAGAATTGTGCATCAGTATTTTTGTATTTTGTAGAAGAAGGATTATGACCGGGTGATGCGAGCCCTTGACAGCCTTACATCCATCCGAGAGATGACCCAGGTATCTTCATAACTCCTCATAATAAGCATATGTATACAAAGGTGAAGATCTCCTTATGGGGGCAGAAGTTAGTAGGTTTCCTTTGCATTTTTGTTGTTAATTGTTAACATATTACCATGTTGACCCTGATTATTAATCAATTATAATTATTTTATTATTTTATTTATATAATTATTTCTAGATATGTTCAGATGTCAATCAAAGAGACTGAGCTTTTACTGGCCCCCAAATTACTGAATGTGATCCCACTTTATTATTCATTTGTATTTTGTTTATTCATTTATTATTTCATCACTTTTGTCATATATAGTTGTCATAATTTGTTGATATAGTTTGACATATCTTAGCCATATTGTGTTTTCATTATTCCTATATGTTAAGGTTTTCCACAGTTTATTTCATTTGGGAATGCTTTTTGCTTACTGTGAGTTATTTTTATTGCAGTCAGACATTTGTCATAGAGCTTAAAGAACCCCCTAGCAGGTTAACGTCCCTGGTTAATTAATGTAAAGCAAATCGATTTTAAATATATTTTTCTTTTTTTTAGACTAAGAATTACAGCTGGCCTAGTTTGACTAACAAGGCAAGTGTTCAAGGGGGAGTGATGTTTTGGGTTAGATCAAACTTATCTAGTAGTCTTAATAAATATCATAGCATTAACATTATTACATGTATATTTCAGTATCAAACTGACAATTAACATTGTGGATTCAAGCTCAGAAATGTCAGCACGGAATAATGTTGTGTAGGGGTTCACTCACACTAGGCCATCTGGCTGTGGCCGTTGGCCGTTTTCACACCTAACCATGCTCAAATGGCCCCATTGTTCTCTGGCCTGCACTCACACTAGGCCATCTGGCCGTGGCCATTGGCCGTCGCAACTGTGGCCTGGCCACGGTAGGCTCTTGTACATACGTCATCACGTCCTAAGTAACACGTCATCACCAAGCGTCTGCTGCATGGACCATAATAAAGTCTGCCGCCAGTCAG
The DNA here is from genome assembly GCF_026213295.1 of Gadus chalcogrammus. Classification (NCBI taxonomy): domain Eukaryota; kingdom Metazoa; phylum Chordata; class Actinopteri; order Gadiformes; family Gadidae; genus Gadus; species Gadus chalcogrammus. The sequence goes on along the minus strand of NC_079417.1, from coordinate 26,042,658 downwards.
AGTTCTAACAACATTGGACAACAACACAGAGAACACAGTTCGCACTTTGCCGAGTCTGTTGCTTATTTGGATATATGTTTACCGTTTAATGGGAAAGAAGGCTCGTCGCCTTTATTATGTCCGTGGTCGTCGCATGGACTATACGTCATCCAGCTCAGGTTACGTAGCCGTGCGTGTGTCGGCTCATTAGCATCTGTACCGTAGCGGCCCGTACCGTAGCAGCACACCTCTCCCAAGTGGCCAAATTGGCCTGGCCTGGCCAGACTGGCCACACTCACACTGGCAGATTTGAGCACGGTTAGGTGTGAAAACGGCCACGGCCACGGCCAGATGGCCTAGTGTGAGTGCACCCTAATAAATCATAAACACAGGACTGTGAGTTCAGTCATTGGTATTCTGAAAGGATTCAGAGGAAGTCATAAAATACTTATTGAAATATATAAGAAACAATGGCAGCCATTCCACTTCAACACCTTCTCTTGTTCCTCTTACTGTTACTGAATCCATGCACAAGTAATCCTATTTCAGGCTACAAAGATGTATTAATAAGCTCTTATCTTTGTTATCTCGCATTAAGCATTTTAGTTCTGTAAGACATGCCGTTGCATGGACAGATGTTTTTAGTAGTAGAAGTGTGCATGGAGGGGGGGAAGGCTCATAATAGCTTGGCCGTAACCCCCCCCTGGTATCTCTGCTGGGGCCTGGCAGTCCAAACATGCAGAAACAGCTTGGCAGCGTTAGATTTGAGGTAGCACTGCAGCAGAGCTTGGCAGCATTCAAAGCAGTTGCGCACCACACCACTTGTTTTCCCATCGCTGGTACAATCTGTCGATGTGCTCTTCAATGCAATGAGGCTGATGAAAGTATTTGGGAACACACAGCCAGATTGATTTTTTATTTTTGCTCCTCACAGGCGCCTTACTTAGAAATAAAGAAGCAGATGGACAAGCACGACCCACTGGCACATCCTCTCCTTCAGTGGTGAGCTCCAGAACTATGAGAGCAAAACAAACCACTGACTAAAAATACTTTGGATGAGTCTTCACAGCTTCATTTTCCCATCAAATATATAAAAAAGAAAATCTAACCGATTTACTACCAGAATCAAAATTCCATAATACCATCAATATAACACTAGTTGACAGCAATGTATTGTTCTACTTTGCTGATGAGATGTGGCCTATATTGTTCTCTACAGCAAGCAAAACCTATATTTTTGCTCTTCAAATGACGCAGTGTAATCACAATGGTTTTCTTTTTGAATCACAAGGCATCTAGCAGCCCTTTTGCTTTTCCCTTCTGCATTTTGAAACTAATATACTTTTCTTCATTGTAGGGTAATATCCAGTAACAGGTCACACATTGTTAAACTTCCAGTTCCCAGAGTAAGTGAATCTAATGCAATGTTTTTATATAGCACATTGATACAGCCTTGGAGGTATATCTAACCTGCTAAACACCATTGAAGATGTGGTTTTATATGTACCCATGTGTGATTCTTTCAGCAACTCAAGTTCATGCACACGCCGCACCAGTTTCTCTTGCTCAGCAGCCCGCCTGCCAAAGAGTCCAACTTTAGAGCAGCCAAGAATCTCTTTGGGAGCACGTTTGCTTTCCAGTAAGTTTACCTAAATGAGGTATGTGCTTTTTGTGCAGGTGTGAATGCTATCTATATTCTGTAAATATAAACTTAAACTTATCAAATTAAATATATTTGTAAATAAAGAAACCAAATACAACTGTGTATTGTGAGGCAAAAAACATAACTTTATTTAAGTGTAAAAATTGTGAAGGTTTAGCTAGACAAATAAAACAAAATAAATGAACCACATACTGTTATATAGCAATGCTGAATAAGAAGTGTTCCGTTCTGATTGGCATGAACGCCATGGTTACATAGTCACATCTCTTGACCACCATTTTATATTAGTATTTGTATCCAACGACAAGAATGCAAGAATGCAACACAGTAAATACAATGTACACATTACAGACCCCACTTTGTGTTGTAACAAAAAAACAGCCTTCCATTGGCATAGACACCATCTTGGTAATTTCTCAAAATAAGCCACAACTACACAAATTTAACTGTGTGATTTATTGTCTTTTCGAATCCCAGTTTCAAATTGATTTTGAATAATATGAATCTAAAACGAAACAACCTAGTTTAATTGGCAAGTCACATCACCTGGCACAAAAGCAATGGCATTAACTTGTGTTCAACTAAGATGGCTCTCGCACTGAAGTGTTTGGTTACTCTCTAAGTAGAAGTAATAAACTGCATCTGCTTAGTGGCTCCCACATAGAGAACTGGCACTCTATTCTGAGGAATGGACTGGTTGTGGCCTCCAACACCAGACTTCAGGTACTTACATTCTCCTCACGCTTGACTTTTACAATTTGTATTTCTTTATCTATGTGACCCTCTAAAATCCAACAATTATGTTTTCACACAGCTACATGGTGCCATCTATGGGAATGGAATATATCTCAGTCCTTTATCAAGCATATCCTTTGGTTACTCAGGTAACAACCGAAATGCCTCCCAGCACTTAGTGGAAAGCGTACTTTGAGCGTGAATATATGAACACAAGTTGACAATGCAATGAACTGAATAGTTGATTTACTTAAAGGTGGGTGATAGAGACTTAAGTTATCTCTACCCCATACACAATGTTGCTGGATGGAAACATCCAGGTAACCATATATTCACTGGGAACAGAAGTAGAGAGTATTGAGAAAATCATGTAGGTGACAGTCAAAGGGGATTTTGACACCACCAAGACATGAAAAGAACAATAAGGAAAATAGCCAGGAATATAGATTGTTATGAAAATTGTTTGAAATTACTTGCATCACCTTCATCTTTTAATAAACAGGGATGAACAAAAGACAACAAAAAGTTATTTCAAAGGATGAAATGGCAGCAAGCAGCAAGACCAACATCCATTTGCAGGTGTCCAGCCTTTAATATTGGTCTTTTCTTAGGAGCACAATTGAGGAATTTGAAACATTGACAAATGGCTTCATCATTTTGCATGTTTGTTTTATTATTTGCAGTCACAAAAGAAAGGACAGCAGCCTCAGTTCTTGCAGAGTCGTAATCTGAAGTGCATAGCCTTATGTGAAGGTAAGACAAACATGATTGTAACCATGAGTCCATGAAACTGCAAGGTAAACATCGAAACCGGTTTCTTGCCAGAGCGAAACCTGTTGAGGACACCTAACCCAATCCTTATCTAATGTTATTTTTTCATGTAAACACTCACTTACCAAGTTTTCGGGAATTGATACACTCTAAATCAAAGGTGCTGTATGTACGATTAAAGAGCTATTGTTAGAGGGAGATTTGTTAGAAATGGCACAGCCACCTGTCTTTGAGTGGAATGCGCAGTGAGAATATCTGTTTCAACTTGCATCTGTATGAGACAGTTTCTTCAATTTCTGACCAATAAGGGCGTCTCTACAGCTTGCCTGGCAACCAAAGGTGCATGAAATGCAACTCTCAATGGCGGCAAAACATAGGGCGGGAGGGAGCAGAGGGAGGGTACTATTTTTATTTTTGCTCTCTTCTGCTCTTTTCTGATCTCTCTTTGCATCTCTGGCATCGTAATACCTACAGCGGCTTTAACATAACGTCAGGATGTATGTTGTCTTTAAATTTCATTCTTAAATTAGATTATTCTGACTTTTTCAGTGATTACTTCTCCTGAACTGCACAAGCATGGGGACATCTGGGTCGTTCCCAGCACCGACCATGTTTGCACAAGGTTTTTCTTTGTGTAAGTTGAATGAGTGAATGATTGAATGAGTGAATTGATGGGTTCATCTATGACATGTCTTGCATTTACTATTAATTTCAAATAACAGAATTTCAACTGCCAATGTTGATTTTATTCTCACAATGAAGCTATGAAGATGGACAAGTTGGAGACTCTAGCCTCAACACTCAAGACAATTGCATCCACCGCGAGATCCTCCGTGTGATTGGTAACCAGACCGCCACAGGATGATCCGGCACCCTGCATCTTTGAGTCCGGACCTGGAGATATCCCTTGACCCCACAGTCAACTCCCAGTTGACTTTAATACATGTGAACGAGAAAGAAGGGTATAGGTTATACTTTTAAATACAAGGCTTTCACATTGGAACATTTCACTTTTCATTCACAACAGAGCAACTATGTAGAATGAAACTCTTTAGGTTTATGTCACAATCAACCTTTTTGGTGTTTGGAAGACAATAACAATTTCAAATAAAATATTATTTTGAGAGCTTTGCTTTTCAAAATAAGTGCTGAAAAGGGTGGTTTGTGTTCAGAAAATATGCCACAGTCCAACCTTGTTTACAAAGAGTTGTACTCTTTAAAGTACAATGTTCTTTATGTATAGAAGGTGCTTCGTGCACTGTATTTTTCTGATGTAAAATTTGTTCAAACAAATCATGATCTAGAAAAGAAAATCCATTTAAGGTGGCCTTTGTTGGCTGGATTGGTCGTAATGCAGATTGGCTGCAAACATTCCTGTCAAACATTTTACAGTCCATCTATCATGTCAACACCTGAAATGTAGAATCAAAGTCAATAAAAGGCAGCAGCCTATTGTACTGCATTTTAAACATTTATTTTGGCTGGCTTCAAGTCCCTTGTTAAACAAACAAGCATTCTGAAAGGGATCCTTTCACCCTCGATAATGTTTTTGTTCTATTATATAAAAAAAAAACAATTGGTGTTTTCTGCTAGTGGTTTTATATATTGTTGTGCTTAAAGACAAGTCAGAAAACTGCGTATGCCACTTATGCTCATTGTGTTTTATCTGTCTACCTATATACATTTTTGGGCAGTCACAAATTTTGACGAAGAAAACCAAAAGCAAGGTCATACTATTCCAGAAAATAGTGAATCATAACCTTATACACTGTTGAATATTTATATGATCCTTATATAATCTTCACATTACATTTGGAACAGGTAAACAATTTAAGTGGCTACATTTCCCCAGTATAATTTATTTATTTTAAAACATACCACACACCCCCCAACTAGACGCCACAGTCAAAAATCAGTCTTGGCACCTGTTGCCATTCTTTATGAGCAATATAGTAAACCTTTTCTTTTAAAAAATTAATAAAAAAGTAACTCATATATATATATAATGTAAAAAAAGATATGAAGTTTGAAGATCACTCACGATGGAATCAAATGTCATCCGTCACATTCAGTTCACACAGTTTTCAGAGCATGTTAAAGAATGCAAAACACCTATCATGTCAAGAAACGAATCACAAATAGAATTGTAACATCTTTATTTCAATACGGTGAATGAAAAAATTATTTCCAATTAATACATAAAGCATTCACCATTTACACTATCAAAAAATTTAACCCCTTGAAATAGCAAAAAACAAACTAAGCAGTCCTTAATGTACAGGCTTTTTTTGCATTCCTTTTATGATTGTTGCTAGCATTCTACATTGTCAAGCAGTACCTTTTACTTTTTATTGTGCACAAGTATATACAATTATGCTGTGTTAGCATTTGGTGCCTTACAAATATGGAGTAATGGTAAAAGGAAGAAAATACACATTGTATATAATGTAAATATTGCCGAAGCAACAAGGCAATTTTACAATTAAGTTTTTATGAAGTTTCCCTTGTTTTGCAAATTAATTTATTTTGGCATTTTACAATTACAGTTATGAAAATAGTAGCTTATGTACTTGTTTATGTTCATTAAATTTTAACTTGCATAAAGCTTTGTTCTGTAAGTTGCTGGCCGTCTGTTAGACTCATTATTCAACTCCTTTCAGTTTCAGTTCCTCTTGAACACGCTTGAGATAATCAGGATCTGGGTAACCATAGCTGCAAAACAAAAAGTGTTAGATTACTTACCGTTTATTAACATATTGTTACATGAGTTTATTAACAAAATTCAGTTTATCAACATTGCTATGTCTGTTTATTAACATATTATCTCAGTTAATTGACATATTGTTATGTCAGTTTATTAACATTGTTATGTAGTTTATTATCATATCATATATGCTTTTACATTCTTTTAGTGCTTTCTCATACATGTGGTTCATTGATGATGATTTACTTTGCCGTCAAAGTTTCCCTAGAATAAACACTTTTTCATCACTTAGGTTAAATGTAGGCCTAATAAAAATTTTGAATTCCATTCATTTGAATTATAAGCAATACAAATGATGGAAGTATCAAATTTGGCATTTACAGAATGAAGGATAAAGTTGACAATGACAAACCATTGAGCGCTTTTCAAGATGCCAGGGCCTGCTGTATTTTGCTACTGACGCAGACGACTTTAATACATAAGACGAAAGCATGTTCAAAGGTTTTTGAGAATGTTTTGCATAATTACACAAATAAAACGGAATACATTTTTTATTGTTCTTGAGTTGGGTCAGCATCTTTAATCGGCAACATGCTCACCAAGTGGGTCCTCCGCTGATGGAGGTTTTGTGGTGAATGTCGTTCCACGTCACCACGTTGTCTCTGCCGCTGGTGGAGGATTGTCCCACAGTGAAAATGAGCCTTAGCTTGAAAGCTCGTTGGAGTAACTCCTTAACTTTCTGTCCTTCGGGTGAGTCAGGCAGGTAAGCTACGCGCGACGCTCCTTCGTAGGTCTGTCCTGGGTTAGGGTGGTCCTCCTGCCGTTTAATAAACCACATTTACATATTTGTATGAGTTAAATTTACCTGATGGTCACATTAACAACAAGATTCTGAAATGTTACAATTATTATGTATTTTTATTCAAATAATTTAAAGGGACTGTGTAGTATTAGTGGGATCAAACGAAACAGGCTAGGCTGTAATGGAGTTTTACATCCCCAAGTACGTCTACATTAGTGTATAATCCCATGAAAATCAGAATCCTGTTTTCGTTACTAAGAATATGACCTATATATATATAGTGAGTGGCTCGCGGAACCCGCTATGTTGCACCTCCTTGTTTCTATACCGAACAATTGAACAATTCCGGTTCAATAGAATGAGAAAAACTTGTGAATAAGAGACAACTTTATAGAACAGTTTCACTGTAAAGTTAAACAGTAAGCTTTATGCTATATACAGCTGGGTGATGCATTGGATGGATTGTGCATTTCCTTGTATTAACCATAGGGCTGGACACCATCACTTTCTTGTAAAATGCTGCCCCCTATTTTTTGGAGGAATAATTCCTCTGCTGGGAAAATTATACATTTATAGAGTTTATGAATGTGTACAGATGGTACATTTAACAATTATTCGTCGAAGGCGAAGTGATTAGTGGGGAATAGCTATTCCCCACTATTCACGGAGCCTGAGGACACTAAATGAACAAGATAATACCTTTTGCAAGGATTTATTTGTTTTTATTAACGGTTTATTTGTTTCTATTTGTGATGAAAACAACATCCCGAGTTTGAGATTTCAATCATGGGATATTGCCCAATATCCTGAGATAGCAAACCAATCAAATTGTGCAATCTTAGGAGCTTCACGTGTAGCATACAGTTAATACTCTATTTACTCCATAATAATGGTCTGAAGGAACATTAAAATTGGAGCATGCAGGCTATAATTTAATTTGAAGTGCCAGGCTGGATTTGAAGAGGGGGCAGGCCTTATGTAGAAAAGTATCAAGCTGTATGTGTACCATCCGCAGCACATGAACATATTAAATAACATAAAACAGCTGATCCTAAAACATTCTTGAACAAGAGGCTTATCCTTCCAGCTAAGAACAAATTGTGTTAAACAAGCATAGATAGATTGTATGGCCTTCAAAATATGTTCTTACCTTCTGAATTCCTCTTGGAATATTGTAACGCACAGTGATAGTCCCATACTTCTCATAACCAGGCAAAGAAGATGTTTGATTACTGCAACTCATTTCACCTCCTTCAGGTTGTGTTCCCTTTAGAGTGCCATAGAGGGCTCCACATGTAGGGCAAACAGGTTTGTAAACAAAAGCCTTTTTCAAGCAGCCCCTGCAAAATGAGTGTTTGCAGTTCAGAGTCTTTTTCACTGCCTTGCGGATGACCTCCATACAAATGACACATGTTTCCTCTTCATCTAACTGCTCACAGCTAGCAGAAGAAGAGCTATGGACATGGTTGTTGGTGAAATGCATTGGTGCTTCAAGCGCCCTCCTTGCCTGCCTATCTCTCAAGCCTGAGGATTTCTGTTGAATGAAATCCTGCAAGGACACAATGTTAGCATAAGATCCTCTTACTGTGGCCCCAAACGGTTGGGGATAGATAACAAGCTCTGGAAATTGTATCTGCAAGTCTCTGCACTGGTCTTGTTTGATGTCCACATTCGTCACATGCAGGTTTGAGGCAATTCTTTGGTAGAATGTGACAAATCGCTCTCTGACCAGACGCACGCGAGATTCCCTAACACGACTGTTGAAGGGTTTAAAGATCATAGTTATGCTATCTGTTTCTGCGCTGAGGAGTTCCTCTGTGAGGACGTGGCTTCCTTTCATTTTATTTAGTTCCGCAGAATGCCTTTTCTTGATGTATTCAATGACAGGTGCGGCCACAACTGCCTTGATGGGACGCCCCAGGGTGCACAGCTTCATGAAAAGCTCTTCTATTTCCTGATCAGAGCCACTTATTTTGTAAGAGGAACGTGTTGTACCAGTTGATGAATGAGAATCTCGGAGAATCTCCTTTAGCTGACTTTTGTCCGTGTAGTCAGTTTCATCAACAAGGATTGTGACATCTGTGATGAGCTACAAGAGAGCAAAAAAATCAACAAGTTCTTACATATTCAAAGTTTTGATGAATGCCAATCTTTACTCTTTTATATAGGCGTCAATGATCGATGGACTCATACACAGGAATGGGTCTGCTGAAGTGGAATATGTTTACTTATGCCTATAGGCCTATGTGGATATGATAGCTGTGTTTTTAGGATTGTAAACCAATCATTTGCCAAATGAATGCGAAATTGTATCGCTCAGATAAGAAAATACTAAAATACTGCAGCAGAAACAAACAGACATGTAGAAGTGCAGAGACAACATTACGCAACAAACACAACAAAGATATCGGGTCACATCTTCCAGCTGTCCAATTCAGATCAATAAACAAGAATAACGTGTGACAAAAGAATTCAATGCATCTTACAAAATGTATCTACTACATTTACACGTGAGCTTTGCAACTTACGTCCTCAAACGGAGTTTCTGCCATGGCCTACTGCAACAAACAGGACCGCGTGTATTCTTTTTGGAACAGGCGATAGACCTACTTCTAAAACCAAGCGCACAAGTAGTAATACTGAGCTATACAGAATATTTGTTGACAACAATTAAGCGAGCCACGTTTAAACCACACAGCAAAGCCATCGTTTCTGTTTCGTTTTCGATCACATAGCACCAAGGCTGTCTCAAGCCCAACCGTAAAATGGGATGCTTTAACATTATTTTACCACAAGGGGGCAGCAGAGCACCGCCCACTTGTCTCGTTAGGACCCATGCTGTTGTTGTCTACACTGGGTGGCAGACAGTAAACAGTCATGGGTCTGCAGCTTACTCAAGACTGTGACAGACAACCCCATCTTTTGTTATCAACAGTAGGTTATAGTTTACCTTATATATGCTACTGCTGACATAAAAACCCTGCCGATGTAAATTTTGCACCATTCTGTGTAAGTGCTATCTTATTTGATCAACTCAAATAAAAAAAATCCAATGCTTGGATATTTTGTGTGTGTGTGTGTGTGTGTGTGTGTGTGTGTGTGTGTGTGTGTGTGTGTGTGTGTGTGTGTGTGTGTGTGTGTGTGTGTGTGTGTGGTGTGTGTGTGTGTGTGTGTGTGTGTGTGTGTGTGTGTGTGTGTGTGTGTGTGTGTGTGTGCATATATAAGATTGTAACATGTAGGTCTATAGGCATATTCCATCTAGAGCCAGGCTGGGTTCTCATTTGTATAAAGTGCAGAAACTGTGTAACACCAAGTCAATCTTCCATTCTGATGAGTCATGACATAGTTCTCAGTTTGGCCCCTCATGGTATGGTGCTTGCAGTAAGTTCACATTAATTGCACGGGGTTGGGGTTGCTCCACGGAGAGAAAGGAGCCATTGAATCCATGCAGCATTCAGCGACCAGACACCTGGATGCGTTGAAAATAAAAGCCCCTTCAGAAGGACCATCACGCAAAGATTTTCGGAGGTAGACTGACATGCAACCTCGAAACGAGATCACAGTATGTATGGACGTCGAGGGGAGTGCAATGGAATATTCTATAGGTATTGGTTTTCATGCTGGCGGGAATATTAGAATATATAGGCCTATTAGACTTATTATTGATAATAAGTATATTATTTATTTATAATGGACCTACATTTAATTATTTAGAGTGAGCCAAACTGTTGTTTGTTATTAACATATTTTATACCGTGTACCTTATCATTTTAAATATTTCCTTTGAATACCCAAACGCTCGATGAGTAGGATTGTAAGATGCAGTTGAACCACTATAGCCTACCTAGGCCTATTTTTTAAGCTTAAACTTGTTTTCAGAGTGTCGCTACAACCCTCACACTTAGGAGGAGCAAACCGCCGGAAAGTTAAGTTGGTCTATTTTCAAACGGTGTTGTTGTATAATGTAGAATAGCCTATCAATAAGCCTTTAATTATTAGGATATTATTTATTTTTTTATAAAAAAATAAGATAATAAATCCTAATTTCTTCATCAAATTATATGATGTCTCTAGAAGTCATAGGCCGGTCTGGAGTGCTGTGAAGATGTTTTTATAAGTCACCGTTCCAAACTTTATTGCTGCAAATAGGCCTATATTCTAGAAGTCAATGTTGCGTGTATATCGTCTGTATTAATGGATTTATTGGAACATGTAGGCCTATTTGTTTAATTTAAGCTTTCATACCGAAATGTTGTTTCATCTGATACATTGCCTTGTGTGTTTTACACTTTGGCCAGTCCTTACTCTGGTAAATTTACTTGCAGTAAAAGTAGGCTATGGGGATCGGACCGAGAGGACTTTAGACATCTGTTAAATGCAGCCAATAGAATGGACATTAGTAATATTGAACCATGCAAACTCAAGCAAGGATTAGGTACAAGTCATAAGCCGACAGCCCAAAGGCTGTCGCTCAGGTTATTAAGGGCACTATCTTTTTGAAGTATTATTAATACATATTTTACTAACAAATAATAATAAAATACTAGTTATACTTGTACACATAAAAAAAGGGGTAAAGCGTATTTGGGTCCGCGCTTGTCAAAGGATAGGCTCGTGTGATTTATTGTGTGTTTTTATGTGCAACATAAATATGCAAAGTTTAGTTGCACACACATGTGTTGTTCTCACTTGCGGATTTCATATAGCCTGGGCATTTTTCTATAAAGCCGGTGAGTCTAGAGCTGCAAAAGTAGGCTATTGGTGTCAAACAAAGGCTGCCATGAGAGCGCAGACACAATAGGCTGTAGTAAAGCAGCACTAATCTGATCTAGATGTCGAGTCCTAGTCTACAACTTTCACTGCTTATTTCCTTTCTTTCTCTTTTATTCATTGCCCCGTTGTGACAATGAGAAACAAATCCATCGAGTTCCACTCAATATTCACTTCAACAATATTGCAAGTCTTATTTTTTTGTATCATAGTGGTTGTCCATATGAATGTATGTCAGGCAATAGTAATAACATAAAGAAAATGTAGACTAAGGATTTAATTAAAAATAAAGCAATAGGCAGTTACCAGTTTACCAAAAGTCTATTTTTTGTAATTTTAGAGGAGATAAACAGCCAGGATTTTTGATCTTGCTAAACATCTTTATCATTGAGCAAAATATGCTAGATTTGCAGTTTTTACGACATTCAAAACATCCTGTTTGTCCCGCCCATGATGGTCCTGCAAACAACAACATCAACAACAACAAAAACAAAAACAAAAACAACAATAACAACAACAACAACAACATAAACAACCACCACCACCTGTCATTACGCCTGAGTGGGGTGGCTGTGCTCTATGAGCGGTAGCTACTAATTAACTAATCTTCATAGTGTGTTAATTGAAGTTATATGAATGTTTGTTTACTGCAGCGGGGGCCAACGAATGGCTGTTCATCTTTCCCCAACTTGACGCCCACCCCCCACTACACTGGATGGGCTCACTAATCACAAGGTGGGCCGTCTACATCACACACAGCCTGGTGTAAGACCGAGGGGAGGGGGTCTGTGTGCGCGCGTGTGTGCGTGCTTGTGTGCGTGCCTGTGTGTGCGTGTGTGTGTGTGTGTGTGTGTGTGTGTGTGTGTGTGTGTGTGTGTGTGTGTGTGTGTGTGTGCGTGTGTGTGTGTGTGTGTGTTCGCGTGTTTGTGTGTACGTGTGTTTGTGTGTGTGTGTTTGTGCGTGTGCTTGCCCCCGTGTGTGTGTGTGTGTGTGTGTGTGTGTGTGTGTGTGTGTGTGTGTGTGTGTGTGTGTGTGTGTGTGTGTGTGTGTGTGTGTGTGTGTGTGTGTGTGTGTGGGGGTGAGGGGGTGGGGGGCACCGCAACCTTATTGATTATAGCCACTGAAAGTTTGACGCCAAGGCTGAGGAGCTCGCAAGACAAAGAGACGTCCTCATGTCTGACTAATTCGGCCTAAACAGGACCGTAATGAAGGCTCGTTAAACGCCGCTGGTTTGCGGCCATGCAGGCATAAATAAGCGTTCCTTCTCATCACCCTATTACTGTCACGGCTCGTGACTCTGGGCTACTTGTCATTCTTCATATTAATTTAGCGGAATTATAACGGGCTCATGATTAGTCACTAGTATTACATCAACATAAACAAATCATATATATAGGCATAACTTGTGCATTGTGGCTGAGATTCTAAGTTCTCTTGTGAACGGTCGTTGGATAAGTAAGCCCACTAGCCATGTCCCACCATGAATCTTCTTTATTTTTATTATGTAGGCCTACGTATACATTTCTTCTAGTTTCTTAATATAGATAACCTATTCTGCTTTAAGAACAATAATCATTATAATAATAATACTATTATTAATAATAACAATAATAATTCACCATACTAATCCCATTTTTTTATTGGAATTTGTATTTGTATATTTTCATTTGCATATTTTTGTATTAGTGAAAGCTATGAAAGTAGGAATAACGGCATTTGATTCCTGGTTTTGATTCAACTTTAACTTTCTCCCCTGCTTCAACGGTTACCTGATCAGTCTTCCTGTTCAATAGAAGGGTCATATTGTTTAGGAAGAGAAGCTAGACAAACACTTTACTTCAAGACTACTCATTGACATGATTTGCCTTAAGCCTATTTAACATTAGCTCCACGAATAATTGAATACCCTAAATCACCATTATGGCTTAGCTTCGGTCTACTATTTGTTTCCTATGGCTTGGCCCTATGTTTTTAACGATAGCCAAATTTGATTATTCGTAATAACGGTTTTATAGCCTACGCAACAATTAGCCTACTAATCGGCATAGTAACACAATCAGGTTTTTTTACACCGTTAATTGGGTTTGAGCACACTGAACCAAATCGTTTGAACGTTCTGCTAAAAGTTTGGCACTCTCACTCTTACTGGCCTTCCATTTTCAATGATACACAGCCTGTATTATCCAAGTCATTCCAAACATTTTTGGTTCATATCTCTGAATCAGCAGATTTTTGGAATAGGAAGTCCCGTTATAATGGTCCCCTGGCTTTCTTTCTAAAACCAGTTCAGACATTGAGCAGACTTTGAATCCCTCACTACGTCATTTCCCCCCAGGATAAATATAATCCATTTTTCAAATAGCACTAAGCCTCAGCGCAGGGAAACTTGAACCCATCACTTAAAGGTGGCAAAATGAAAAGCTGAAGTAGGCTGTGTTTAGACTACCAGCAGAGACGCGCCACGTATACAGAAATACTGATGTACTTTCTTAAGGAAAAGATACAGTTATTAATGGATGATGTCAGGTGACTGGTTTGGATGTTTTTTTTCTCACCCCACTGGGAGATAGTTGCCATGGAAACCAGCATAAATTAAGCCTCTCAAATGGGAATTGATGGGGGTGGGGAGGGGAGGGGAGGGGGGGGGGGGTGAGTGCTCTTTTTACTCCGCTTGTTACTCCCCACTAAAAGGCCACACAATTAATGGCAGTCCCCACAAGGGAAGTAACTTTTCAAGCAACTTTTGACATTTTAGCCTTGGCTGGTGTATAAAGAGGCCACGCGTGACAAATGGAGACAGCAGTTCCAGCGCGGCAGACTCCGTGGACGGCCTAAATCACAGGCGGACGACTCCGCGCCATTTGTCTTCTCGGCAAACACCGCGTGAGCTCAAGAGCTCTTGAGTCCTCCAGTAGATAACGCGGGAAGTTTTGGACAACAGTGTGATGGGATGGGACCATGTCTTTATTATCAGAAACAACACTCCTTTTTGTGCAATGGACATGGTCTTGTTTTTATCTGTGAAGCGGACATTGTTTATACTATCCTTGTCATCGGCTATAAATCACCCTCTAACTAACATGCAGTTTGCTGGAGAAATGAGTTTGAAAGCACACGTGGACCAATGTAGGCTAATTAAACAATTTAGATTTTGGCGTTTAGAAAAATATATCTTTACACGTTTTAAAATAGGCCTACCTTATAGCTAAAAATAATTTGATATCCAACTATTTGATTTTGATTCATTTTACACATTGAGATAAGAAAGTGTTGTCCATTACCGGGCTGAAACAATGTAGGCCTATGCTTTTTGTTTACCCTTTATTATTTAACGTTGAAGTTGACTTGATTTTGTGATGTAGCTCTTTTGATCATTTTATTTGTTAATGATTACAATTTAGTTTATGTATCATTTATTGAAGTCAAACTAGGCTATTTATATTTACATTCCATTCAGGATAGAGAAAACTTGCATTTCCGTTACAATAAACAGTCTAAAACAATTTCTCCCGCATAGCACCCCACCCATGATTGTTTTTAAACCGTGGGACATCATGGTGGTGTTCATTATCAGAACAAAGCATGACTTTGTGGATCTGGTCGGAACACTTTCGATACAACGGGATGAAAATAGGATACAATTCGCTTTCCAACATGTTCATTCTTTTATGCCACCTTTTGTCCAAATGCAAGCCGATTAATCCAGCATTATGTATTAAACCGGACAGGAATATTCAGGGTTGTCTCAATTGTTATCAAGCAGATGCTTGCTTGTTGTCTTGATTAATGGAAAAATCATAAAACGTTTTCTATCTGCAACGGAGAGGTAAATGTAAAAAAAATCACATGTGATTATATCTTCTTTTAATTGAACAGACATGACTCTCTTAGGCTTTGCCATGTGATCACGAGGGCTCCTCCAGTCACCTGTATTGTTCCTAAATCCATTTGATTCATTCTGTGAGTGAGCTCTAACCTTCCACAGTTAACTCAATACAAGAATGTTCAATGTGAGCATATGAACCCCCATTAGTGATTGCGGAACCTCGCATGAGATACCTAGTCCTAGTGTATTCAGCCCCTATCCAGGATAGAAAAAAAAGTGCAGACAAAGCCTTAACGGGAGTGGGTTGTCATCTTTGACTCGGGCCAATGATAGGGAAGCGAAGGCGGGACCCACGCTGCCTGTTCAGGCTTTAGATGAGCAAAATATGAAAAGCAGATATGTGCCACCGGTGCGTAGATGAATCACAACGTTGTCTTTTATTCCAAACCCATTAGCCACCTCCCGACACATGTCCTAATAAAAACACACATTTATTTTCGGTTGAAATGTGAAGAAAACAGCACTTTAGAGCTCTTGGAGTTTGAAGTAGCAATTTGGAGGTTTCCATTTTTCCTTTTTTTCACTGCTCTGGCGTGGTCTGGGTCTTCATGAGACCTTTTCAAACAGCCTCAGTATTGTCCATTCAAAAAGATGGTTCTGTGACCAAGAGATATGATTTCCTCTGGTAATGCAGTGTGTGTTTGTGTGTATGTGGTATTAGCATGTTTTTATGTGTATGTGTGTGCGCACGTGCGTGTTCATAGGTGTGTGTGCTAGTATTCCATTTACGGTGCTAGTGTACAGTATCTTCCAATCTGCTTGCCTTTATTTTCAGTGTGTTCTTTTGATCAGTTCTTTATAAAATATTTCATAGTACTATAGTTTTAAATGTCCAGTTATATGTATAGATCATTTGCAATAGTTGAACAGATATGTAATGTAAGCTTAAATATGAATACAAACCCAAAACTTTTTCTTTCATGGATATAGATGTAGTAATGAAATGAACTAGATCATGGACACAACAGTAGTGTAACATGCACTGCTGATAAGGTATTCACTAAAATGTGATGTGGTAAATGTTGAGGTAATGCCAAAGTCAAAACACAGACACACACAGACACAGACACAGACACACACACACACACACACACACACACACACACACACACACACACACACACACACACACACACACACACACACACACACACACACACACACACACACACACACACACACACACACACACACACACGCTTCTAGGAGCTGATCAAATCTGCTCATCTGATAGTTATGCAGATCAGACCCAGTTGATGGTCGATCATTTACTGTACATGGCACTTACAATCCATTTGTCATCCAATGTTTTCATGCATTACTTGCCCAAATATAAGAAATGTGCATCTATGGATATTAAGTGGACGTTTTCAGCTGAATAGGCGCATATTTGTAACATTTAGCTCCATAAGAAAATATATTGGCTCGTCCTCATTTCAATTTGCAGTGTGTTTTCAGTCAGTGTGTGTGATGGTGCAAAGTGGTGTGAGCGTCGCCTAGACCTCTGGGTCTCCGTGTTTAACTACTACATCCAACCAGCACTGGGCCGGTGTTATCATCCCTATCTCCACGCTCCCAATGGCTCTAATCCGACACTTGTATCTGCGACTGAAGCACCTGGAGACCAACTGTGGCATGGCTCTGACATGCTGTTGCCCCATGGCAGCCTTCCAGCGGCTGCTGATTCACTTACAGGGAAGCAGTCATGTAAAACAGGAGTGCCAAACGCCAATGCGCATAAGCCCCGGGCCCATGCCGCCTGAAACTTTAATGGGGGTGGGGTGGGTGTGGGGGAAGGGGGGGGTGGGGGGTGGGGGGTGGGGGGGAGACGACACACAACGGCGCATTAGGCACGCCTGCCTTCTTATGATGATCCACAGCCAGATGTGTTTTGGGAATACATGTGAATCGATGATCACAATCTCTGTTAATAGGGAATATAGGTCTCGGCTTTCAAAGTACCCCAACCCCCTTCAAAAAATGTATGTTCCATCATGAAACACTTCCAATGGTTTGCAGATATCGGATTGAGAACGACTTTAAGCCATGATGATGGTTCTCTGCTGCCCATCCCCTAGCTACCCGTCTTCCCGTTAACACTCTTCCCAACACTGTGCACTCACACAGTACACGCACACGTACACACACACACACACACACACACACACACACACACACACGCACACACAAACACACAAACACACAAACACACACACACACAAACACACACACACATACCCTATTCTGATCTTCTGCCTGACTTCCCTCGCCCCATCACCGGTGCTGTGTGCTCAATAATTCAACAATCCAACACAAGCTCTCAGCTCTTGGGCTTCTTGTGTCTGGGAGACTTTCAAAATAGCTTCCCCTTATGCTGTATTTATTCATTTAATATGTGTTTTCATTGTTTCACTTGCCCATGCTATGATGAGTTTTCAACGTACAGTATATGTGAGAAACCTGTCCTTAATAACAAAGGATCTATTTACAGAACTATGGTTCACATGGATCATCTGTGGACAAGCATGTGCAATTTAACTAAAAATTACTCAACCAACCAATGCATCCATTAGTTCCTTCAGTTCCCATTCATGGGAGAGCCTGGTTATGCTCAGCTTGCGGATGATTGGAATTTATGATGAACTCAAGACTGTTAAATAGTATACATGGAAACTGTTAAGATGTTGATGATTACTGGTGATTTTTTCTTTAGAGGTGGCCGTCTGTGAATTTTTTCTGTGGATTCCATCATACATTTTCGATTCTAATTAATATGAGGTGATGCGTGTAAAGTGGTTGAAGACACCTCAAATTAATCGTAAACAAATACAAATAACAATGTTTCAATGAACGTGATTCTTGTAGTAATATACAATTACAGATAGTGTAATTAAGTACCAGATGTGAGACATATCTCATTGTTTAAGTATGATATCCAGATCATCTGTATACAATTTTGCAATAGATATTAGGGATATTAGCTACAATTGGATCGGGAGAAATGACATTTTCAACTGAAAGTAATGACATTTTCAGCTAGAGTGTCTTGTCTGTCCCCATGGCATTGGAGTGCATCTTTCACAAAATCTGTGAAATATTTCTGAAACATTTGCATTAACGTGAACAGGGAACAAAATATGATATGATTTTTATTAACATTATTATTAACGTATTATTAAGAACCACATATATGTCATACCTGCATACAATTATTTACAGAATATAAATACAGAATATATGCAGAATATGTATTTTTTATCTTTCTTTTTTTAAGAACAATTAGATCTCTTTATTGGCTACAGCCCTATAATTATAGGTTGGTTTTCTACATGAAGTGCATTCAATACATAAGGCAAAGTATATCAGGGGATGTTAATCCAATTCATTTCACACATCAAAGCCCCAGTGTTTTTATGAACCCTTTTTTAGACTACATTTTGTAATTGTTGAATTTGGCAGCATTGCCCTGTATTTCTGCTAACCCTTTTGTGGAGGAGATAGAATGAATGACAACAAAGGATATTCCTATGAGAAGCAGGGCTTGTTATAGCGTTATGTTTATTTGTTAGAAATCAAAGTGGCAGAAATGCAACTGCTATTCACAAGAAGGTTGTAATTGTTATCAAATGTTGTTCAATGAAGACACTCTGAGATGTTGAATTT
The DNA here is from genome assembly GCF_026213295.1 of Gadus chalcogrammus. Lineage (NCBI taxonomy): Eukaryota > Metazoa > Chordata > Actinopteri > Gadiformes > Gadidae > Gadus > Gadus chalcogrammus. The sequence goes on along the minus strand of NC_079417.1, from coordinate 26,023,685 downwards.
GTGACAGCGAATAAAAGATGTTCAATAAAAGATCTATGCTTGCTGTTGTCCTATGTTTCCTCTCACTAATGCGATATCAGTCTGTACTCCAACTCCAATCAACACAAAGAAACAACTAGAATACAGGGCAATTCATTTTTATCTCAACCCTAACTATAACAGAATGTTTGTACCTAATATGCTTTCTGTATGTTTTTAAGATCAAACATGTAATGAGCATTGTAACAACCTGCTTCGGCATGTAGATGTATGCAATATATTAAATGGAAACAGCATTTTTGCCTATTCCTAATCTAAATTCCTAATCCTAACCACACTGTGTAGTTACGTGCTTTTCAATAACGTTATTACTAATTAAGTACATGCTGTTACATGTTGTAACATTGCTTAGTACACATTACATGCTAGTGTAATTACTCTGTAATAGAACACTGAGTAAAATGCTAACCAACTTTAAAGACATTATAAGGCTTTAAATGTACAGCATATTACAAAAATACTTTGTTATTCATATCAAACTCTATAATCAAGACTAAACAAAGCAGTTTCTCATCCGACGAGACTATGGTGCATCCTTGTGGTCTGTAGATATAATTTCACATAAACCACCCCAAACACCATGTGGGTCCGTAAGCTTCTTTTGGACAGTGACAGCAGACTAAGACAACAACACCCAATAATACCTACTAATATATTGTCATAACATGGAAATATGGCCTCTACATATATGCCATCCAGAGTGCGAGAGCTGCTAAAGTAGCCGTGTTCCTAACAAATTAGTAACAATTTTCTACGTGCTGCACATATGTTACTGAGCTAGCCCAAACAACTGTCAAACGATGTTTAGTGTGGCAGCCTGATCGACACTGTTTCCTTCACCACCAAGTCAACAAGGACGACTGCTACATGTAAACAAAGATGTGAGGCTGAGGCTGGCGGGGTGTGTGTGTGCTATTCTGCCAATCTGTCAATAGCAATCTTATCTTCGAAGGGGAGACGTCATCTCTTCCCTCTTTGGTTTTTGATAGTTTAGTAAAACATGATGAGGCGTGACCATGTTTAATTTGGATGTCTTCCCTAATCGCCTGACCATAACAAGACAGTAAACATTAACTGTTCAACTAGACACTTACGAGTGTCGAAAATAACTTTTCAATGATGCATTTCTTCACATTTAATTTTCTGCATATAAATGATAACTTTTAATATTTGTTATATAATTGTCATACTATTTCCTAACAATAATATTACTAATGACTATAAACCGTTAATAATAGAGTAAAAACGTTTGTAGGAAGAATAAATAGGGAGAGGATAGCTAGAGCAACAATAGTGGATGGAACCCCTCCCTTTTGTCAACACACACACAGTAAGAAAGACACACACACACACACACACACACACAGACACACACAGACATGTACGTCCCCCCCCCCCCCCTCCCCCCCACCCTCCACATCTCATACAGGCTGGCTGAGCAAGGGGATCCATATCAGTCCATCTGTCCTCTGGACACAAACAATGTCCCAGTTTATCTCGGCTTTGTCTCTGCTCCTCAATTCTATTTATGTGCATTGAGTGCACATAGTATTTTAATATACGGCTACATTTATGTAAAATATGTGTAGGGATAGGGTTATATATGCATACAAGTGTCAATTTGGACACTTTGAAAGATTAAATTTACTTTCGGAAAAAGGTCAACACATTGATGAAAAATTATTAACTGAAAGAAAATAAGCATTTCCTGAATAAACTAATGATTCAATATTTCCATAGATAATTCTTATTTTTCCTTTGGTTTGCATGACAGTGTAGCCATACATATACTTTGCTCCTTGGTATCCAGTGCTAGCTTGGTTGAAGAAAATAGAAACCTCATCCAAACCTGAATGATTCTTCCCTTTGAACGGATGCTACTACGACATGTTCAGAATAATTTCAAATTTAATATTTGAAATGATTCACAATATGGCCTCTTACACACAATTGTCATCTTGCATTGCCCTTCTACATTTCCAACCATAAACAAATGTTTCCTTAAGGATGAGTCCCACTGTGCGTGTGTTCTTCCTTGGTGTGCCTGTGTGCTTGTGTGTGTTATGTTTACCTCGGGTGTTTGTTTGTGAGCTGGTGGGTGGAGAGTGTTCTTGTATGCATCCCCTATCGTCCCTGTAGCCCTCTGAGGGCGGTGCTGTCTGTCTCTTGTTTTTACCCGATATGACACCCAGTCTATTCCAATCAGTGTTGTGTGTAGCTCTGCTGGGTCCCGGCCAGGAACACACAGCAGCATGCTGACTCTCTGCATGCTTAGCGATTTGTGTGTGTGTGTATTTGTGTTTGTGTGTTTGTGTGTGTGTGTCTGAGAACGTGTGTGTGTGTGTGTGTGTGTGTGTGTGTGTGTGTGTGTGTGTGTGTGTGTGTGTGTGTGTGTGTGTGTGTGTGTGTGTGTGTGTGTGTGTGTGTATGTGTGTGTGTGTGTGTGTGTTTGTATGTGTGTGTATGCGTGTGTATGGGTGTGTAGGAAATTGGGTGCATGAGTGTGTGTGCATGTGTGCATGTGTGTGTGTTTCTGTCTGTATGTGTGTGTGTGTGTGTGTGTGTGTGTGTGTGTGTGTGTGTGTGTGTGTGTGTGTGTGTGTGTGTGTGTGTGTATTTATGTGTTTGTGTGTGTCTGGTATGGGTTTCTGTTTGTGTGCATGTGCATATGTATGTACCTATGTTTGCGTGCATATTTGTGTGTGTGCGAATGTGTGTGTGCTTGCATGTTTTCATGCTTTTGTGTGCTTGTGCGTGTGTTTAGTTGAAAATGTTTATGTTTGTGTTTGTGTGTGTGAATGTGTATGCATTTATTACTCTTTGTTTGTGTCCACAGAGGTCTGTTATTATTCCTAAACATAAAAATCCAAACGAATCAAATGTTAACAATAACCAAAGAAAGAAAAGAACAGCTATCTCTTAAAACTAAAACACCACTTTACAATGGGTTTCACAAGTGAAAGGGAAGCAGCATTTAGAGTAAATCAGCTAATCCGTGTGTGAGTGTGTGTGTGTGCGGGGGAAAGGGGGGGGGGGGGGTCCCTTGAGACCTGGATAGGGGGTGGGGTGAGTCACTTGAGAATACCCAGCCGAGTAACTCACCACTAAATGTACTCTCATATTAATATTTCAAAACCACCCATAATGCTCCTGGAGGGGGGAGGAAGAGAAGGAACAAACAGCAACTCAGAGGAGCCATGAATCAATTTGCCCAAGGTTTCCTCTCCGGGACTGTGGAGGGTAGGCATCATTTAGAATTAGTAGAGCCAGGTCATTAGGGCTCCATCTCCCAAGTCTATACACACGCACACGCACACATAAACAGCAGCTCATGTCACCGACATAGCATCCTTCCATCCATCCATCTCCATACATCCATCCATTCAACCCTCCCTCCCTCCCTCCCTCCATCCCGCCATCCATTTACCCATTCATCCATCCCTCCCTCCACCCATTTACCCATTCATCCATCCATCCCTCCACCCATTTACCCATCCATCCATCCATCCCTCCACCCATTTACCCATCCATCCATCCATCCATTTACCCATCCATCCATCCATTCAACCCTCGTCCCTCCCTCCCTCCATCCATTCAACCCTCGTTCCCTCCCTCCCTCCATCCCGCCATCCATTTACCCATCCATCCATCCATCCCTCCACCCATTTACCCATTCATCCATCCCTCCCTCCACCCATTTACCCATTCATCCATCCCTCCCTCCATCCATTTACCCATTCATCCATCCCTCCCTCCATCCATTTACCCATTCATCCATCCCTCCCTCCACCCATTTACCCATTCATCCATCCCTCCCTCCATCCATTTACCCATCCATCCATCCCTCCCTCCATCCATTTACCCATTCATCCATCCCTCCCTCCATCCATTTACCCATTCATCCATCCATCCCTCCACCCATTTACCCATTCATCCATCCATCCCTCCACCCATTTACCCATCCCTCCCTCCATCCATTTACCCATTCATCCATCCCTCCCTCCATCCATTTACCCATTCATCCATCCCTCCCTCCATCCATTTACCCATTCATCCATCCATCCCTCCACCCATTTACCCATCCCTCCCTCCATCCATTTACCCATTCATCCATCCCTCCCTCCATCCATTTACCCATTCATCCATCCCTCCATCCATTTACCCATTCATCCATCCATCCCTCCACCCATTTACCCATTCATCCATCCATCCCTCCACCCATTTACCCATCCATCCATTTTGCCCTACTTTCTTCCCACCATCCATCCCTCCAACTACCAGTCCATCCATTCATTCATTGAAGGTGCTACTTTCTTTGTTCAAATATATTCTATACATATATCTAATATGTAATTCAAATGCAATTCAAATAGAACAGTGTACTAAGCATTTTCTTTATGATAGTGCGGATGAATGTGAATTGTCGAGTGTGCCTCGAACATCCACAACATCCATTGCATATATCAGTACACACTAATCAAGCCAATGAAGAGCACTAAAAAGCCTTCAATCCATGTCAGTCACTAGTGGCCCTGCCGTGGCCCTGCCGTGGCCCTGCTCTGGCGGGCAGGCGGCCCCGCGGCGGCCTTGACGTACTTTTATACATGTTCCATGTGAAATTCATTAGCATATCGTTGACGGTGACCGTAATCATTTAATGAGTCATTAATAACTTATGCAGTAATTAGCATCAGTGGAATAATTATGTGTAGTGGCGGAAGCATTTTGTTTGGGAATAATTATCACCATTGACAGCCTTTACAACAAACAAGTAGAACCCCAAGAGGCCATGGAGAGTATACACAAATTACCCCACACACCATAATAACACACTGACTTTGTATAGATACTTTGATAAATAAATAAATCGGTGGCTCTATACAGGAACTGCGTTATTTAAATAACAAACTGGTGTTGTATGGATTCTGCTTTGTATGAATAATACAAAGGCTTTATAAAGATATTGCTTTATATTTATAACACATTGACTTTACATAGAAACTGCTTTAGATAAATAACAGCCTGGCATTAGGATCTGAGTTAAGCCCTCACCTATGACAGTTTGTTCATCGATGCATGAACAATGTTTTGGGCAGTAAATCATGGGTGAACTTTATATACATAAATGAACAAATACATTTTCCAAACCACAAAAAAAACGTTTTGTTTACATATTGCAGAAAGGTCATGTTAATAACTGATTGACACTGCCTCACAATAATTTCCTTTTTGCAAAAAAAAATAAAAAAATATCCATTAATTGAAAAGAAGGCCAAATGTAAACTGATAAATGCAAACACCACAAGCAGACAAAGACTTGGGAGCCTTTCTATAAAAACCCACACCACTTAAGTGTGGCCTGTCTGGTATCTGCCAGCTTTCCCCTTTAACACAATTATGTGACCATTGGCAAACACTGGCGCCCAACACAGAGCCATGGCTCCCTCCTTGTCACCAGATGGTTCCATTGAGGGGCGCGGTGGGGCCGTGCGGCTGCACTGTCTGTTTGCCTACTACTTAGGGACGGGGTCGTAATGGAGTCGCTAATCATTATAAAACACCTGCTCTGCAAATAAAACAAACACCATGGCGGAGAGGGCCCAGGTCTAAATACCTATGTGATCGGGTTGAAAAGGCCCGCGGGCTGCATGGAAGCGCCACTTATCTAGGCAAAGAAACCCCGGCAGATGTCCCACCTATAGAGGTAAGGGGGCCGGCAGCCTCGCGCACCAAAGAGACGCACGCCGGGGGCGGACACACACGTACGCACGCCGGGGGCGGACACACACGTACGCACAGCCGCCAGAAAAATTAATAAAAAAGGATGATAATTGAGTGTTTGCTCAAAGGCTGGGAGAGGGTTTCCTTCCACAAAGGGTGGTGGCCGTGACTGTCTGTGGTGGCGGGGGAGGCCGGGCTAGGGTTTCATGTGGTTGGGGAGGTTATCGGAGCACCAGATCGCCTGCACAATGGGCATGTTAATACAGTGGTATGACAAGCATGGACCAACACACACACTGAATCACTGTGGGGGGAGGGTTAGCGGGTTAGCCGCTACCTCCGGAGGCTAGTTACCTTTCAAACCACCTAGCCTGACTTGCTTATGAAGTTATAAAGTATCCACCAAAGAATGCGGGTCATAAATCATGAGATTTTAAAATGTTTTACATAGGTCGCCTTTGACAGGAAATGGGCATATGTGTGTGTGTGCACGCATCTGTGAGTGTGTCAGAGAGAGAGAGAGAGAGAGATGAAGGGGAGGGCGCGGGGGGCCCCCCTCCCCTGGCCTTGCTTCTTTTCTAGTCCCTACATCTCAATCACTTCCGTGGCCACGCCCCTCGCTGCTCCCCCACCAGAGTGATGGACATCCTTTCACTGGTCCCCTGACCTCTGGTAATCCTGTTTCACAGACCAGCTCCCCCACTGCAACAAATACAATGGCGGGCGGGGCCGCCCTCTCCCCCCAGTCGATGCGCCGACAGACTTGATCGAGCAAATTAGTATCCTTTGGTAAGGGCACGACCGAAGACCTTTTAAACACCCCAACGGAATCAATAGAAAGACCAATGATGGACATGTAGCCCGTCCACCACTGCATTCATTCCCTCTAAAGCCGCTCTGCTTGTTGTCTGGGCTGCATCCTCTTGTTGCATCCAGCTGAACTTCCCTCTAACACTAATCCCTTGTGTGGTGAGGGGGACACTTATGATGATGATGATGATGATGATGATGATGATACCTGTAGGGGGAATACATGAATGATCAAGTGAAATATACAAAGAGAAACAGTTCATTTGAATATGTGGCTGGAGAAATGCTTGAGATGGACTTTCACATGGATCACAGATCCTCTGGTGACCAGCCTGTTTGTAATTTAAACCGGTAAATATCATGCAATGATGTATTATGAAAGACAACTGCTCATTACATCTATTATTGATATTGTATTCTTGTATTCTTGTATTTAGCTTCCCCTCCTCCACCTCCTCCTCTTCTTATTCTCCTCCTCCTTCATATTATTCTCCTTCACCTCCTCCTTCATATTATTCTCCTTCACCTCCTCCTCCACCTACTCCTCCTTTCTCTCCTCCTCCCTCTTCCTCTCCTCCTCCCTCTTCCTCTCCTCCTC